>NC_069657.1:184401856-184744356 GCF_027244095.1 Hemicordylus capensis | reverse complement strand
ATTAAGAGTAAATCAGGTTGGCTAAGGTTCTTAGAGCAGAGCCTGGCTTAAGGCTTGTGGTGAAAAGGGTGTAGGAGGCGGGGAGGAAGGCAGAGAAGGGAGAGAAGCGGCAAGGAGGCTTAGAAGGGCAAGAGGTTAGTTTACCTATCCCTCCCAGGTATGTTCGCGTGCTCACTGCATGTTGTCAGGGAGGCTTCCTCTCAGGGAACAGGCAGGAAAGCTATGCATAAGCAGAGACAGCTCCTCATTCCTTTGCATACAAAATATTGTAATCCACAATAATATATAAATGACTGTTTTCAACAGTGTAGGATATATGTGTGAAAGGAAGTTTTGTCTTGAAAAGTTTTCTGTTTTAAGAATCGGTGGGCTGTTCTAAAATCTTTAATTAATTGAAGATGATTGTTATTATCATCATCACCATCATAAATAAACCATCTACGTAAATGGTGCTTTACAATATTATGTTAAGGTAATAAAATTTTAGTAGACAGCCTGCTCCCCCCTAGAGATGTGCACAAATTGATTTTTGTGATTCAATTCAAGGTCAAATCGAATCAGCCAGATACAATTCAAACTCAAATCTGCAAACTCAAATCTGATCAGATTCAATTCGAGTTGGATTTGATTCAGATTCAAATCAATTTTATCCACTTTTAAAGGTCCATGGGGCACCGAAATGAGGTGGTGGGTAGGGCTCCATGGGTGCTACCTACCACCCAAATTTCAAGGCCGTGGGGCACTCAGTTGATTTTTTAATGAATAGTTTAGTTTGTATTGATTTTGTATATTTCCATCATAGGGAATAATGGGGATTTGAAGCAACCCCATTACTCTCTGTGAGTTGCGCCAAGTTGATCAAAAGTGGGTTGGGGAGTAGGACACATTGGGTGCTAACTACACCCAATCAGCAAGGCTGGGTTTAGTTAGTGGGATACTCAGTTTATTTTTTAAAAAAGGAATTTCTGAATTGTTTAGACTCTTTGTTGTGTAATGAATCCTCATAGGGATTCATTGTGATAAAAAGTCATAACACACCAAAGAGTCTAAAATGTGTGGTCACTATTTAATAACACTTTAAAAATCCTTTTAAAAACCTCAGTATCCCACTGCCTTGTGAGTTGGGGGTGATAGATGGCACATGGGGTGCCACTAATTCCCCCCCAAATGGGGTGCCACCCACATTCCCTGCAAACTTAAAAAATCCCAAAAACAAAAACTGAGTACCCAAATGGCTTGTGGGTCATTGGGGCCCAATGTGTGCTACCCCTAACCCACTTTGGACCACCTTTGTGCTACCCACAAGGATTAATGGGGTTGCTTCATGTCCCAATTATTCCCTATGGTGAAGATAAAGGAGCAGTGCTGACTTTGAGTGCATTTTCATTGCCACTAAATTCTACAATTGACCCTAAAAAACTGGCACTAGGGATTAGGGCTGTCATGCTAAGCCTTGTCATGGTCACCATTTACACCCTGAGATAAATACATAAAATGTAATACCAAAATGATTATAGGCTTTAATAAGAGCAGGGGGCAGAGATAATTCATGATGGCTTAAAGCAAAATTTAAAAACACATAAAACCAAAATAATATCTATAGAAAATAAATGAAGACTACACTAAGCTTGACATAGCAGCAATAGAACAACAACAACAAAAAGCACACAGCTTTTCAGTTAGGGCTGCAATTCTGAACACACTTACTTGAGGTAAGATCTGATCGAAACCAACAGTACTTACTTCTAAGTAGGCATGCATAGAATGGATTGCACTATGAAGCCAAATATCTTAAGGCAACCCTGCCTTAAAAAAACACGACAGAAGCACACAGTAAAAGGGAATCTGTCCCTTCCTTCACAGGACACATATTTCTGGGTCATGACCCAGCCGTGCAGAGGCTCTTGGGGCCTGCACAGTGGCTCCAAAATGGCTTCTGCAATGGAGGAGAGGCCCAGCAGGGGGGAAGGGGAACTTCTGGAGATACCCCCCCCCCTATGCCTGTCTCTAAGCCCCCAGACCAGGTGGTAGTAAGTAAAATAAACCATTTTAAAGTTTTAAAAAAACTTTTTTTAAACTTGCGAACGCCCTTGAACATCCGAGGGGGTGGGTTTGGTCCTATAGCAAACTGAACTGGGGTGGAGGTTCGATTCAGTATTGTTCTTCATTGAACCTGTTTGCACATCCCTACTGCCAGCCACAGTGCCTGTACTGCAGTAATATAATTGGCACAAGTTGCTCTCTCTCACACAATCATGACTTCTTACATTCCTAGCATTGCATCAGCTGCCACAGCAACACCCTTACCTAGCAGCAAGCATAGCAATAAGCTCAACTGGAGCAACCTCAGCCACATTTTTACTGAGTACACCTTGCGATGCAGATTGAAGAGTGGACCAAAGAAGTGAGGGAAGCACAAGTTATTCTCAAGGCCAGACATGGAGTTCATTGTCAATATGAGATACAGCAAAATCAGTTAGTTATAGCATCAATAGCACAACATATTATACTTGGTGCTGATAAAAGAAAAGCACAAAACCAAACCTACCTACCTCCTCTCCTGATGTGTTCTCTTCTTCAAGAGAAGGACACTATAACAGTTCTCTCTGCCCCCCAGTCCCTTTGAATACATTTCGAAATTCCCTCCTTTTGTGTTCACCCCCCCTTCCTCCCCCCAGCCAATGGGGGCACAGTTGCCCATGACAACGCTTGTTCTTCAAGGTGGTCTCCGTGCTTTAGACGATTGGGCTTTGTGCCTGTGCAGAGACCTTGTTGGAATTGTCCAAGCTAATTTTTCTCTTAGATAGGCAGTAGCTCATCCCCTTCCTGTGGACACATGTCCTCCCTCCTTCAGTCTTTCTTTGTCTGTCGACAGAACGACAGATGGCATTTGTCCAAGCTAGAATACAAAAAAGCCTCTCTTCTTACTCCTTATTATCCCTACCTTTCTTTTATCATTTATTCTTCTCTCTTTCAATTAGCGTCTTTCTTTTACCCTCATGTCCCCTCCTTCCCCCCAACCGCCCCTGTTGTGGTCTGCTTTTTTACATTTATTCGGCGGCTTATGACCAGCAAGACTACTTTTAAGTTTTGTGTCCACTGCAGGGTGAAGATTATCTCCACCTACAGACACAATCTCTGTCTTTTTTGCCTTGGCAAGGCACACAAGGTGGAAACTTGCACACATTGCACCAAATTTACAAAACAGGCTAAAAAGAACCGAGCCTCCCACCTCCGTTTTTGGCTCTGGGAATAGGCCCTCCTATCTTCACAGGCGGCCTCCTCCTCTGCCCCAGTGCAGGCCACCACACATTTGACCGCTCAGTCCTCGGGCTATAGCCTAGCTAGCAATCCACCAACCTCCAACCTAGCTGTCAATTCACCCACCGCCTGTCCCTAGAACTGGCCCACAGAGCCTGTGACTCCTTCATTGTTCGACCCAACATCCTCATCTGGTGCCGCTGCACACTCCTCAGCCTCTGTGCCTTCGAGCTCTAGCGCTTCCACCTCACTGCCGAAAAAGAAAAAGAAACAAGAGGTGATCCAATCTGTTGCTAAGTCTCCAAAATGCTGTGCCCCATCTGTAAATCCAGCTTCCCTTAAACCTAAGAAGAAGTTGAAATTATCCACTCAGTTGTTACAATGGGTAACCTCGCCCCACAAACCCAAGCTCGATCCCGTAATGTTCGAATCTGAAGCCCTCAAATCCGAGGTGGACCAACTCGATCCCAAAGAATTCGTAGGTATTGAGCTCACTACTGAAGAGCATCAGGATAATTTTTTTGAAAATGACAGCCACGAAGTCCAGGACAGTCAGTCAGCACTGGAAGCTACTCGTCAAGCGGTGCTTCAATATGAAGATAAGATATCACTATAAGATGAGTATTTTGAGACTGAATTTGACAGACTTTACCCCAGACATCAACAGACCAGCTTGCCAAGGTCTTATATAACACACCATTTGTGAGAAGACACTAGCCACATTGACCTTTATTATGCTAATTGGGACAAATGTCCAGCCTACCAATCCTACAACACCTCGGTCTCATATCCTAGGGAGTCAAATCCTTATGACCCCACTCCTTGGTGCTAAACCTTGGGGAACAACCCCATCATTCTCCCCAGTCCCATCTGCACCTGTGGGACTACTGTTAACCCAGGGACAGGTCTCTCTCCCCCCAGTGCAGAATCCCTAGACCTCCACACCTGTCCAGGCAGACCATGCTTCCATCTGTAACGCCACCTAAACAACAATGTCCTCAAAAGGAGAGACCTCAAAAATTGCCTACAAAGATAGATCTGCCTCCAACCTTGAACCAGGAACCCCCTTCTCAGGATCCACCACCAGTTCCTCTCACCTATGTCACTCCGTCAGACACAACCCAACAAGATCCTCGGGAAATCTACAGGACCAAAGTGCTGAGGAAACTTCTGACCTTGCCTCAGACGAAGAAGGTGATACCCAATCCTGGGGCTTCTTCCCCTTTGATCTGCTAACAGATCCCAAACCTGGGTCACCTTCAGAAAATTATAAACTTTATGTTTATTTCTTGCATGGCATCATCATTAGACGTACCTCTCACCCAACAAAGCAAGGCCGAGCCAGACCCTCTCTTTGGTTTCACTGAGTCAGACGCACAATCTCCTGCCTCCCTCCCTATGAACTCTGTCCTTATAGACATTGCCAAAACCTGCTGGGCCTGGCCATCCTCATTGCCTCAATCCACTAAATGCCTGGAAACCTTCTACAGAGTCCACACAGATGATCAGGCAGGAACCTTCTTACAGTACAGTGTCACCCCACACCCAATTCTTTTCTGCTAGGCGAAAGAATTTCTGTTTCCAAAAACAGATCATGTTCCAACTCTACACCTCCACACAAGGAGGGTAGGAAATTAGACTCTTTTGGCAAACACCTTTATTTTGTCTCAGCTCTGCACTTCAAACTATCCAATTACCAGGCTTCCAACGCTTGTTATAATCACTTCCTATGGGAACATCTAGTGCCCTTCTTGGACCATCTTCCACCTGATAAGAAAGACCCTGCCAAGACTTTCCTTAAGGAAGCAACCCAACTAGATAAATAAGAACTTTATTCTGCCAGATACTCAGCTGAATGCACCTCCAAGGTCATACCTACCTCCATAGCTATTCATTGCCAGGCCTGGCTTTGTTCACATATGTGAACAAAGTGTCACATATGACACTTGTGCCCACGTGGAAGATCTGCCATTTGATGGAAATGCGCTTTTCAGTGACAAGACAGATGAGACCCTGTAGAAGGTCCAGCACCTTCAAAATACGGCTTGATCTATGAGCTTTCAAAACCCCTCACCTAGACATCCACAGCCTTCAAGATGGCACCAACCTCAACCACAGCATCCCGCTTCACAATATCAACAGAGTGACCATTCCTTTAACTCACCTCTATATCAACCCTATGGGAAACGCCCAGCGTACACCTCACAATGTGCACCACCCAAAAAACCTAGAACATCTTCCACTTTCACTAAGAAACAGTGACTCCTCATTCCAACGCACTTGGGGGACCCCACCTCTCACAGTATGGGAGAAAATTACATTAGAATCATGGGTCTTCACAATAATAAAAATTGGATATATGCTGGAATTTTCATCTCCATCCCCATCCAACTACCCAGTCACTACCAAAGCCACCCCGTCCTCCTGGCAGAGGTTGCTTTGTTACTAGACAAACAGGCAATAGAACCAGTTCTCAACCCCTTCTTGCAGGCTTTCCACTCCCCATACTTTACTGTTCCCAAACATGATGGGGGCCTCTGCCCCATCCTAGACCTTCAGCAGTTAAGCTGTTGTATTACTTACAGAAGTTTCTGGATGATCACTATCATCAGGGATCTTGGGGTTGTGGTTGACAGCTCGTTGAAAGTGTCTATTCAATTATAATTTGTTATAATTGTGATGATCATGGCGTACAGCTCGGACCTCTGAAAAGTATAAGCATGCATATGTATTCAGTACTTGGTTTGGGCCCCTTTTGCAGCAATTACTGCCTCAATGTGGCGTGGCATGGATGCTATCAGCCTGTGGCACTGATGAGGTATTATGGAAGACCAGGATGCTTCATTAGCGGCCTTCAGCAATTCTGCATTGTTTGGTCTCATGTCTCTCATCCTTCTCTTGGCAATGCCCCATAGATTCTCTATGGAGCCAGGTCAGGCGAGTTTGCTGGCCAATCAAGCACAGTACACTGTATACTTTTCAGAGGTCCGATATTGTTCTATTCTTCAATCCTTGTCTTATTGGTTCCATGTAATATTCTAATTTTCTGAGATTGTGGATTTGGGGTTTTCATGAGCTGTATGCCATGATCATCACAATTATAACAAATTAAGGCTTGACTTATCTCGCTTTGCATGTAATGCGTCTGTCTCATATATCAGTTTCACCTTTTAATTTGCATTACTGAAATTAATGGACTTTTGCACGAAATTCTAATTTTCCGAGTTTCACCTGTAGATAGGATAGGGCAAAGCCATGGAGGGCTTTGAAGATCCAGCACAATGAACTTGTGATCTGGGAGCAGATCTGGGAGCAGACAGAAAGCCAGTGTAGAGATTTAAGGAAAGATGTGATATGATCAGAGTGACAAGATATAATTGTCCCTTAAAGCAACTTAGTTGGATGAAAAGATGTCTCTCTTGAAGATACGTTCTTTGAAATTGTTTCTTCTGACCAGTGTTGTACCTCATTTGCAATATTTTACATTTCCCCCCAGATTCTCAAATTACTGATGAATATTTTGCTTCTATGGAGATCTTCATTATGAAAAGTACTGAATACAAGGTGAGGGAGCTTTTCCACTTCTCTCTCTCTCTTTGCACTCCACTGTGAAGTATACACTAACATCTAACACAGACACTCTAGTGAATCTTAATTAGGCATATGCAGATAGTTCAAAATCTATTCAAGATGGATTATCTGAATGAATGCTAGTAAATTATCTTTTTTATTATCCTTTTAGTGTTTGCTGGGGAGATTCAGTAGGATACCAGCCATCTGATCTTTTCCCTGCTGTGGACAAGAGCAGAAAAGCAACAGAATGATAAGGAAATTGAGTATAAAAGGTATTGCCAAGTATTACTGTGCTCTAACAAAGTGCAGCTACCACATTATTGGTCAGAATCAATGGCTCAAACTCTTATCTTCTCAGTGCAATTGCAGTGTCCTTGGATGGTTTTGCTTGGCTTAGGTTGATTGTTATATGATTAGCTTCAATGTTCCATTTAGATTTGTTTGTTTATAATGCACTCAAAATGTTATAGGTCCTGTCCTGAAATTAAAAACAACAACCCTACCTTACAATTTAATAGAGGATGGAAGTCAAATGATTGCTGTAATGACTAGGTGAAATGGCCACTGAGGTAGACAGTTGTGGGAGGGAATGAGCCAATGAAAGGTGGTCCTAGCTGAACTGATGGAGTGGGCCTCCTTGTCTCATCTCCACCTTGTATTCAGTCAGGTGGAATGTCTGCTAACAAAGATTGTTCTGGGAGGGGAGGAGCAAAGTGGTAGTTGGTCCCAGTCAAACCAGTGCAATGGAACTTGCTGTCTCACCACTTCTTGTGATGCAGCCTGGTGGAATAGCAGGATGCATTTTTCTCTTCCTTTCCTTATCCATCTTTCTGTTTCCAAGACCATGTTGGCCTCTTATGCATACATGTGCACACACACACACCCCACACACATGAAGGCCGAATTCAGATGTAACACAAAACCGGAGTTAAACGCGGGAGAGGTTGGAACTCCCATCATGTCCAAATTCGTAGAACCGCAGTTTCAAGCCAAAAGCAACCTGCAGTTTGACTAACCAAAATCCAGTTTGAACCTTTGGTTTGCACAAAGTTTCACCGCCGAGACCTTTGGTTTGGCCACCATAGCGTTACTTCTGATCCTGGACACTGCCATAACTATGGTTTCATGCTGATTTTCAAACCACAATCATAGAGATGGTGGCACAGATTTATCTGGGAATGCGGCCGCTCCATGCTGTCTCTCCCAGCAGCAGCAGCCCCACCCCTCCTGTCAGCTGTCCAGTTGTGCAGTTGCCCAGCAACAGCAACACCACATCCCATCCCAAGCTTGTCAGCTTGACAGCCTGTCAAGTAGCACA
Source organism: Hemicordylus capensis (assembly GCF_027244095.1). Lineage (NCBI taxonomy): Eukaryota > Metazoa > Chordata > Lepidosauria > Squamata > Cordylidae > Hemicordylus > Hemicordylus capensis. The sequence continues at coordinate 184,736,204 of NC_069657.1, read as the reverse complement.
GTCACACAAGGGCATTCCCTCTTGCTCCCCCCACCTGACAAGCAGGAGAGAAAGGGGAAGGGATGACAGGATGTGCACCAAGTGCTTTGCTCCCCGAGAAGGAAGTGACAGTGAGATATGTTCACAAGGACAAACACTCCAGGTGGCAACATAAGCAGGGCACCCTCATCACGGTGCCTGGAGGGGACCAAACTGCTGGATCTGTGTGTGGATCTGTGGGTTTTAAAGGCTGCCCTAACCAGGGATTCTTGAGCAGCCAGGTCATTTTTTCCCCCACTGAATGGTTGGGGAAAGGGAGTCCAGCCACTTACTCTTTGGGGGCTTGCAGTTCCTAGGCTTACACATGAGGGCCCAACACAGGATCAGCAGTGCTCCAGTGAAAGGAGTGATTTTTCATATGCAATGAGGATAGATGCTGGCTTGGGGCAGACTGTGCTCTCTCAAGAGAGTGCCAGGCCATGGACAGCCCCTCACAACTCATGAGAAGAACTGTCAGAGGGAAGGGGAGAGAATTGCTGAGTAAAATCCCTAATAATGTATGATGAGAAAAGGACCCCTTCTGCCATGGACCACTCTCTAACAAGAGTGTCAGGCCATTGGGGCTGTACATCGAGCCAGGTTGCTGTATGGAGGAAAGCCACGGGGGCGAGTACCCCCATCAACTGCTCTCCCTGTCTTGGTGACTACTGCCAAGTAGATCTTAAAATATGCCCCCTGCCAGCCCATCCACCTGTGTGGGCATATGTACGCTTGCTTATGCCCCAAAACAGCAACTCCACTCTCCTGCAGTCCCAGGAAATTGGGGCTCCCCTCTCCCATGATTGCCCATTCTGGCAGATCTGCATATAGCACAACACTGGACCGAACCCAGGAATTTTGAATAAGTTTAAAGATCTGTCCATGTACCCGGTGTTCTTCCTGTCCTCACATGTGGCCAGGCTCTGACATATGGAGTGTCTAAATCTCCTTTGGTTGTGTGCAAGGCTTTACAGGGGAGAGGGGATTACAGCGCTTTACATCAAAGCTTTACAGGGAAGGGTTTTTTTTGTTTTTGTTTTTTTACCATGGAGAGTTGGGGCCCCACACAAGTGAGGCCACCATTGTTGGGTTAGCTCAACTTGTGAATGTGCAGTCCAATGGAAGACTCTCATGAGAGAGACAGCCCATAACCAGCAAGCTACCAGTGATGCAGAAGTGTGGTTTGGTCTGTATGGACTGCTTTGGCAGGGCAATCCCTCGCAACAGCATCCTAGGTCATGAAGGGACAGACCCCCGCAGGATCCTTTGCTCTCCATCATATACATATCTCCTCCTAGTAAGTCTTAATGTTCCCTTGAAGTAATACCCCCCCCCCACAGCACGCACCCCGCTCCCAAATCATGCTTGTGTGGGACTATTTAAGTGCCAGGCAAAGAAGCAATGGCATGGCATGGCATGGCATTTAAAGGGATTTAAATGCCTTCTCCATGCCAAGGGTGGGCAGACAGCTCTGAAAATGCACAATCGCGCTTCACATGCCCCCTTTAAGATCATTGTTAATAGTGGCCGCTCCACTGATGTTCTGACACTTTGCACAAAGTCTGGCCGTGGAGCTTGCTGGTATTGACCACGGCGGCCAAGCAGCAGGGAGGGGCTCTCCTCTCCTGTAACTGGAGGTTGGTAGGCCGTGGTTGGAAGAATGTCTGTGGTGTGATTTACAAGTTAAAATTGAAACTGTGGGTTTGCCAACCACTGGTTTTGTGTTACATCTTAATTTGGCCATATTGTGTGTCTCCCTCCCTTCCTCCCTCCACCCTCCGCTCTCTCTCTCTCTCACACACACACACCATGATTATTGCCTGAATTCCATTGTTACAGTCAAGATATACCCCTTTCCCAATTTATACAAATTGTAAAGGGTGATATGATAGGGGAAAGAGGAGGAATAAAGATAACAAAAAGATTATATTTTCCTTATTTAGTCCATCTATTTCCCATCTATGCTCAGGAGCAAGTGATGAATATGCAGTGGATAGGCAGTCATCATATTGTTCATGGGTGTGTGAGTGTGTGAGACTATGTGTGTGGAAGAAGGTTTGCATGAATGTGCAACTGTGTAGATGCATAAGAGAGACTGTGAGTGGCATTGCATGGATATGTATACGTGAGAGAGGCTAAGATGGGCTTGGAAACAGAAAGAAAGGTAAGGACAGAAAGAGAAAAAAGCCATAATGGTAGAGACTAGAGACCCAAGTGCAACTTTTGTTGCATACTTAGAATAATGAGAATGGTAACTGAAATCTGCAATAAAAGGCTATGAAAGTGCCTTGCCGCATACATTTTGGATTATCTTCCCTATTGGATTGCTTATCACAAGTATTCAGATTTTGGCATGTATTATTATTGTTGTTGTTGTTGCAAGTACTTTATATCTTATTGTTGCTGGAAGCAGTGTATAACTTTGACAGATTCATGAAGTCCTTTCCCATCATTATCTGTTTGCTGAGTACCATGAACTTGGCACTCTGGTTGGCGCAATTGTTAGGACTCAGCTCTGTAATGTCCAGCACAAGAGAAGCAGAAAGCATTCCATTGCTGACTATCCAGATTGTTAATTCCCTGCACAGATGGCTCTGCATAAGACAGTGTGGGAGAAGAGTGTCTTCTTAAAGCCAATTAAATAGAATCCTTGTCCAAGAAGGATTTTCAGAATTCCTATGCATGCAAATTCATGACGTATTGCATTGCATGCTGAGGCAGAGCTACTTTCGCCTTCTACTTTTACCAATGGTAAGAAACAGCATGAGTTCCTTTTTTGTGATTTTTTAGAAATGTATTCTACTCCTGATGCCACCTAGAACAGAAGTTCTAATTCAGTAATACTTATAGAAGTTAGAAAAGGTTGTGCAGGAGGGGAAGACAATAACAGCACAAGTGTGCTTCTCATATGAAAGCTAGGCACAGCACAAGACCTGGTAAAATATATTTGCTTTTTAAAGCAATTTATTAGAATATGGCATTTGCATGGTATTTGTATGAGGTAGGCTTACTATGTATGGGACTATTTTCAAGCACCTAATGGCAACTAGTAAATGCTTTTGCAATGTATTCAGTGTTAATCTACCAGTGGTTTGTGTCAGTGATATTGCTGTGCAGTTAGTCTAGGTAAGGTCTATGATTTATAGCTCCTTCACTCATACACACAAGGAAATCTTATGTATGTTTAACTAAAAGTTTATTCAGTTACTACTCCATTCTCACCTTCTCCTTCCCCTCCCTTTTTCTTTCTGACTCCTCCTCCACACTCTCTACAGTTGTGTATGAGGGAGGTAGCTATAAAACATTTGGCAAGAAGGATGGGATCTGAGCCATGCTGCAGAGGGCATCCGGTGAACAACAGAGTCCAGGGGGCTATTCTGATTATCACAAAAGTCAGGCTAGGAAAGCCTAGCCCGATTTTTGTGGGTCGTCAGAACCACCGGGCTCGCAGCCGAGCCCGGTAGTTCTAGAGCGGCTAACCCGCTCCTGTAGCCCACCCCTTAGCCCGGGTTTGCAGAGCGAGCACACCGCAAACCCGGGCTCTCTGCTTGTGAGTAGCCGCGGCTACTCATGAGTAGACCCCTGGCCAGGAGGCTTAAATGCAGCCTCCCAGCTCGGGGGTCTCCCCAGTATGCCCTGCGCGCTTGCGCAGGGCATACTGGGGCTTCCGGGGGCCACATGGCCCCTGAACTCCCCAGCCCCCGCCGGCTCCGTCTCAGAGCCGGCAGTTGTGTGGGCGGCCGATCCGGCCGCCCAGGGCTCCCTCCCCGCTCATGAGCGGGGAGAGCGGGCTTAGCCCACTCTTTCCGCTCACTTCCCCAAACCAGGTCTCACGGATCGTGAGACCCGGTCCCAGGATTGATAAGGAAGAAGTACCTCAAGGGGTTGTGCAGGTCAGGAATTTGGAGAAACAATCAGCAGCAGCAATAGCAGAAAGCAGTTCAGGAATGTAGGCCCCGTAATGCCATGAAATGAGATTGCAGGGACATTCACAAGCTTTGCAGGCTCACATGCTTAACTGGTTCAAAATCTGAGTGCCAAATGTTTTATAGCTCCTTCCCTCATACACACAAGGACATCTTGGGGCTATTCACGAGCTGGGGGAGGCAGGGTTCAACCTACTGTCCCCCAGATGACCGGCCTGAGCCCTTGCGGCACGCTGCCAAGAGCAGCACGGATAGTGCTCCCGGCAGTGCTCCCGGCCGTGTGGGTAAACAGAGGCCGGAACTCATTGTTCCCACAGTGCACCGCATGCCAATCGCAGTGCACCAGGGGATTCCCCCAGGGGACGAGCACTCCAGGCTGCAAGCAGCTCGCGCTGACACACAATCCCAGCAGCCGGGTTAAGGGTGTGTGTGCACCCTTGACCTTGACTAAGAGTCGGGCTTCTGTGCTGGGTTTAGTGCCACAGCACTGCCGAGAACCATCCCAGTGGTTCTCAGGGGCAGCCAAGGCCAGGCTTGCTGCTTAAGCCTCGTTTTGGCTGCTCGTAAGAACAGCCTCCTTAACTATAGGTTTAACTATAGGTTTATTCCGCAACAACTCCATGTTTCTCCTTCTCCTTTCCCTCCCTTTTACTTTCTGACTCCTCCCCCACACTCTCTACAGCATCCCACCGGAGACAAATGTCCAAACAAACTGCAAAAGATTACTAGGTAGTAATCAACCGTCTACAATGTAAGTGGGGATTTTAGTTGAGTCCTGAATGTCAACAAGTGAAATTCTTCAAATTGTGTCTGTTTTTACAGGCAGTATAAGGCAGTGATGACTTGACAGGCTGTATAAGACATCTGTGACACGCCTTCAGCCAGTTTCTCAAGCTCAGGGTCTTTAAATCCTCCAGTTTAATCTAATGGAGATTGCTTTGGATGCTAGGGGGAAATGATTGTATATATGTTATTCAAATTCATTTATGAGTCTGGGCATTCATTTTGCTTCTAGTAACGAATGAAATGCATTAAGAACATTCATTACAGTTTTTCATTTGTTAGAAAATGAATACACATCCCCCATCCCCTTTGCTAAGCAGGGTCTGCCCTGGTTTGCATTTGAATGGGAGACTACCGTGAGTACTGTAAGATATTTCCCTTAGGGGATGGGGCCACCCTGGGAAGAGTATCCGTATGCTTACATGTGGAAGGTTCCAAGTCCCCTCCCTGGCATCTCCAAGATGTAGAGAGACTCCTGCCTGCAACCTTGGAGAAGCTGCTGACAGTCTGTGTAGATCCTAGACAATACTGAGCTAGATGGAGCAATGGTCTGACTTGGTATAAGGCAGGTTATTGTGCATCTATCTTGCTTATGGCGACTAAGTCTATCCATGGTTGTGTTTTTTTTAAAGGTTGCCTAAATGCATCATGAGTGAACATAAGCAGGATGGTTTTCATCCCCCCCACCCCTCCCCTGCTCTTAGCTGTTTACACAATGTGCTTTGGAAAAAATTGAAGCATTGAACTAAACACGACAAATACAGTCCTGATCAACTAAAATTAATGGGATGTTTGCCAGTGTCTGTAGTGGAAGGGGAGCTGCATCCCAAATCTCTGTAAAAGCAGAAATGGAGACACACTGAGTAGGTCTAGAAAAGTCAACAACTTCATAATACAGGATTCCCTTGCAGAGCTTTACAGTAGCCATTACTTTGAGCTGCTGTAACATTGTGTATTCACATGCATGCAGCCCACGTTCATTTACAGATGCAAAACAAGAGAATCAAATACGATGAGCCTTTTGGGAAAAGTGAGGCATATAACAAACACAAAAAATAAAAACTCTTGGGAATTAGGCAAACATTGAATGTAAGAAACAGGAATGAGACAAATATTGGATTAAGGCAAGCAGTGCCTGAGATTCCAATGTCATTTCTGCACAGTGATAGTGAAAACTGGAATGTGTTGACAGTCAAAGATAAAGGCAGAAGGCAGAAAATGTTCTAAACTTTGAGCCTCTGCTATGTGCATTATTTAAGTTAGATTATTTAACTGCTAGGACACAAAATCAAAATAATTATAATGTTAACTGCATGACCGTACTTCAAATGTGCAGGAAAGCCTTTTAATAAATTAAATTGTGTTCGTGACTGCAAAACTATGGCAATTCTGCGTGTTAATTTAGCATAATTTATCCAAGCATAATTTATCCAAGTGGCATCTGTCATTTTTACGTATTTGGGTATTTTCAAAAGTTACTTCTGTGTCTAAAATCATAATTGTTGGAATATATAATATATCCATGCTTCTTTGTGTCTTCTTGTTAAGTGATAGCACACAAATATGTCTGTCATGCGCAGTGATCACCTGATATATTATGTCTCTTGGCCTAAGTAATTTGGGTCCCAGGTATCTTAAGGACCGTCTTAAGGTACCCAGCTGAATCTGCCCAGCTGTTTAGGCTGGCCAGGAGGACTCTGCTCCCTATGCCAGTACCTGCTGAAGCTCATTTGTTGAACACAAGGGTCAGGGCCTTCTTGATGATTGCCCCCAGCCAATGGATCTCACTTTCAGATGTGATCCACATGTCTTCCTCTCTCCCAGTCTTTTGAAGGCAACTGAAGACTGCCTTTTTAATTCAGGCCTTTGCCCAGTGGGTATCAGTTTTCTGATTTCCTTTTAGTTGGTTGTTGCTGTGTTTGATGATTTTTTAAAGTGTATTTTTAATGAAATGTTGTGGTTGTTTATTAGTTTTTTATTTGTTTTTCAGCAAATAAAATGTCCTAGGGCCCCAGGACAATGGGCAAAATAAATATAAATAATGAATATAATAACTTGCATTCCCTTGCTTCTGTGGGTTTGGATTTTGAAAAATAGTCTGCATACTGAGCCGAGCAAAGCAGATTACCCCCACCCCAATTAACATATAGAGGCTGTTCTCACACATGGATGAAACTGGGCTAAGGAAGCCCAGCCCATTTTCGCCTGCGGATGAGAACCGCCGGGAGCTGCTCAGCTCTGATGGCGATGTGGCAACAAGCCCGCCTCCGGAGCCCGCCTACAAAATGAGGTTAAGGATGCAAGCATTCCCGTAACCACATTTTAGCGATCGTCTGCCAGCCCCGGCTCCTGGCCAGCATTGTGGGGATCCCCATAATGCCCCGTGCACTAGCATGGGGGCATTATGGGAGTTCCAAGGGGTGGGGAGATGCTCCCAGCCCCTTGGAACTCCCACGCTGTCTGAGGAGGCAGCTGCATGTCTGAGTGCGCGATCTCTGCATGCAGACTCTTCAAGACAATCATCTGCAGGGAAGGTAAGCTTTTGAAGGCTCCAATCATGAGAAAGGGCTCAGTGTCAATGTTGGTGATTGGTGCACATAGCATTGGTTAGTTACTTGTTAGATGCCTCATTTCCTCATTTGATTTTCTGTGCAGTTTTGTTTATCTGCATCTTAAGTGGTCTCATCTCTGCTCTGTGTTCAGTGGACAAAAAGGGCAAATATAAACTGCATATGTGACAATTGTCTTCATCTTGATTTTCAGAAAAACCTGAAAAAATTTAAAAAACCTTTTAAAAATCTTTCTTAATCCCCCTCCCTGCCAATGAAGTAGCAGTTGGGAGTCTGACACCATATCGTCCTGTCCATTACTATTGGATATACCGTCTTCTTAGCTTCTTCTTGCCCACCAGCTACCCCATCTGGAATAATCTTCACTGCTGATTAGGCAGTAACGAATGGAGGATTTAGCAGCCTCCTCTAAAGACAGCACCATCCAATTCTCCTCAACTGAATGGATGGATGGGATTACATTACATGCGTTTTATGGATGGATGAGATTACATTTTGGAGAAACTGGTGAACTCTTTGGATGCCGTCAGGCTTATGAAGGATTCCCATGTGGAATAGAAATCGTTTTTCCAGTCTAATATTTGTGTACGAAGACTAGAAGTTGATTTATATGCTTTGTACATTGAAGTGCTAAAAACAAAGGATAGGTATTTATATCTGGGTGCACTCCAGTGACCATTAATTATACCGAAAATAAATACTGGGTGATGTAAAATTTTCTTTAAAGCTCCCGTCTTGTTCCTTTTGCATCCTGGCTATTGTTAGCATCTTATTTTCAAATACTCTATGAATAGGGCAATAAATGTTAGTTGAAAAATTTAGTATTCACCATGTATTATATATGAATTAAGTTTTTTTAAAATCTACATGTCTCCTGTTCTGTACGTAAAGGGTGTTCTCTTCCAGTCCTTTGCATATACAAGATCATCTGATTGGTTTGATAAACGTGCACAGTGTGTATGGAGATGGAGATGAGACATCAGCATTGAGATATGTATATTTTCAGAAGACCTCTATAGTACATAAGAAAAGTCTTGCTAGATCAGACCCAAGGCCTATGTAGTACAGCATCCTGGTTCCCACAGTGGCCCACCAGATGCCTCTATGAAACCCACAGGCAAGAGGTGAGGGCATACTCCATCTCCTGCTGTTGTTCCCCTGCCTTGGTATTCAGAGGTATCTTGCATCTGAACCTGGAGGTAGCATATAGTAGCATTAAGGTTCTGTTGGGAACTAAGGATGTTAAGTAGTGATGATGCCAAAGTTTAAGAATATCAGGCTTATGGCACAAATTTGCCCAGTTTACAAAACATACATGTATTTTAAAGTGAGCTGTGAATAGTCTTCTGCCTGTAATTGAAAGTGAGAATGTTATGAACTTGTGTGCTGATTTTGCACCTATATAGTCTGCTTTGCTTTGACCAGTCTCCCAGGAAGAACTGTTGGGTTGGTGGTTGGTCACTGATGGCAGAAATTGATTTGAACTTTTAAGAATGAGTATGTCATTTCCAAGGTGGTACCCTGGTTACAGAGTCCCAGTAAGTAATCAATTTGGCCCATAATTTCCAAGTAAGAACAACTCATATACTTCCATTAGAAGGGTGTACATAATGAATCCAGCTTGGGGAAAGCACCCTCTTGAGTCTCATAGTTTGTGGGAGGTGGGGGTGGAAATAACCCATGCCTTGTGAACAAGAAACCAACCAGCCATTTTTTTTAAAGCAAGCCCATTTTGGAGATTGGGGGGTGGGGAGGCACACCATTCAAAACAAAAATAACCAATCAGGTGATGATACTTGCAAAAAGAAAAAGTCAGTGTAATGCTGGAGAATTTAAAAATCCCAGATGTTGCCCAGACTATTCTCAGTCTTCCCACAGTCACATACTATATTCCTATGAAGTGGAATTTCCAGAATATGTGTGCATTTCAGAAAAGCGGTGTACTTGCACATTAATTATGAGTGAACTTAGAACTTCTTAAAAATGATTAATGATCTTTAAAAATCATTTCCCCAATGCTAGTTGTAATTGCCAGTTCACTTCTTATTTGAGGTGAGGGTGGTTTGTCCATCTCTAGATACATAGGGTATATATTAATCAAATACTCCAACATTTAATCTTTATTTCAATATAGTTTATCAACTTGGCAAAGAGGCACCGTTTAATGTGGTGGTTCTCTTTATTTAGCAAGGGGAGAGTAACTGGCCCTATCCACCCCCAGCACAACACCTCCAGTGACTGTTGCTGGTGTCTATCTTGTGATTCTTTTAGATTGTGAGCACTTTGGGGACAGGGATCCATCTTATCTTATTTATTTATTATTTCTATCTATAAACCACCCTGAACCATTTTTGGAAGGGTGGTATAGAAATCGAATTATTATTATTATTTCTTGTTTACACAGTCAGACAGCTGTTACTGACTGGTTTGTTTTATCCAGACATCGAGTCATTCCCAAGGACCTAGGATGGCTGAATTTTATCATCAATACTGTTGGTTATTATAGATATAGTTGCAAAATATAGGCTGTTCCCAATAAAGTTACTTTTTGTAATTGGCTGATGGTGATTTCTGTGGCCCCTTTGGTGTTGAGGTGCTCTTCAAGTTGTTTTGGAATTGCACCTAGGGCGCCAATTACCACTGGGATTATTTTAGTCTTTTTCTGCCACAGCCTTTCCATTTCAATTTGTAGATCTTAGTATTTTGTGATTTTTTTCTATTTCTTTTTCTTCTGCTATTCCCTGGTATTGCTATGTCGATTATTTTAAATTGTTATTCTTTCTTCTCAACTACAGTTATATCTGGTGTATTGTGTGGCAGATGTTTGTCTGTTTGTAGTCGGAAGTCCCATAATATTTTTACATCTTCATTTTCTTCAACTTTTTCAATTTTATGGTCCCACCAATTTTTGGCTACCGGTAGCTTGTATTTTTTGCAGATGTTCCAGTGTATCATCCCTGCTACCTTGTCATGCCTTTGTTTGTAGTCAGTCTGTGCGATCTTTTTACAACAGCTGATTAGGTGGTCTAGGTGGTCATTCAGTTAGGTGGTCATCTGCTTCTTTACAAAGGCGGCACTTGCTGTTTGTTGTGGATTTTTTGACTTTTGCTCTTATTGCATTTATTCTTAGTGCCTGTTCTTGTGCAGCCAGTATTAAACCCTCTGTTTCTTTCTTCAAGCTTACATTCTTACGCCATTGCCAGGTCTTGGTGATGTATATTGTGCAAATATTATATTGTGCAAATATATTTATATATTTATAACTTATATTGTGCAAATATTGACCATGCAGGGGCTTATTTCTCTATTTTTCTGCTCGGTTCTTGACTTGTTCTATCTTGTTTCATGCTTTGTTTCATTGGTGTTTAATAGTTTCTCGTTATTGACCATTTGAAGTGCATCTTCTTCACTGTCCTTGATATATTCTTCAAGGCCTCTTTTCTCCTCCTCTACTGTTTGATGGACTTGCAGCATTCCTCTTCCACCTGAGCTGCGAGGGAGGTATAGCCTATTGACATCACTACGGGGTGCGGAGCATGATTGATGGTCATGATTTTCCTGGTCTTACGATCTAGCGTCTCTAGCTCTGCCTGGGTCCAGTCTATTATTCCTGCAGTGTATCTGATAACAGGTATAGCCCAGGTGTTTATGGCTTGTATGGTGTTCCCACCATTGAGTTTGGACTTGAGGATTTTTCTAACTCTCCTGATGTATTCACTCCCAATTTTTCTTTTAACTTCAGTGTGTGCTATGTTATCAGCCTGGAGAATGCCCAAGTATTTGTAATGTTCTTTCTCTTCCAGGTTCTTGATCTTGCTTCCATTGGGTAGTTCTATTCTTTCTGTTTTTCTTATTTTCCCTCTGTTCATTATTAATGCAGCACACTTGTCTAGTCCAAACTCCATTGCTATATCGCTACTGAATATACGGACAGTGTTTAGCAGCGATTCGATTTCTGACTGGGACTTTCCATACAACTTCAGATCGTCCATATACAGCAGATGGTTGATTTTACTCGATGTTTTAGATGTTTGGTATCCGAGGCCTGTTTTGTTTATTATTTGTGAAAGTGTACTCATGGCGATTACAAACAACAGAGGGGATAGTGAGTCCCCTTGGAAAATGTCTCTTCTAATGCTAACCTGTCCAAGTGTCTCGCCATTGATTGTTAACTATGTACTCCACATGCTCATTGCTTTTTTAAATAAATATCTGAATGTTTTTGCTGACACCAGTTGTTTCTAAACATTTTAGTATCCATGTGTGAGGCAATGAATCGAAGGCTTTCTTGTAGTCAATCCATGCAACACTTAGATTGGTTTTTCTTCTCTTGAAATTTTCTAAAACCATTTTGTCAATCAGCAGCTGGTCTTTTGTGCCTCTGGTGTTCGGGCAATTTCCTTTCTGTTCAACTGGAAGCTGTTTGTTAGTTAATAAGTGTTGCATCACTTCATCTGCTATTATTCCAGTTAATAATTTGAACATGGTTGGCAGGCAGGTTATCGGTCTATAATTACTTGGAACTGCACCTTTTGCTGGGTCTTTCATGATGAGATGAGTTTTCCCAGTTGTTAGCCATTGTTCAATATCACCTCCTTGCAAAATGTGATTGAACTGTTTTGATATTTGTTTATGAAGGCTTGTTAGGTGTTTAAGCCAAAAGCCATGCAGTTCATCGTTGCCTGGCGCAGTCCAATTTTTAATTTTCTTTGCTCTTTCACTTATTAATTCTGGTGTTATTATTAGATCTTGCATTTGTTGGTTACATTTTTCAACCTCTTTCATCCAACCTGCTTTTTTATTATAATCTATTGGATTGTCCCATAATTTTCCCCAGAATTGCACTGTATCTTCTTTATTTGGTGTTTCTACGTTTCTTGCAGTTTCTCCTTCTATGCTTTGGTAGAAACGTCTCTGATTCGACTGGAATTGGAGATTCTGCCTGTGTTGTGTAGTTCTGGCTTCATTTCTCCTAATCCTCTTTGACACTGCTGTTATTTGCTGCTTTATTATTTCCAGGACTTCTCTAATTTTCCTTGAATCTAGGTGGTATTTTTGGATCAGATACTGTTTGGTGTTTTCATTCTTCAGCTTCTTGTCTTTCATATCTTTCAATTTACTAGCATCTGATCTAAGCCTGGAGATTTTATTTTCTAATCTAATCTTCCATTTAGGTGATGTACTGCTTTCTTTTTTGACAGGTCCACTGATCTTATATCCGAGCTCTTGTGTTGTTATTGTTGCTGCACTGTACATTAGTTGGTTTGTTTCTTGCAAATTATTGGTTGTTATTTCTGTAAGTGCAGCATTGACATCTTTTAATGCCTGAGTCAGTCAGTCAGTCAGTCACTTTATTGTTACGGTCACAGACCAGTACAATATAAACAGTACATTAAGTAAAGGATTAGAGGAGCTTAAAATACATTTATATCTAAAATTGAAAAAGTTAAGACAACAGTAATTCCTTATTAACCAATCGCTGACAAATACTAATAGCAGTAGCACAGTATCTAGCAACAATATTTGTAACTGTAAGCTCAGAGTCTGACAGTAGCAAAGAACAATAAAAATGGCTCTGACGACCTGGAAATTTACCTAATAATGGTGTAATAAATGCTTCACGGATATCCTTATAAAATAAACAAAATAATAAAACATGTTCGATGGTTTCAATCTGCTCCAAACCGCAAGGGCAAAGCCTCTCTGAAAAGGGGATCCCCTTATTATGACCCTCAAGAACCACTGAGGGTAGACTATGACAACAAGCTAAGGTAAAAACTGCTCTGTACTTAGGGATTTCGAGCTGTGTCAGAGAATTCATTGGGGAAACTAAATATTTATTATTTATTTATTCGATTTTTATACCGCCCTTCCAAGCTGGCTCAGGGCGGTTTACAATTAAAAAACAGAAATCATTAAAAACAATTAAAATAGAAATACAAATATAAACATCAAATTTAAAAACATCTTAAAAAACAATTAAACTATCAAAACAATTAAAACCCTGCAAACCAGGTTAAGATTAAAACAGTTAAAACTAAATTTAAAACCCTGAAAGGCCAGGCCAAACAGATAGGTTTTAAGGGCTCTCTTGAAGGACAGCAAAGAATTAAGATTACGAATTTCTGCCGGGAGTGCATTCCACTGTCCAGGAGCAGCCACAGAGAAGGCCCGCCTCTGAGTCGCCACCAGACGAACCGGTGGTAACTGGAGACGGACCTCCCCAGATGACCTTAACGTGCAGTGGGGATCATGTAAAAGAAGGCGCTCTCTAAGATATCTCGGACCCAGCCGTTCAGGGCTTTAAAGGTAATAACCAGCACTTTGTATTTTGTCCGGAAACATATCGGCAGCCAGTGTAGCTGTTTCAAAACAGGCATCATATGGTCTCTCCGGGTTGCCCCAGAGACCAACCTGGCTGCCGCATTCTGAACTAACTGAAGTTTCCGGACTACGTACAAAGGCAGCCCCACGTAGAGCGCATTGCAATAGTCAAGCTGGGAGGTTACCAGCGGATGCACCACTGTTCTGAGGTCATCCTCTTCGAGGAATGGGCGCAGCTGTCGAATCAGCCGAAGCTGATAGAAAGCACTCCTGGCCATGGCCTCCACCTGAGATACCAGGGTGAGGCCTAAGTCCAGGAGTACTCCCAAGCTGCGCACCTGCTCCTTCTGGGGGAGTGTAACCCCATCCAGCACAGGAAGATCTAACTCACCCCTCAGATTCTGAGCCCCCACAATGAGCACCTCCATCTTGCTTGGATTCAGCTTCAATTTGTTCTCCCTCATCCAGCCCATTACTGCCTTCAGGCAGGCATTTAGAGAATGAGTGCCATTACCTGAAGATGAAAAGGAGAAGTAGATTTGGGTGTCATCAGCATACTGATAACACCCAGCACCAAATCTCCTGATGACCTCACCCAGCGGTTTCATGTAGATGTTAAAAAGCATTGGTGACAGAATGGAGCCCTGAGGGACTCCATATAACAGCTCCTGTTTTGAGGAGCAACTGTCACCAAGCTCCACCATCTGGAATCTACCCGAGAGATAGGAACAGCACCACTGCAAAGCAGTGTCCCCTATCCCCAACTCCTCCAGGCGATCCAGAAGGATACCATGGTCGATGGTATCAAACGCCGCCGAGAGATCCAGAAGAACCAGCAGAGTCACACTCCTTCTGTCGATTCCCCGGTAAAGGTCATCTATCAGGCTGACCAAGGCTGTCTCAACCCCATAGCCAGCTCTAAAGCCAGTTTGAAATGGGTCTAGATAATCAGTTTCCTCCAAGACTGCCTGGAGCTGGTAGGCCACCACCCTCTCAATCACCTTGCCCAACCAAGGGAGATTGGAGATTGGCCTGTAGCTGTCCATCGCTAAGGGGTCCAGGGAAGGCTTCTTTAAAAGTGGTCTAACCATTGCCTCCTTCAGGCAGGGGGGAACCCTACCCTCCCTCAGCGATGCATTTATGATTTTAACTAGGCCACCTCCAACAATCTCCCTACTGGATAGAAGCAGCCAAGTCAGGCAAGGATCCAGAGAACAGGTGGTAGGCTGCACCGCCCCAAGCAGCTTGTTCACATCCTCAGGAGTCACAGATTGAAACTGATCCAATCTAATACTGCAAGAGGGATTGCTGGACACCTCCTCCATAGATCTTGCAGGAATAGTGGAGTCCAAGTCAGCCCGAATACAGGAGATCTTATTCGCAAAGAACCCATTAAAGGCATCACAGCAGAGCAACTCCAGGGACCGATTGGAAGAAGAAGGAGCAGAAACCAAACTCCTCACAACCCGGGATAGCTCCGCCGAGCGTGAACCAGCAGCTGCAATGCATGCAGACCAGAATCTCTTTTTCACTGCGTGCACTGCCACCGCATAAGCCTTCAAATGGGTCACATGCTGAATCCTGTCAGATTCGAACCGAGTTCTCCTCCACTTGCGCTCTAGTCGCCTACCCAACCGCTTCAGCCCCCGCAGCTCCTCAGTATACCAAGGGGCCCTTTTTTCAGCAGGTCGGAAGGGATGCTTGGGAGCAATCGTGTCTACTGCCCTGTTGAGTTCCCTGTTCCAGGTTCCCACCAGGGCATCAACAGAATCACCAGCCGCACCAATGTCAAAATCCTCCAAGACCTTTTGAAATCCCACTGGGTCCAGCAGCCTTTTCGGACGGACCATCCTAATAGGTCCACCACCCCTGCAGGGATGGATTGAGGCTGTGAGACCAACCTTTACCAGGTAGTGGTCCGTCCATGACAATGGGGAAACCACTGGGTCCCCCACCCACGGAACACCCCCCTGATCCAGACAAAAGACCAAATCGAGTGCATGGCCAGCCACATGAGTCGGTTCAGAAACCAATTGGGATAGGCCCATAGTTGTCATGGCCGCTATGAACTCCTGAGCCGCACCAGACAAGCCAGCCCCAAAGTGGATATTGAAGTCCCCCAGCACCAAAAGTTTAGGAGACTCCAACACCAACTCCGCAACCAGCTCCGTCAGCTCAGTTAGGGAGTCAGTTGGGCAGCGAGGTGGACGGTACACCAACAGAATCCCCAATCTATCCCTAGTTCCCAGCCTCAAAAATATGCTCTCAATATAAGTCAGCTGTCTCACAGGGGCCCTGGTAAGGGAAATGGTAAATATCTACGTTCTTCTGTGATATAGAATCTTGAGACCTTACCAAGATCAGTTAGTCTCTCACAATCTAAAATTCGCTGTTTAATTAATGATTTTGCTTGATCATATCCCACATTACATAGGAATAAGGAGGAAAGGCCCAGTGTAGCTATTTTAGTCTCAATAGTCTGAATCCATCTAAATCGATGGTTGTCTTGTAAAACTAAAGGGGCTAATCCAGCTGTATGATAAACTAGTCTAAGCCAATAACCTAAAATAGTCAACCAAACATTGGCCTCAACCTTAATCATACCTGTTTCCAGGCGGATAGCAGCATTAGATGCAAATCTTGGAAGGCCAAGTGCAGTTCTTAAGAATTTAGACTGCACTCGTTCTAAAGTTTCCATGTTTGGGAAAAGGCCCAGCTGTGCTCCATAGAGAAGTTGGCCTAATGGCTTAGCTTTAAACAGTTTGAGGGCCGAAGGTAGGTAGTGGCCTCCTTTTGTCCTAAGATATTGTAAGATGGCCAGTGAACATTTCTGAGCATTAGAGGCAATGTAGTTCCCGTGCGCTTTTCTGGCGCCACTAGCCTGAAAGATTAGTCCCAAATACTTAAAGAATGTCACTTGTTCAATTGGGTGTCCCTCAGTTCTCCAAACATGTGTCTTAGGTCTTCTAGTGAAGGACATAATTTTGGTTTTCTGCAAGTTAATCACCAATCCATCCTTTTTACAATATAAGCTGAGTGCCCTCAGCGCTTTTCTTAGATCAGCCGGTGTCCTAGAAAGAATAACAAAGAATTGCCTGAGTAAGTTGTTTTTTGGCAACTGTTTTTAGAGCTGGAAGTTGAACCCTGGTGGTTGTTTGGTTCATGTGCTCAGTTATTTTTTGCTTTAGTTCTTGTTGCTTTTCTGTTAAACGGCATTCAGGTTTTTGAGGTGAAGGCAAAGGGGAGGTTGCCTGGTTTTGATTCTGAAACAGTTCAGCAACAGTGGCATCCTCTATTTCCAACACCTCCTCCACCTGCACCTGAGCAACTTCTTCAGTTGGTGGTAGTTCTTCTTCCATCTCTTGAGCCTGTGTTGCTCTTTGCAGTTCTTCCAGCTCTACTCCTATGAATACCTTATTTCTTATTATGAATCTTCTCTGGTCTGCTAGCCTTTGTTCTGTTATTTCTGTATCTGGATGCTTCTCTTTCCAAATTTGGTGCATTCTTTTTAAATAACCTCTTCTAGTTGTACTAGACTTGTAATATCAGATCATTATTTCCTTGTTGGCAATTTTTGTATATTTTTTTCGGTTAAGCGACGTTTCTTCCAGTAACCTTGCAGTCTCCAGCCCTGGTTGCTCAAGTGAAGATCCTGTTGCCCACTTGCCACCAGATGTCCAGGGACTCCAGCACCTGGCACGGTCCGGTATAGATTTATTAAAGTTACGTCTCACCATATTGTTGATGGGAGAGGCACTCTTTGTCTGGCTGCTCTGGTGAGACCTGTCCAGTATGGTTGGACTTCTGGCATAGCTCTCACCTTCCTCAGAGCACGCAAGCCCCACAACCACGCCAAGGTAGTGCCTCACTGGGGGATTCATTATCAATTATTATTTCTTGTTTACACAGTCAGACAGGTGTTATTGACTGGTTTGTTTTATCCAGACATCGAGTCCTTCCCAAGGACCTGGGATGGCTGAATTTTATTGTCAGTTGTTATAGATATCGTCGCAGAATATAGGCTGTTCCCAGTAAAGTTGCTTTTTTTAATTGGCTGATGGTGATTTCTGTGGCCCCTATGGTGTTGAGGTGCTCTTCAAGGTCTTTTGGAACTGCACCCAGGGCGCCAATTACCACTGGGATTATTTTGGTCTTTTTCTGCCACAGCCTTTCAATTTCAATATTATTATTATTATTATTATTATTATTATTATTATTATTATTATTTCTTGTTTACACAGTCTGGCAGGTGTTATTGATTGGTTTGTTTTATCCAGATTTCGAGTCCTTTCCAAGGACCTGGGATGGCTGAATTTTGTTATCAATATTGTTCTTGTTATTATATTGTTGTAACCCCTGCTAACTTGGCAAAGAGGCACCTTTTAATGTGGCAATTCTCTTTATTTAGCAGGGGGAGAGTAACTGGCCCTATCCACCCCCAGCACAGTACCTCCAGTGACTGTTGCTGGTGTCGGTCTTATGTTTCTTTTTAGAAGGTGAGCCCTTTGGGGACAGGGATCCATCTTATTTGTTTGTTATTTCTCTGTGTAAACCGCCCTGAGCCATTTTTGGAAGGGCGGTATAGAAATTGAAATAATAATAATAATAATAATAATAATAATAATAATAATAATAGATATCGTCGCAGAATATAGGCTGTTCCCAGTAATGTTACTTTTTTAATTGGCTGATTATGATTTCTGTTGCCCCTATGGTGTTGAGGTGCTCTTCAAGTTGTTTGGGAATTGCACCTAGGGCACCAATTTCCACTGGGATTATTTTGGTCTTTTTCTGCCACAGCCTTTCAATTTCAATTTGTAGAACTTTGTATTTGGTGATTTTTTCTATTTCTTTTTCTTCTATTCTGCTATCCCGTGGTATTGCTATGTCGATTATTTTAACTTGTTTTTCTTTCTTCTCGACTACAGTTATATCTGGTTATTGTGTGGCAGATGTTTGTTTGTGGTCAGAAGTCCCATAGTATTTTTGCATCTTCATTTTCTACAGCTTTTTCAATTTTATGGTCCCACCAATTTTTGGCTACAGGTAGCTTGTATTATTATTGTTATTGTTATTATTATTATTACGTTAGTTTGTTACTTCTCCCTGTGTCAATTCCTTCTTTGTTCTATACCCTCTATCAGTGTGAGCTCTGTAGCTTTGAAAATACTTCCTGTTATTCATCTGGACACCTCAAGAAACACATTGCTATCCATATCTATATGCATCATGTAATATTTATTAGGAGTGCAACAGTATGGAGTCAATTTAGAAAATGTTTTATTTAATATTAGATATGATTTCTCTATTTCACATCCCTGATGAATTTCTGCTTGATGCATCTCTACAAGGCACAGTGTTTCCCCACAATGCTACCTACTATACTAAATGCCCAGGCAGAAATTCAATAAGTCCACAGTCTTACCAAAATCACATGCTACAGATGCCTTCCTAGCTCCCTACCCGGTTCATTATGACATTATCTACAACATCTCATGAATAGACTGGTAAAAGAATGTGTCATCAATACATTGCAGTAGATTCTTGCAGTGCATTCTTGCAGCATCCATTGGTAGTCCTCCAGTAAACTACATGGGATTCTAGAGGCACTTAAGTTGTCGGCAGATCTGCATGCAATCAGCAGAGGTTGCTCACATATCATCTAGTTATTCTGTGTCAAATTCCAGGTGGATTGGACAGATAGTTTGGATTGTAGAATAGATAGTCAATGTGATGGACTGATTTCATCTGAATCCATGAATCACAAGTTGTGCAGGTCTCCTAGAACCAAGCCATTTGGGGAAGATAAAACTATTTCCCTCTTGACTTAGGGCAGGGCTGCTCAACTTCGGCCCTCCTGCAGATGTTGGCCTACAACTCCCATAATCCCTGGCTATTGGCCACTGTGGCTGGGGATTGTGGGAACTGTAGTCCAAAAACAGCTGGGGGGCCTAAGTTGAGCAGGGCTGACTTAGGGGGACATAAATGTGACAAAATATAAGAGGAGGCGTATTTGGGAAGTGGGTCATTGAAGTAAGTGACCCATAGACTCTTTCAGATCTGTGATTTGAAGGCTTTTTTAGAGTGAAGAAAACATATTTAATGGTTGTTTCAAATTACAAAAATAAAAAATGCAGCAACAATATTGAGAGAAGCCTACATGAGGTAGTGAACCTGAATGAGAAATTGATGCCTTATTTATTAGATAGCAATCACCTCCATAATATGCTGGAAGATAAAAGACGAGCCATTCTTTCAGGATCTCAAGGCTTAGGAGGGATGTTGCACTTGACATAGTGATTATTGATAGCCATGATAAAGTTCTAAACATCGAACAATGAAAAACCCAAAAGCAATACTAAAAAATGGTGGTGTGGAAGTGGAAAATTATGGGAAACGTTAGGGATGTTTCATCTCAGTACCTCTGCCTCATTATACTATCAGAAAAATGTAAAATACATAGACTAGATAAATGTCTTATTAAGCCTTTCACTGCTTTTCTCTGAGAGCTTGGTGATGTACTTGAAGAATGAAAAATGTAAGAGCACTTTTATCACACAGTACAGGCAGCAGAAGGTAACACTGACAAACTGTTTTGCTACTCACTTTATAGACTAGCATGGGATAGAAAAGTTACATGCGGAACTGTATTGCTCTGGTCTGGTGGGGTGTTTGGTGGAATATTTTGTTAATGAAGCAATTCATAAAGTGCTTAGCAAATTTCTAGAATAACTGTCTGATCAGAAGCCCTCATCTTTTGATTTCAGATTTCAAAACATTTTTTTCTTTTTTACTCTACACCCAGCCATGGAACCTTTATGGTAGTAAGGCAATGAATGTGTAGCTGATTTTAATAGTGATGTTGCTGAGTTTTTAATATCCTCGTTCAGAAATATGAATTTTGGCAGCCCATAGTGCTTGTCTCAGATATGAGGCAACTCACCTACCTGCCAAATCCTGTTGCCACCCACTTGCCTACTTATCTTTTTTGCTTATCTGGCAGGGAGGGATCTCTCCCTCTCCACCTTTCCTGGTCTGGCACCTGGCTCACATGCCAGGTGCCAAGGTAGGGAGTGGGGGGAAATGCCTTTCCTTCCCCCAGCCCACCACTGAGGCCCCAAGGGCAGCAAACTGGGTTGGAGAGAATTTGGAGGCTCAATGACATCATTACAGTGTTCTGTGAAATTTCAGAAGTTACGTTATAGGAAAAACTGGAACATTTAAACATCCAACCTTTGTCTAAGGTTGAAGCTAATTTGGAAGAATGCTGGATTCAGAACATATTGGCCGTCTGTTGGAGTGAGGAAAGTGGGAGATAGAAAATATTGGGTGGAAGAATTATAGATAATTAGGAATTGATCTTTCACACGTGTTCAAAGGATGGGGCATCGCTATTTTAAGAATACAATAATGATCGGAAATAAACTTTTAATGGTATTAGTCTAAATGCCAAATTTTTCTGAGTTGAAAATTTTAGCACTGCATGCCATGAGAACATTTTCTGCTGAGATAGAGCGTAATTGCTAAAAATATCCGGTTCTTACAAAAATGGAAATGAACACAAGCTTTGCTTGTCCCAAATTAGTACAACAGATTGAACAAGCTAATATGGTCTAGAAGAATCTGTACTTTAAACCTTAGATGAAGAGCTCAAAATAAATTCCTGGAAGTATGGTAGTTGTTTACCAAAATGTGCACATTGACGGTAATGTAATGAAAGAGTTTCCCATTCGTAGCTGTAGAGAATGTACTTTGTCCTGGACTATGTTGTCCCCTAACTGAAATGAGGTTTATCATTCTATTCATGAATGGAAAGCTTAGGAACAAAGTGCTCATCCCATTTTAGAAGTGGCAGCAGATCATTTGTTCATGTTATCTGGGAAAGATGACATACAATGTGATGTCCTAAAATCTGGGTGGCCTTGAATGTTGAGAAGACTGTCCCCAATGAAGAATGTGGGCATGCTATTTATTTAGCATATTTCTATACTGCCTCTAACAAAAGTCTCAAGGCTATTCACAACCAGGTCTGTGAACAAGATTTAAGTATGGTTGTTAAGCGTTAAAACAAGTCAAGGATAATCAGGTGACAACTTTATTTATTACATTTTTATCCCACCCTTATGCCAAGGCAATAACCCTGTGAGGTAAGTTAGGCTGAAAGTCAATCCCTATTGAAGTGTTTGCCAGTGGTGGATGATCAAATGTGTGAGGCAAAACTGACCACCCAATGTTGGTAATCTTGGGGACAGTCCTCCCTGTGTTCTGTGCTTGCCTTGGCAGATAGGTGCTGAATGTGGGATGGGGCAGGGGCTGGCCAAGTAGGGAGTCAGTGCCAAGAGGGCATATCTAGCTGGCATGTTCCCACCTTCTCCACATGTTCACTTGAATTCCTGAAGAGTGCTCAGTGAGTACTCTGAATGGAGATTTCAGCCTGTATGTTCAGAAAGCAGCCTATACTTATTGTAAACAAAGGCCCAGTTCATTGATAATGACAAATCGGAGCTAAACGGGGCAGAGGTTGGAACTCCATTATGTCTGAATGCATGAAACTGTGGTTACGTGGCAAAAGCAACCTCCAGTTTGCCTCGCCAAACTCCAGTTTGAACCTTTGATTAGCACAAAAGTTCGCCGCCAAGACCTCCAGTTTGGCCACTAAAACATTATGTCCAACTCTGGACATTGCCATAACCATGGTTTCATGCCAGTTTTCAAATCACAGTTATAGATGTGGCAGCTCTATGCACAACACAGGGATGTGGCAGCTCTGTGCACAATGCAGCTCTTGCTGGCTGCCTCTGGGCCGGGGTGCTACACCCTTACCATATCTCCCTCTCTTCCCTGTTGTGCCTCACAACAGTGATGTGTGTGGGGAACTTTAAAGAGACACAACCTTCCTGCTACTCCCAGCTTCAAGCTCCTGTCATGGATGACTAGGGTCCCCCTATGACTGGTGGTGGGACAAAAGATGGGGTCGGCAGGCAGTGGGGGTGCATTACCGCACTGGTACCTAGGTGAACGTGGCACCCGTCCTGGTCAGCAAGAGAATGGTGAAAGCCAGTGGTCTTTGGGGACCAGGGATACAGCCTGCTGGAGTGAATGGTCGCTCCTGATCATTCACCCAGAAATTGCCTGGAGAGGAACTTCAGTCAGCAACACAACAGTGTCAGGTGGAGCAGGTGTTCTGGAGACTGACGGCCTGCTAGTGTTCACTCTACACCTTTTTGGATGTGGTGGAAGATCTTGTTTCCAATGTGCTCGTGGTCTGCTGCTCCCTCCACAATATCTGTGAGATATTGTGAGGGGAGACATCCTACTGGAGGAGTCCATGGACACAGCCACACATCCAAGGATGAGGAGAGTGGCAGAGAGATGCCCAGAAGAGACAGGTATGGCCCGGTGCTGCAGCCCCTGAGGATTGCTGGCAGCAGTATGGAGGCAAGGGTTGTAAGAGCAGCCTTTGGAGGACATGCCTGGGAGCATCTCACTCCGGGCCACTGCCAAGGTGGGCAGATGCATGCTGTCAGAAGGGCTCGCTGCCCTTTTAACCACTGATGGTTTCACAGGGCCATTGCTTGCACCTGCGGCAGCAGGGGGCTAGGTGATTGCAAACACCTGTCTCCGCCTGACTCAGTTGAAAGTCAGGAGCTCTTCACCCACACCTTGACTGTTGCAAGGAGGGTGACGAATGGATTTGGGGAGTAGGTTGGTGAAGAAAAGGAAATTGGATCCCCGTTGGAAGTGGCATGGAGGGCAACAAGCAGTTGGTGTGGGTTGTGTGTGGCATTGAATGCTATTAGCTCCCCTTTGGGGGTTGTAGGGAGGATGGCGGGCAGCTTTCAAGTGTTGGATGGGGCAGGTGGGGATCCCCCATCCCACCCAAGACCCAGCCTGTGTGGCATGGGAGCGATAGGGGTTGGAAGATGCACTGGGAGTTTGCTTCCTCCCAATATGGATGAGTGTGGGTTCGTGCGTTCCCATGTGCTCAGCGCAGAGGGTGCAGAGGGATGGGGAAATGATCTGTCTGTGCAGATATGTAGGGGGAAAGTCAAGCGGCACCTACTGTGGTTACCTTCCCTGATGCTGGCATGCCGTGCAGCACCATGCAAGTCACTGTAAATACAGTGGTGCCTGTCACCCATTACCACAACCCCTGCCCCTCCACGAGGATGTATTCCTCTGCTGCCAAGTATGGCTCCATGATTCACTGTTGTGCTGCAAATTTATTAAGACAACATAGCTGGGAGTAGGGTGAGGAAAGGTTAAAGCTGGCATCGGCCTGAGGAAGCCAGCCAGCAATGCTAGAGCTAGCTGGACATGGACATACCCCCCTTGAGATTGTGGCCAATTTCTGCTGATCCGCAGATGTGACAAGACTTTGTCCACAGCCGGGCCATGGAGCTTGCTGGGAGCCGGGCCATGGAGCCTGAGCAGCAGGGAGGGGCTACCCTCTACTGGAACTGAGGTTTGGCAGGCTGCAGGTTAGACGAATGTCTGTGGTGTGATATACACTTTAAATTGGAACTGTAGGTTCACCAAACTCTGGTTTCATATTACTTATGAACAGGGCCATACTAACATGCCTCCTCAGTCCTGCATCTCTGTTTACTACATGACATTGGCTCTTTAATGTCAGGGGTCAGAGGCAGAGATTCATAAATCACTGTGTGGCCTATGGCAAATGTGAAAAGAAGTCAACAGTAGGGATGTGTGTTTCGTTTCGGATACAAAACGTTTTCTGGACAAAAGAGGCCATTTTGGTTGTTTTGTAGCCAAAACAAAACACCCAGTGCTCAAAACAGAAAATTTTGTAGCCAAAACAAAACGTCCCTGTTTCGGATACAAAACGTTTTGTTATTTTGGCTGTTTTGGAACTCCATTTTGCAATTGCAAAAAGTCTTTCTCCTTCAGTCTCCATTTTGAGTTTTGACATCTGTTTGATTTTCCAGCCCTTCCAGCCCACAGATTGGCCAGCAAAAGCATGACCTGATCTGCTGGCAATTGCCTCCTTATTCCTTTTAAGCATATTTAAGGGTAAATTTTACCCTCATTGGCCAGTGGGGCAGTGTGCATTTACCCTCATTGCCCACTGGGGCAGTGTGCATTTCATTGTTGTTGTTTCACACTTTTGTGTATAGATCAATTGCATTTTGGGCGGGAGGGATGTGGATGTGCATGACCTTTGGAAATCTGCCTGATTTTTTCCAAAGCTCTGCTGTTGTTGATGTGTGATGTTGATGTTATTTGGGATGGATTGGGGGCAGAAAGGGGGCTTTAGGGGCAGAAGAGTGGTTCAGGTGGTAGTGCCCCAATGGGTGTCTGCTGCCACCCAGATTCCAAAGGAATTAGGAAAAGGGCTGATTTTTAAAGAATTTCTGAAGTTGAAATGTCTTTGGGGCAGATTCGGGGCAGAAAGGGGGCCTGAGGGGCAAAACAGTGGGTTGGGTGGCAGTGCCCCAAGGGGTGCCTACCACAACCAAGATTTCAAAGGAATAGGGCAAAGGGCTGATTTCTTAGGAATTGCTGGAAGTTTACGCTTCTTTAAGGTCGTCCCCCCAGGTAATAATGAAGGTTTCAGCAGACCCATAACTCCACCTGGGGGGCACTGGAGTGGCCGGGAGTGAGTGGTGGTATAGTGCACATAGGGTGCCAACTACCCCCATGGGTTGCTTGCCCATGGGGTGTTGGGTTCTGTTGATTCTGTTGTTTCTGAGGTGTTCTGAGTGTAGATTCTCTGGCAGCATATGAGATTTTCAATGACAAACCATGAATCCACTCTCATATGCTACCAGAGAATCTGAATCTACACTCAAAACATCTCAGAAACAACAGAACCCAGTACCCCATGGGTTATCAACCCATGGGGGTGGTTGACACCCTATGTGCTCTAGACCACCACTTGCTCTGGGCCACCCTGGTGCCCCTCAAGTGCAGTTATGGGGCAGGAATTATGGAGGTCCATCATTTCCTATGGGGAAGAACTTTACAGACACACAAACTCCATTACATCTTTAAAAATTGAGCCTTCTGCCCAATTCCTTTGAAATAATTCTGGCAGCTTCCTTGCCCCCACTGGGCACTACCACCCACCCTACTCTGCTCTGGGCCACCCCTTTCCCCCCAACATGAAGCTATACTTTTGCTAAAACCTCCATTCTTCCCTATGGGAAAAATCCTATACTTCAAAAATTAACCAAAAACCAGCCCTTTGCCCAATTCCTCTGAAATTCGGGTGGTAGTTCCCACTCATTGGGCACTACCACCCCCACCCACTAGTTTTTTCCTGGGGCCATTTTTTAAAATCCAAAACGTTTCAGATTCGGATTTTGTAATTTCGAACAAAGAACAAAATTGTGGTGTTTCGGATTGGCTGGTTTCAAACAAAGAACAAAATGGGGGTGTTTTGGATTCAGGCCAAAAACAAAACAGGAAAAAAAACGCACAACCCTAGTCAACAACAAAGTCAAGGAATCTGCTAGAAGGATCAGCAAGAAGTTAGCAAACATGTATTTATTTATATTACAGTATAGAACATCACTTTTCCAGAAGTAATTTACAAAGTGGTTTACAATATAAAGATGTAACCAGTACAATAATTAAACCCAATAAAATAAAACAATAGAATGTACAATTAGAATAGTCCACCACATTGTTTAATTGAACAATGGCCTCATTAATGAGCTTTGGTTAGCTTCCAAAATCAGCCAGTAATGAGTCTGATCACATGTCCTTGTGGAGAACATTCTTCAGGGTTGGGATGACTACTAAGAAGGCCCTACTCCTAAATTATTCATTACCAAAAGATAGAACCATGACCAGGGCCTCTGCACTGTACCTCAAAGCATAAGGAAGATGAAGGCATGGCTGAAAGACAACTGGCTCAACTAGAAAGCAGTATTAACCAGGAAAGGAAACTTTCATTTTTATTTTAATAAAGAGGAAGTTTTGAGTGCTTTATAAGCCTTACACTGGCTGTGTTGTGGCAGAACAGGCCAGCTTCCTAATACTGACATTTAGAGGTGGTCATTGGACAATTATGGTTTACTACTAGAAGTGAGAACAAACCAAACCTGGTTCATTTTCAGCTCTTACAGTTCTGAACTGGCAAGACTTGTGTGCCTGCAAATGATTCTAAACTCCTTTTTTGATAACCCGAAGTTAGATAAAAGACTTTGCCTCTTGTACCCAATTCTGAAATTAACTTAAGAGTGCAGGTCGTGCCACTCCTGTTCTGTCCCATGAATGTCAGAAGATCAAGATCACATGGAAGGAGCCTATCAAACACTAGCAGTGCCGATCCTATGCACTGAGGCCAGGGTTTCTTAACCTCGTGCCCCCAGATGTTGATGGACTACAACTCCCATGTCCATTGTGGCTGGGGATGATGGGAGTTGTAGTCCATCAACATCTGGGGGCACAAGGTTAAGAAACCCTGCACTGAGGCAATGCATGCATGGGAAGGCACTGTGTCATGGCTGAGATCTTCTGATATTACTGAGATTGTGCAGGAGCACAAACTGCACCTAAGGTAACTTCAGAACGAGGGCTTTAAGTGGGCCTACTAAGAAACTAAAATCAAGAACGCCAACTGCTTTTTTAAAAAAGGTGCAATTATTCAAAGTGTATGTGTAACTGCACTTTTCTTTGGTAAAGGTAAAGTGTGCCATCATATCAATTTTCACTCCTGGCGCCCACAGAGCCCTGTGGTTTTCTTTGGTAGAATACTGGAGGGGTTTACCATTGCCTCCTCTCACACAGTATGAGATGATGCCTTTCAGCATCTTCCTATATTGCGGCTGACCGATATAGTTGTTTCCCATAGTCTGGGAAACATAGTCTGGGAAACATACCAGCGGGGGTTTGAACCGGCAACCTTCTGCTTGTTAGTCAAGCATTTCCTTGCTGTGCCATTTCACAATAGCCATCTAATGGCGCAGTGGGGAAGTAACCTGACTAGAGAGCAGGAGGCTGTTGGTTCGAATCCGCACTGGTGTGTTTCCCAGAATATAAGATGATCAGGCATCAACCCATATCAGGCAGCAGCGATATAGGAAGATGCTGAAAGGCACAATCTCATACTGCACAGGAGATGGCAATGGTAAACCCCTCCTGTATTCTACCAAAGAAAACCACATGGCTCTGTGGTTGCCAGGAGTCGACACTGACTCAACAGCACAACTTTTCTTTATGTTTAATTTAGAGAATGGTATGGATGGGACCATAATAATATGTCAGTCAAAGAAGGGAGCATGGCTGGAGCATATAATTTGCATGCAGATGGTCCCAGTTTCAATTACTGGCACTTTCAGTTTTTTTAAAAAGTGAAGGTGGGCTGAGTGGTTTGCGGGGTGGACGGTGGGGGGGACATGGAAAATCAGGGTTTGATGGACCAATGGTCTGACTCAATACAAAGTACTTTCATATTATCACAGGACAGGTAGATTGTTTACTACCTGTGTGGTGGATTATTTCAGGCTTTTCAAAGTGAAACTAAATCACCTAGCTCTTCTGACATCTTAGTTATGGTAAATAATTATCCTTGCTCTTTTCCCCTCCCATAAGGCAAAGAAACTCATTTTAGAAATTGGCAAAACTATCAATCTCATCCTGTGGCTTTTGGAGAGGACTTTTTATTTTATTTTAAAAGGGCTGTGGTCCATTGGGGGAGTCCAATAAAAGCCTCAATTGAAAGAGAAGTTATCTGATATTTGCATAACTCTGATAAAATGAATTTTAAGAACTTCCCCAGTGTTGTTACATGTAAATTTGATGATAAGGTCAATAATAGCAATGTCATTAGAACACTCTTGAAGACAGACTGTCTCTGAAGGGCTTCCCAATAGTGCAATATAAATTAGATTACAATCCATTATTGAGTGTTGCACTAAGACATTACAAAACAGGTTCACTAGATAAAAGTGTTTTATCATGTCTATTTTCCAACAAATATAACAGCATTTCCTACTGCTGCTTTACATTTAAAAACTGCAATGGCATTCCCTTTGTCATTCAGCAAGATTAAATAGGAATTCATTGCTTGTATCTTCTAGTTTTCACTTCCATTATGGACTCTGCATTATAATTTCAGAATTGAAATTAAATTGAGCTAGTACCAAAATTAAACTACTATCTCTGCTATTTGTGATGTATAGGTTTAAAAAAACCTTTTATTATGGATAGGGCTTAACACTTTATTAGAAAAATCTGAGCTATATTGCTAGGTTTTCCAACAACTGGATATGAAAAGGTGTGTTTGCTTTCATGGAGACAGGGATGGGTTCATACAATCCACAGATTTCTTGATGGAATCCAAGTGCACACTGGACATTCCAGAAGAACATCTGCTGCCTCCAGTAGCATCAGCCAGAGCTTGTCTAGATGTTACTTTTGCCATAGGGATCAGCATGTCTGTGATGAGTCTCCATCCATCCCAGCGGTTTCATGGAGCATAAACCACCATATGATTTAGGATCGTCATGCCAGGAGTTTGCTCCCTGTCATCTATGACAATGGAATCCACCAGTGGGAAATTCACTTCATGATGGTCCTATCTACCATTCTGTTTTTGATTTGGACATAGCAAGTTCAGGAAAATAGTGTATGGCATGATGTGAGAGCTGTATGCATGATGTGAGAGCTATTTTGGAATATATAGTGAATAAAGTTTGGATTGGTGTTCAGTTCCTTGCTCAGCCATGAAATTCAGCTGACTTTGGAACAGTCACTATCTTTCAGCCTAATCAACAACACAGGTTGGTTGTGAGGATAAAATGAGGCCTCCATTTATGCCAAGCTATGCTCCTTGGAAGAAGGGTAGAGTACAGATAAATAAATAAATGCTGGCTGACATCTTGACTAATGGTACACTTGTGCAACAAACAAAGTTGGACTCGTGCAAGTTCTGGGGTTTGTGGGGGCAATTGGCCCCCGCTCCCCCCAGCTCCCGCCAGCTCCATCACGGAGCTGGCAATCATGTGGGCAGCCAATACGGCTGCCCAGGACTTCTGCAGCGATCGTCTGCGGGGAGAGCGGGCTTAGCCTGCTCTCCCCGCAGTATCGGCAAAAGTGGGTCTCACTAATTGTGAGACCCACCTCTGTATTTTTTAAAATCTTTATTTTGAGTTGAAGACCACTAACATTGTTGAAAGAAGTCTGTCTGAAAAGTTGAAAGAAGTGTCCACGTTTCCCTTGAAAGCCTTACATGCTCTTCTGAAAAATACTACACTCCTCCCTATTTGTTTTCTAACTCTACTTGATCATTTTAGCCTTTAAGGGTTTCCAAAAACACTTTGAGAGCTTTCTTCCAATCATGGATTTATAATAATTATTGCAGCTTAATCATAATTTGAGAAATGGATTAATTTGCTTAATTGATTAGAAAACCTGATTGGGGCCTGAAAGAGCATGTAGGTTGCCCACGGGAATAGACAGATTGCTTCAGTTACAAGTAGAACACTCAAAATTAGACAGATAATGTAATTTTTACTTTCCAAAATAAGTAAAGTATTGGTTTTAAAAATGAAATACCAATGAAAAAGTTAGCGGAGGGGGAAAAAAAAACCCACAGTCAGGGGCGTAACTACTATTAGGCAAGGGGAGGCAGCTGCCTGGGGGCCCCCACGCCTCAAGGGGACCCCCAGAGGCAAGTCACATGTGAAGTGTGTGTGTGTGTGTGTGTGTGTGTGTGTGTGTGTGTGTGTGTATCAGCGAGGGGCCCATTTTAAAATTTTGTCTCTGGGCCCACTCCAGCCTTGTTATGCCCCTGCCCACAGTAGGTGGTTAAAAAAGAAGAAAAATGCCATGATAGTATTAGTGACTTCACGTAATAGTAGTAGTAATTCAGGTGATGATGATGATGATTGATAGATTGGTTATAATTATTATTATTCTATTTACACACAGTCTACCAGATGTTATTGACTGGATTTGGTACTTTAATTGTTTTTGTTTTTGTTTTGTGAATTTTTAACTGTTTTTACTCTGTTTTATATATGTGGTCTTTTAAATTCTCTATACCGCCTAGAGATGCACATATCAGGTGATATAAAAATAGAATGAATGAATGAGTGATGCTTTCCTCTTATATAAGGCAAGTTCTGCCATGCTCCTGAAGTTCATTTCAAGGCCCCTTTCACCAGCATCTCTCAAGCCAAGCAATGTTTATAAAATAATAAACTGCATACTTATGCTAGGTGATTTAACACCATTTCATGTGATACCATCAGCCATACTGTGTCTGAACTAAGTGCAGTGTGGCAGTATCAAACAATGGAATACAATTGAGTTGGAAACAAAATTCTGCTATCTAATACTGCTTGTTACAGGCTTTATTATACTGTCTTCTTAAATGTAACATGTCTAAGCTGCCACCAGGCAAGAACCCGTTATGAATAAGCTGTCACATTTAATTAGGTGATAGGAATGTTTATATATATATATAACATTCCTATCACCTAATTAAATGTGTGTGTAAAAAATGTGTGTGTAAAAAATGTGTGTGTGTGTGTGTGAGAATGGGCACAATCCAGCCAAAGTTAAGTACTTTTTGGCCATGTTGACTTCAGTGGGGGAGTTAAGCATATGTTTCAATCCTTCTCATTTAAATCAATGGTACTTAAAATGCTTAACTTTTACTGAAGCTTGTAAAACAAGCTGAGCAAGTCCAATCTGGTAAAATAGTTTTAAGAGCTGGCATCCACAGTTGTCCTTAGTTTGGAACAAGAGTGCTTCACCCTGAATAAGGACCCTGAATAAGTTCCAATATATTTTAGAATAATTATAAAATTATCTTCTAATTGTTTCATCTCCCCAGACTTAAATAAAATGACTGACATCCTGACTAAATTACTCGATGGAATAAAGTAATTCTTTTGAGTAACTCCTGGGCAGTACTATAGAATAACTTAATCTGGATGTTAGCCACTGTGGATAGTTTATTGCTGTCTGGCAGACCAGTCTAGTGAATTGGCTTTAGTTCCTGCAACACAAACTGTGGCACTGGTTAGCCAGTGGTAGGAGGGCGCATTCATTTTGGAACAAATGAAAAACTGAACCCAGGCAGGCCCATTTGATTCAACCAATGCCTGCAGGGACCAAATTAACTCCATATTAATTAACTGCATCTTAATTTTTGTATCAGAACGGGGTAATTATCTTGTAGCACAGCAGAGCAGCCTTTTTTCTTTTAAGAAGTGTTTTTAAAACTGCAAAGGAGCAGCAAATCACCTCCCAGGGACTGTTTCCTGACAGCAACCTTGTCCCTCCCCCCACCAACCCCAGTGCTCCAGATATTGTCTTTGTCCAGGGCACTGAGGGGGAAAGAATGATGTGACATCTATGGCATTGTGAGGAGAAGAAAACATGGTGGCTGCTGTGGGGAAGCTTCTGGGAGAGCTCTGCCACCCCTTTCTAAAAACTTTTTTTTTTTTAAAGCTGGCTAGTCTGCTGCACCACAAGGTAAGCCCTTTGTCCCTGTATGGAAATGAATGTGGGTAACAAAAATGGGGGGGGGCATTCATATGAAAGAAAGTTGAGTATTCATGAAGCAATAACTAAACAAATCAGGTTTTTAAAAACAAAATCAATCTAATAATAATAATAATAATAATAATAATAAAAAATACAGGATCTTGTACATCACCAAGACCTGGCAATGGCTTAAGAATGGCAACTTGAAGAAAGAAACAGAGGGTTTAATACTGGCTGCACAAAAACAGGCACTAAGAACAAATGCAATAAGAGCAAAAGTAGAAAAGTCAACAACAAACAGCAAGTGCCGCCTTTGTAAAGAAGCAGATGAAACCTTGGACCACCTAATCAGCTGTTGTAAAAAGATCACACAGACTGACTACAAACAAAGGCATGACAAGGTAGCAGGGATGATACACTGGAACATCTGCAAAAAATACAAGCTACCTGTAGCCAAACATTGGTGGGACCATAAAATTGAAAAAGTTGAAGAAAATGAAGATGTAAAAATATTATGGGACTTCCAACTACAAACAGACAAACATCTGCCACACAATACACCAGATATAACTGTAGTTAAGAAGAAAGAAAGACAAGTTAAAATAATCGACATAGCAATACCAGGGGATAGCAGAATAGGAGAAAAGGAAATAGAAAAAATCACAAAACACAAAGATCTACAAATTGAAATGGAAAGGCTGTGGCAGAAAAGGACCCAAATAATCCCAGTGGTAATTGGCGCCCTGGGTGCAGTTCCAAAAGACCTTGAAGAGCACCTCAACACCATAGGGGCCACAGAAATCACCATCAGCCAATTACAAAAAGCAGCTTTACTGGGAACAGCCTATATTCTGCGACGATATCTATAACAACAGCAACAACATTGACAATAAAATTCTGGCATCCCAGGTCCTTGGGAAGGAGTCGATGTCTGGATAAAACAAACCAGTCAATAACACCTGTCTGACTGTGTAAACAAGAAATAAATATCTATAATAATACAGGATCTTGTACATCACTAGCCAATGGTTCTGTCCTGAGAGACTTCAGTTTTCAGCTACCAAATCTGACTTCAGCTACCATACTCAGCCTCCTGATCACAGAAGCACTCATCATCATGGATGTGGTGCTTCAGACAAATGCCATCGTAACTGAGCTGTGCCTGGGAGGGGAAGAATGACGGACCACAGTGGGACTTCTGGCCCTGCTTTTGACTGCTATAAATGAGTACAGCTTTTCCTAAAGAACATCTGAACAGGACTAAAGTCTCTCACTTCACTTCACTCTTGAGCAAACTTAGCATTTTGTGATTGTTAACTGGAGAAAGAACAGGAAGCAGAGAGTAGGAATAAGGCTGCCTTTGGACACAACACCAAACCAGAGGCAAACATGCCTGAGGTTCAAGTTTGTGGATGTCCGAATGCGTGAAACCATGGTTTCATCACCCAAACGTGGGTCAATTTTTTATCTCAAACCTAAATTTGAACCTTTGGTTTGTAGTGAGTTTCGCTCCTGAAATCTCAGGTTTCAAGGTGGTATTGTGTTATCTGAATTCTGCCACTGCTGTAACCTGAGTTTTATAGGCAAGCTCCTCCCGCTACCATTGAGAGGCAAGCTCAGAGCAGTCCAGAAATGTGTCAATTTTAGGACATCTGTGGATCTCTCTGGCTGCCTCTCAGAGCTGATGCTGATGGCTGCCACCATCTCCACACTCCTCCTGCCATTGCCTGGCAACAGAGATGCCACATCCCTGGCCTCCATGCATTTAAAGGGGGAGAACCACGCTGGAAGAAGCCTGCTTTCCACTGCATCTTATGGTCTCCCCCTTGTCAATCTACACAGAAAGGATGGGATGACAAGACAGGCATAGCAAGAGAGGTCTTCAGCAATTCAGGACTGCAGAAATGTGTGCACAAAGACATGGAGCCCTGGTAACACCAGGGACAGGGCAACTCTGTTGTTTCGCAGCAAAGGCCTCATATGCCAGGGGAGTGATACCATGTCGCTTGGCAGAAATACCAACGTGCTGACCCCATGCATAAACCCACAGAAACCCCGGCCATGGGAACCTTCCTGTTGCCCAGTCATATAAAGAGAGAGACAACACATGTCCCCACATATCTAGTGTCTGTCTCTGTCCATTTGCTTGGATTACCTTAGCAACCTGCAATGCATACCTTGGCATGTTAGCTGGCATGAAGGACCTTTAATTGGAATTACCATACAAAATGTTTTGACAGCTTCCATACAGGGAAGGGGAACACACACAAGGAACCCTTTAATTAATAACACACCTGATGAACTGCGGCTGCCCAGCAAGGCATCCTTTCGAATGTGTTGTGTATGCTGTCCGGTTGGGCAGCAGGGCATTGATTTC
Source organism: Hemicordylus capensis (assembly GCF_027244095.1). NCBI lineage: Eukaryota > Metazoa > Chordata > Lepidosauria > Squamata > Cordylidae > Hemicordylus > Hemicordylus capensis. Next base: position 184,701,738 of record NC_069657.1, on the reverse strand, counting down.
CCTGGATGCCTGGACAGTGTCTGTATTTATTTACTCATTCATTCATTCATTCATTCATCCATTCATTCAATTTCTATACGACCCTTCCAAAAATGGCCGAGGGAGGTTTACACAGAGAAATACTAAATAAATAAGATGGATCCCTGTCTCCAAAGGGTTCACAATCTAAAAAGAAACTTAAGATACATACCTGCAACAGTCACTGGAGGTACTGTGCTGGGGGTGGATAGGGCCAGTTACTCTCCCCCTGCTAAATAAAGAGAACCACCACATTAAAAGGTGCTTCTTTGCCAAGTTAGCAGGGGTGACTTATTTATTTACATTTATATCCCGCTCTTCCTACGAAGAACTCAGAGTACTGTACATGGTTATTTTTATCCTCACAACAACCCTGTTAGGTAAGTTAGGCCGAGAGATACATGACTGGCCCCAAGGCACCCAGTGAGTTTCATGGTTGAATGAGGATTTGAACTCGGGTCTTCCTGGTCCTTGTCCAATACTCTAACCACTGCACTATGCTGTCTCTCTCTTTAAAGGTTCCTGTGGACGGTGCTGTTCCCTCCAGCTGCATAGAGGGGTGCCCTCAACTTTGTGTGTGCGCATGCGCACGCGCGTGCGCGCACACACACACACACACACACACACACACACACACACACACATCTGTGTATGTATATGTTCAGCCTTACCCCCACCCGCCACTTTGAGGTATCCCAGCCTGGTGTGGAATCATGCATCCCAGTAAAAGAATGCCCCTCCCAAGGCCTCGTGCAGCAGGGAGGGTGATTTGTCCCAGCCTCACCTCTGAACGAGCCCTAGAAGACTGCCCATTGGTGGGCTTGTATTGAAGGGGCGGGGTTTAAGCGGCAGCTACTGCTGCTCCCCGCCCCAAACTTTCAGTTAGAGACGGGCTTTTGGTGTACGAGGAGCTTCAGATGGCTCCTCCTGGGCTCAGCATCAGGAGTGGATTTTCAGGGAGCCTCCATGGCCTCCGGGGCGGCGACATCGGCAGCGGTGTTAGCGGTGTCGGAAGCAGCTGGCCATCCCGGGCCGGACGTTTTCTTCCCTGCGGGCCTGTCAGGGAGGAAGGAGTGTGGCAGCATCCGCGGCAGCGGTGCCTGGGTTTGGGGCTTTGTCCCTTCTTTCTTACGGGCATTTGGGGGCAGGCTCGGGCATTTGCGAGAGGGGTTTGGATCAGCCTCGGATGGGGTGCTACCCCGCAAGGGAGGTTAACCTGGGGATTGGCTTTGGCCTGGCCCAGAGTTTGGGGGTGCTAGGGGGGCCCTTCAGTACTGGGCTGTTTGTGTAGCTGATCTGCCCTGGGTTCAAGGGTTTTTGTGGTTTTTTCCCCCTTTCTGCAGCTCCCAGTGGGTTGAGTTTTCTGGCTTTAGAGACCTTATTGGTGGGATTGCCTCCTGCTGGTTTTTGGCAAGGCCTTAGGTGCGAGGTTCAAATTGGCCTTGTGCTACGGCCTGGAGGACTTTGTTACAATCACCTCCCCAACCGGTTTGTTAGTGGCATGCCTCCAAAAAAAGGCCAAGAATAAGTCCAGTGGCTGGCCTGTTAGACCCCCACGCCAATCTGTACCACAACCTTCTTCCTCTGATGAGGATGACGCTGATATGGTACAAATTTGGGGCTTGATTCAGCGAATGGAGGCCCTCAAGCATGCTAAAAAGACCCCTTCCGGTGTGCCGGCCTGGCCCGGTAAGCACACCAGAGGTGCGGTTAAGGCACAATTACTGAAGTCTTTATCCGACAGGTTAGCATCTCCAGAAAGTGGAGCTGTGCCTGTTGTCCCTGTCGTTGAGGAGCATCTGGTGTGCATGGAACCGGGCGACTTGCCTTGGCCTATACCTTCAGATGTCCCAGAGCCCAGCACACCTACACCGGCGGATGCTATTGGTGGAAGTGGTTCAGCACAGTTATTGTCAGGTGATCACACCACACTTTCATCCCCTGAAGGCACCAGCCCGTGGCCTGCTTATCCCTGGCCGATGCCTTCTTTTGGGGAATGGGGCACCCCTTGCTGGGCCCCACTGGCACACGCATGGCAGGGTGGGGTTCTCCCTGGTTTTCCTGCTCCTGCAGCTAGTGCACAAGGGATAGCTGAACAAGTTTGGGGGGGTGACAGTGGTTCCAGGTACGCTGGCTATGGTAAGTTCTTCGGGCGGGCAAGGGTCTTACCCAATGGGGGTGCTGTCCTCCCCACAGCATGCACCTTATTGGGCGGTTGCGCGTCCACTAGGAGACCATCTGTTGCCTGTCACTAAGGAGAAGATTTTACGGGGGGAATATGTTGATATGTTTAGTCTGCTTTTTTGTGAGTCCGAAGTCAAACATAAAGAGGGGGAGTCATGTAAGGACTACGAGGCTACCAAGAGGAAGCCTGTGGAGAAGACATGGAATAACTGGTTGTCTGGTTATACCATATACATGGGGGTTATTTTGCAGGCACAACCGTCTAGGCGCCTGGCACTCTTTAAATATCTGGACATTGTACACAGGGTGGTGTCTGATTTTGCCGGATCTGTCTGGCTATGCTACGATAAAAATTTTCATATGCATGCTTAATTGTACCCCTCCCTGCCTTGGGATGTTCCCTTGCAAGAGTCTTGGCTCCTCATAATGTCCCCTTTGCACCCTGTTGAAGGAGAGCGGTCTGAAAACGGTCATCTGCTGTCGCAGCCTTCTGCCTCTTTGGCCCAGCCCAGTGGTGGCCAGCAGTGGGTTCAACCCCACCTGGTCTGTTGGGAATTCAACAATGGTGGGTGGTGCGCAAGGACGCCCTGTAAGTTCAGACATGCTTGTGGGCTGTGTGGTGCCAGGCACCCAAGCTCGACCTGTCCCAGGGCAAAGGGGTGGGGCTCTGGCCCCAGGAACAAGCAGGGTAGCAGCAGAAGGGGCAACCCCCTTCCACCGCCTGCAGGAAAAGGCCCCAGCACAGTTAGGTTGCCTGTGTTGTTGTCGTGGTTGCAGGACTATCCGGATCGGGGGGCTGCCATGTTCATAGGTAGGGATTTTGTTGACAGTTTCAGGATAGCATCGGAATCTGAGAGAGTGGCCTTTATGGCCAAGAACTTGAAGTTTGCAGAGGACATGGAGGAGGTGGTGGTGAGGAAAATAGGCAAGGAAGTAGCAGCAGGTGGGGTCTTAGGCCCTTTTGACACTCCCTCGTTTCCCAATTTGAGGGTGTCCCCTCTCGGGGTTATTCCTAAGAAGGCCCCAGAGAATTCCACCTTATTCACCACCTCTCCTACCCTCAGGGGTTCTTGGTTAATGATGGTATTTCTGACAGTTTGTGTTCGGTGCGGTACACCTCCTTTGATGAAGCGGTGAAGGTGGTCCACTCCTGTGGGGTTGGTGCCCTTTGGGCAAAATGCGACATTGAGTCAGCCTTTCACCTCTTGCTGGTACATCCTGCAGATTTAAATCTTTTGGGTTTTTCTTTTGGTGGCAAGTATTACTTTGACAGGGCCTTCCCTATGGGATGTTCATTTTCTTGAGTAGCATTTGAGGCTTTTAGCACCTTTTTGGAGTGGGCCGTGAGGCGGCAGTCTGGGCTGCAGTCTACGGCTCATTTTCTAGATGATTTTCTTTTTATAGGAAGGGCGGCATCTTCGGAATGCCAGCACCGTTTGACCTGTCTTATACAGCTGACCAGGAAACTGGGGGTTCCCTTGGCAAGGGACAAGACGGAATGGCCGGCCACTAAATAGTCTTTTTGGGGGGTTGAGCTAGATACCATAGCGGGCTGTTCCCGCTTGCCCCGTGAAAAATTAGATGTTTTGCTGGAATTGGTGTTTGCTTTGGGGAGGGCTCGCAAGGCCACTTTGCGGGACTTGCAAGTGGTGGTCGGGCACCTTAACTTCGCCTGTGGAGTCATGGCCCCCAGTCGTGCCTTTTTGCGGCACATGTGTGACTTAATGGGGGGCCTTTGGTCCCCCTGGTTCAGGATACGGATCACGTTGGGCATTAGGGAGGACCTAGCTGTGTGGGAAAGTTTTCTTAGGAGTTTTAATGGGGTCTCTTTTTGGAGGAGTGAGCAGCTCTTGGAGACTGACCTTCAAGTCCACTCCAATGCCGCTGTGGGAGTTGGTTTTGGCATTTATTTTCGTAGCCGGTGGTGTGCTGCATGCTGGCCACAGAGTTGGGCAGTCGAGGATATTACCAAGGAACTTACCTTTTTGGAGCTTTTTCCTATTGTAGTGGCAGTACATCTATGGATCCCTGAATTTGCCAACTCCACTGTGTGTTTTTGGTGTGACAACCAGGCAGTGGTCCAGGTTGCCAATGCCCAGACCTTTCGGTCTTAGCGAATAATGAACTTGTTGCAGGTTTTTGTTTTGCAGTGCCTTAGTTTTAACATCCTCTTTGTGGCCCAGCATGTCCCTGGGCTGCAACATGACATCTCTGATGCCCTATCTCGATTTCAGGTGGCCAGGTTCAGGGAGCTGGCGCCTGAGTCATTGGCGGAACCAGAGCCCGTGCTGCAAGCCCTGTGGTGGCTTGGGAAGTAGAGGCCTAGTGGTCTATTGAGGCTTTGTTAGCACCCAGCACCAGGGTTAGCTATTCTGCCAAGGTAGCTGCTTTTGCTGTCTTTAGGCGGGGTACGAGCCTTCCTGAAGAGTGGCCCATCCCTGTTTCACATATGCAGTTTCTGGTGCATCTGCATGCCGCAGGTAGGGCGGCTTCTACCATAGCGGGGTATGTTTCAGCCCTATCATTTGAGGTTCAGGCTGCTGGGGTTCCTGATCGCACCAATGATTGTTGAGTATGTAGGATGCTCGAGGGATGGGCCAGGGGGCTGCCCAAATGTTTGGACCAGAGGCAGCCCCTGACACTTGAGTTAGTCAGTTCAGTGGTGAGGGAATTACACGGGGCCTGTAATTCTGAGTGGGAGGTTGTCCTTTTCCAGGCTGCCACTTTAGTGTTCTTTTTTGGCGCCTTCAGACCTTGTGAGGTGCTGCTGCACAGCAGTGGAGCATCTTGGGAGCGCTGCCTTCAGTTCAATGATCTGCTTCTCAAGGAGGGAGAAGTGCAGATTCTTCTGCAGTCCTCCAAGACGGACCAGAGGGCAAAGAGACAGGTAGTTGGGCTAGCTGGGGCCAGTGACCCCATGGTGTGTCCTGTAACAGTGCTTCGGTACTACGTGGCTTTATGGCCTTGCCCCACGGGATACCTTTTCGTGCACAAGAATGGCGGCCCATTGACTCAGTATCAATTGTGGTCTGTGCTGAGGAGGGTGCTCCCATCCCTAGGGGAGCCAGTGTGCGAGTTTAGTCCTCACTCTTTCAGGATCAGTGCAGAGACTAAGGCCAGCCATCTTGGCCTGCCTGAGGCTGTGGTCAGACGGATTGGGTGCTGGCAGTTGAACGTTTTCCTATGCTATATGCACTAGGAGCCCAGGGCATAGGGCCTTGGTGCATCCCGGGCCTTGTGCCTATGCCTATCCACGTGGGAGGGGGGCGTAATGGAAGCCATGTGGGCTAAGGGACGGCCATGGCTGGTTTTCTCATCCTGTGTTTTCTCAGCAGGTGCTGGGGAGAAGTGGCTAGGGTTCGGGTTCTTATCTGCGGCCACTCGCTGGTTTTCTGGGCCTTCAAGAGGGCTGGCGCTTCCCAGTTCGGCACGGAACTGGGTCTGGGGCAGCAGGCTCACCTTTACTGGCTGGGCAGGTGGGGGATGCTCTGAGATCAGTTGCTCCCTGCTTTGGGTGATTATTTAGCCAGGAAACCCCCGCCTGATATATTGGTGATTCATTTGGGGGAGAATGACTTGAGCCAGCAGACCAGGCTCTCCATCATTTGGCAGGCCTCCTTGGATTTTGTGGTATTAAAAAACTGGATGCCGGGAGTTTGTATGTTTGGGTTGAATGGTTGCAGTGCCTGTTTTGGGTGCAGTTCATAGTTTATGAGAGGTTGAGCGCGCTAGGTGCAAGACCTCTGCCGCCATTGGGAGGATGGTAAATGCATCCAGCGGGGCAGTTGTTGCACAACTCAGCCTGGGATACACCCACAGGCCTGATTCAGGCCTGACAGGATTCAGGCCTGACGGTGTCCATCTGTCAGTGGAGGGTTGTGACGTTTATTTGTCTAATTTGAGGAGGGGGCTTGGCTGGGTGCTGGAGAGTCTTGTGGCAGGCAAGTTAAGCTAGGCTAACCTACCTGCATGGCAGGGACAGTGCAAGCTGGGTTGTCAGGAATGGGGATTGAACATCGGTGAGCACCCTTGGGCATTTAATTTGGTGGATTGGTCAAATGCTCCCTTGTGGTTTTCGTAGCCCAGGGATGCTGGTTGGCCATGAGACCGGCTTCAGGACTTTGCAAATCCTAGGGCTCAGCAGCCCAAGAGCTGCGAAGGACTGGAAGTGTCCAGATCCCTGCAGGATTGACTATGAAGGGATAGGAGTGGGTTGCTTACCTGCTTCTTTCCCGAGTCAGAGTGTGTCACCCAGTTAGGACATGGGCTAGAACTGTGAAGTCTGAACCCAGTCTTTGTTATGCCCGCACTGTCGAGGGAGGTGGAGCGTTTCCCTCCTTCTGTCCGCTACTCAACTAATTAATTTCAATAAAGTTGTGGCCCGTTATCCCAACACTTGGTGTCTGTGTCTTCTTGGGCTTGGATCTGGGGACAAAATATATCATGACTGGCATAAGCCAAAGTTTGTGTTAAAGGAAATCTACTAGGTTGCTTCAGTGGTTCTGTTCTGTTTTTTGTACCAGTTTGTAGGGGGAGGGAGGCCCAGCCCCTTCCCCTTGGGTGCAAGCATGCAGTCTTTCCCATAACTCATGAGCGGAACCTTCCAAAGGGAAACCGAGATGGGTTCAAGCAGCCAGTGTGATGACAACACATGCAGTAGATGTATGCTTCCTTTCCCAAGTACCACTCTCTCATGACCTGGCCATTGAGATACACATGCAGGCTGGAGGGCTGTTGCTGCTCAGTCTGGTGTTGCCGAAACAGCCTGCTTGGGGGCAGCAAATAGCACCCCTCTATGTGATTTGGAGTTGCAGGCCTGCAACCTCCATCTTGGATACGTGAGCTCACAGGATCATGAACTCTGCACATGTCCATGTTTGGCAAACTATGCAATTTGGTCACTTAGCAAAAGGAAACATGGGGCAGCACTGCCCAAGTTCAGAATAACAAACAACTGTAGAGAGACCCCCATGGCCTCTCTTGTACAAGGGAGGAAGCTAGCAAACAGTCTGTTTAAAAGATCTTAACAAGAGAAATAGCTATCTCCCTTCTTAATGTGATAAGCCTTGCTAATCACTCCTACAACTACCGAGATAAGCATGGCACACCCACTGTCTCCTGTCACACCTTTAAAGAGCTGGCAAGGACACAGAGGTTGGATCCTTAAAAAAAACCTAACTCTCTCCCAGGAAGAAATGTCCCAGTCTCAGATAAAGCTTTTGGATTCATCCATTCAGTACTCCACGCACACCTCTCAACCAGTTTATTGGCACCAGTGGCCAGGTTCTAGGATTCAAGGACAAGCTCACTCCAAGGAAGATGCCAAAGAGGGTGTTTTTTAGATAAAGCTGAAAAACATCTAGAGAGGATTACAGAATAAAGATATACCATATGTCCCTTCTGCTTGTCAGGAACCCCAGAATGATGGCAGATGGACCCCCTGAAGCCGGCTGCTTCATAGCACCTTCCCGGGACTCCAGGACTACGCTGAAGTTCAAAGACTGATGTGTCCTGCTATGCTTTTATACTTTCCCCAAGCTTGTAAACACCGCCTGGAGATAGTCTAATGGACACATTTTATCAGTTGTTATGGCTAAGAAAGATACACTTGGACAACTGCCAAGGGCATTCCAATCAAGTGATCATCCTTGGCAGACAGTTAGCTCTCCTCCCTTCTGCAGAGCACGTCTGAAGTCAACAAGTGCCTCTGCCTTGCTACAGCAAGTTGTACCAAGATATGGTGCTCAAAGCATGAATAAAGAAATGAAGATTATTACATAGTTTTTAGTGAGAAACAAAATTACAAGGTTACAAAGCATACAATTAACCCCTTTATATGTAGAAATATAGGGAATCTACAAAATCCTATATGCATAGAGGGACAAAGGGGACCACACAACTAAACCTCCTCACCATATCTTCTACGATGACACTACAACCAGCCATTCCATCTTTTGTTTCTTAAAGTTCACACCCACTTGATTGGTTCATGCAAACACGAACATTTTAATTAGGGATGTGCAAATTGATTTGGGTACAAATCAGGGGTGATTTGTTTTGGGCACAAATCAAATTTAAAAAATCAATTTGTGCACATCCCTAATTTTTATTACATGTGAGTTTCAGCCGCTGCAGTCTGGGTGCTTGACTTATGTGTTGCCCCAGGGCATGAATTTGCCTATCTCTACTCCTGACTGAAGCAAATGGTTAGGAAGAAGAAACACAATAGAGTACTTGGGACAGCCAGAGAACACTCAGAATCTACCCTGGACCCAAAGAGAAAGGGTATCTACCAGAATCTACCCTGCTCCCCACTTACACAGACCTATACCACGCTGGTTCTTCAGCCCACCAGTAGTCATGCTATGCCACTTGATTCTTCTCTTTACTGCCTTTCAACGTTGCCCCTGCAAGGAAGTCTACCTGCACACTCCAAACTGAAAGGGCACTCAATGCACCAACGGATCAGGATGGGTAATACTAATAGTATGTCCCTTTAAATTCTCCCACTGCTTTCTCTCTTCTCTTTAAGTCTACATCTGGGTCATCTTGCAAGTAAAGCCTTTAAGCTGATTCATTGACAATTCGGAACTTAAGCTAAAATGCCCGTGAGACTCTAGTTAATACAGTCAAGATTTTATTGCCTCCTCACCTTGCCTATTCAATCTTTAAGATAAAATAAGAAAGAACAATCTTTAAGATAAAATAAGAAAGAAGCAGGTTTCCCCAAGGATCTGTAACTTGATCATGAATTATCTGGAGTTAGTAACAAGGTGGCCAAGTTTGCAAATCCTAACTATTCAGCATGGTGAAAACCAAAACAGATTGTGAAGAGCTCCAAAAAGATCTCTCTAGCCTGGGTGAATGGGAAATAAGATGGCAAATACATCAAATAAAGTGATGTGTATTGGAACAAACAAACAACACCCCAAATTCACATATAAATTAATGAGGTCTGAGCTATCAGTGACTTACAGGAAAAGAGATCTTGGGATTGGTAGGTAGCTCAATGAAAATGTCCATTCAATGTGTGGCAGCTATGAAAAAGACAAATTCCATGCTAGGAATTATTGGGAAAGGGATTTAAAACAAAATGGCTAATATTATATTTCCCTTTTACAAATCTATGGTGCTTTTGCTTCTGGACTTTCCAGAGGTATCTGTCTGACCACTGAATGAAAAAGGATGTTGGACTAGATAGGCCTTTGGCCTGATCCAGCAAATCTCTTGTTATGCTCTTATGCAACAATATAATGTGTTAATCTGCCTCCCCTTCTTTCTCTGATTTAACAACATATTCAATAAAATGTTGTAGCTACTATAATCCAACCTTTATGCAACATGACGTGCGTATCAATTTCCTTTGGAAAAGAATTTGGTAAACTCCTGCATAATTCCTTTCAATCATATAATTTGTATAATTTTCAGAACACAGCAGCCCTGCAGCAAAGCCTTCAATGAATTATTTAAAAGTGCTGAGAATTGCTTTATCCATGTAAAGAGCTAAATAAGGACCATATAATTCTGAGTTATTAACATATAAATGCAAAAGGGAAAGTGTTCGCTTATAAGTATTTTAGAGAGAATAATTGTTTCCTCACTTTAACAAGGTCAAATAAAATAGAAAGAAATAAACTTTGGATCCACTTCAGTTCACGCTGTTATGCGTTTGTCAATACTCCTGTAAATAAACCCTTAATAAAATTGCTGAGGGTGTTAGGAAGCAGAAAACAATAGTCAGTGAAAAGTGCAGTCTGATGAAGACTGAAAGCAATAAACAATCACATATGCACCCTCTAAACATGAAGATCAGATAGAGCAGTGCAATACCTGAGGGTATAGATTTAAAGTAACGTGCCATGCACACATCAAATATGCACAGTGGTGACACATTTTTGAAAGCAGCGTAGACAAACTGGAGAAAGTTCAAAGGACAGCTGCATATGTGTGTGTGTGTGTGTGTGTGTGTATTTATTTGTGTGTGTGTGTGCGCGCGTGCGCGCACAAACAGTTTGAAGAAGAAAAATACTACCATGAAGCATTATGAGCTCCATACCTACCGAGGGTAAAAAATAATGAACTAAAGGAAGATACAAATCCACCCTATAAACACTTTAAAGAATTTTCCAAACAGGTTATATCAGGATTCCCTCCCTGCCCCCCAGTCCTGTCTCCATCTTAATGAGATTAAGTTTCACAATGAAATGATAGTTTAAATATTAGGGATAATATGTAAGGGCATTTTGGGGTCATAGGATAATCAACTATAAATTGCCATGGTGTCATCGCAATTAGAACTACCTCCGCAGATGATAAGGATAGGTTAGTCTTAATTAAATTAAGCCCGCTGTGATACAGGAAGTTGGACAAATATAACTAAATAGCAGGCCTGGCTGATTTACTGCTTTCAGAAAATGAAATTCCTACTTTAACAATACTCCCACTAGGTCCTATTTAGAAGAGACTGTCATCAGCATGTAATTGCAGATTACAGGTCTTTGGTAGAGTCAAGAGGCAGTAATTAGGTGTAGGGAATGTATTGATTTTGAAGCTATCTGATAATCTCCCATTAGCCATTTCATAAAAGTAGATTATTTAGAATATCTGAACCAAGCAAAAACAATAAAAGACAAAGTGGAAGACAAAATAAAGCCATAAGATTCCTCCAGGATCACCAAATCCAACTCTCTACAATCTTTGAGGTGGCACTGGCTTTTTACCCCTTTTGAGTTACAACTATGTCAGTGCTTTGTATAGGGCATCAGTCCTGTTGCAGCCACTGAAAGGAACTTTTTTGTCTTAGTATTATCTTCCTGCACATACACCTTCTGCTTAAGAAGCAAAGAAAGGGTGGATCCCTGATTCTATAGGAATATAAATATGGACTAAGCATGCTTAGCAGGAGAAAAGGATGGGAAAGATATCCAGCTGGTCGTAACTGAGAGTGAGACTTGTGGATTAGCAGCAGTACCTTCTCAGGATATGGTAACCAAAGCCCAATGAGAAGTACAAATGGGAGAACACTGGAGACCCAGTGGAGAACACTAGGCTAATGCAGGAGTGAGAACTGCTGAAGGATTACTCATCAGCATGGACTAAATAGGAGGATTAAGGATATATTGCCAGGCTGAAGATCTGCAATAAGAAAGAGAGAGCGGAACAACTTTTGCCACACTGAGTACTCGGTAGGTTTTATAACAGGCTACCCAATCCGACTGTGACAGACATATATCCTGTATGAACCTGCCCAAATGTTAATGTCATCACTGGAGGCTTTTCTCTGTGTCCCTTCATTATTAGAAGTATGAGAGAAAAGCCCTTCTCTGTGGTATGCCCACCCTGGCGAGGTCCACCAATCTCCTTCTCTGCTTGCAGGCAGGAGGACTACCAAATTCTTTGTTTCAGCAGGCTTTTCATCCATGAAGTTCTTGTGCACAAACTGATACTGCTATTTATGCTAGTTTGGTTATGACATTTTATTGTGATTTGATGAATTTTGATATTACATTTTGATTAGTTCTATCCAAGTTAGTAAGGCTCTTTAGTTTTAGAAAAGCAGGATGAGATAAATGCAATTATACAGCCTTACATTAAAATGTTCTAATAAATTAATTTTAATGAAATTTAATTAATCTTACATTAAAAGGACAATGTCACATCCTTAGTCCATTTCCCCCCCTTTGCCTAAATGGTCTCATACATAGGAAGTTCTTTTTCACATTGCTGGTTAATTTGCACTGTGCAATTTACCTACTTTTTGATGTACTTCACTCAGTAACAGCATGGCTGTTTATTGTAATATCTTATGAGCACTAGAAACCTGTGATCAAGTTTCCCCAACTGGAACTGATGTGGGGGCACATTTTCTAACAATTATTCCTATGTGGAAAAAATAAGCTAAGAATAGTTGGCTCAGTTCCTACAAAATTATCATTTCCCAAATAATGATGCTGTTGACTTCTAAAATAGTGAAACACCAAACCAACCAATTTTCAAATCTTCCTAAAGAATGCAGTTTATAGGTCTGCCTTTGCATTGCTATCTAGATCCGGGCACTGCTTAAGCCCCAGTGAAAGTATGGAATGCAAAGCTACAGCCTCCTCTTTTCACAATAGTTGCATCTGTCTTCTGAGGTGAGACCCCACTTATCATCATTGATCACAGGGATCATCAAGGAAAGATCCTGATTTAAACAAATCTGTTCTGTTATACAAAGAACTTGAAATCTGTCAGGCACAATAAATAGGTTTCTTTAAAATAAACAAACGCCATCTACCTCTCTGAGCGTGGCTGGCTGATAAATACTGTTATGTTTCAATGCATTTATGAAGCAAAAGGAATAGTCTGGAGAGTTTGGATAAAACCATTTGCATAAGAATTTATTTTATTAGAAAGTAGGTACTTATGTCTCTAAACATTCAAAGACAAATGCCCATATAATATGTGAAGTATACTCCCCCCCACCCTCTCTCAAATAGATCTGTAGTCTTTGAATTTTCTGTGTGGAGGAAATCAAAGGCCACAACAAACACTGTTTTGATATGGCTTTGAAGATGCTAACAGCTTCTAATAGAGAAAAAGGAGGCTTAGGGACTGCAAGAAAGCAGTGATTGACATGCGACACAACCCAAGAAAAGTGTATCTTTTCAGTGAGTTGATGGTAAGAACCTCTGAAAGAATGTTTCATAGTTAAAGTGTTTTACTTGATGGATTTCAATCCCACTTTGAGTGTGTGACACCCATTCTTTGAATTGATGTTTTTAGCATGAAAAAGAACATGCTTTAGAATTTAAATCTTTAAACAAGAAATGTTTGGTTACGTACGAATTTTTAATTTTTATTCTTCAGACAAAGGTTTGAACTGGTTTTTGTGTGAATGGAAAGAAGAGTCAAGACACAGAAGATATTGGAAATGGGCACAGGGCAAAGTTTTGGCCACAACTTTATGTAAACTCAGCATTAATTTATATACAATAACTGAGGCTTCAGAAAGGTGGCTGGGAGGTGAAAGTTTAGTCCCTCACACTTCTTGAGTGGAGCTGCCACCAGCTGCACTGAAAGGAGGTGCAGCCCAGAACAGCTGAAGGAGGGTATGGAGGGGTAGGGTGTGGGTGAAGCCCCGCCCATCCAGCAGGGGATAAGCCCCAGCCCACAACCATGCCTGACCTCCACTCAACATGGGTGAGTGGCCAGGAAGGGATACAACTCTCAGCCTGCCACCTCATCTGGGAGATCAGCAGCCCCGATCACATTGCCCTGGGCCTGGGATATTCCTTCCTCAATGCCAGTCCACATTCACTCCCTATCACCCTGCCCAAAGTTGTGACAATGTGGAGCCAATTCAGTTGAATTACCCTAACAGACTTGACCTGTCTGTCACCCCTCGGTGCCAATTGGGGGAAGATCGGCAGGAAAAATTCCCTCATTTCATCCCTGTGAAAGGCAAGGGCAATTTAAAGGGGAGGGTGGGTGGGTGCCAACCTCTGTGCGAAAGAATGGGGCCATAATAGCTGCATTCTTCTACATAGCGATTTCCTGCCTCTCACGCTGTCCCACATAGAACGCCGCCGCTTCCCTTATTCGATACAAATTACCCCACAGAGCATGCACCACACAAGGGGACCATTTTCTAGGTAGCAAAACCTTCCCTGCACACATGAGCCAGTCATGAGAGGAAGGGGAACTAGCGTTACATTACAGCAGAGTTCTCTAACTATACAAGCAATGGTATAGTGAATTGTATCCAGTGTTTGATTGTCATTTATGTGTGACAGTACATTCTCTCATTGCCTATGTAGTTTCAAACTGGGGGGGGGGAATATCTGCAGAAACCAATAAGAATGTGTATTCAAAGCATTTGCAATCCGTGGGACCAATCCAGGCAAGCTTAATCACATTTAAGTCCAATTGATTTCAGTGGGAAAGTTAAGCATGGGCTTAACTCTCCCATTAAAATCAATGGGACTTAGCAGCACCTAACATTTGCTGGATTGTGCTTCATGTTGAGACTAAATGCATTCAGCATCATTAGATTTTTTTAAAAAAAAACACATAAAAGTTAAATGAATCTATGTGTAAAGCATCTTCATGTCTATCATACTGAATCTCTGCTTTGTGCACTTCACAGTTGACTAATGTTCAAAGGTAGACATCAAAGATAACAAATCATGTGAAAGGTAGTATTTTATATTAATGCCCAAGTAATGTTGTTTTGAATTACTATCTCTGTTCCTATTGGAACTGATTTGGAAGACAGCTTTTGTGCACACATTGTGGTAGTTAGTCCTAGCCTGAGCTGTTAAGACATAGCCAGCTTTTTCAATGACAGTTCTTTAAAAAGTGAAGAATCAAGTAGCAAACTAAAGTTATTGATTTAACCCCCTGTGGATAGCAATGGGAGTCTTTCCCTTGGCATCAGTGGGGCTTGCTTTTAACTCTCTGCTAGGTGTTTGAGTCGTTGATCATAATTTGGCATTTTGGCTGTCAAATTCAAGAGGGTGATTCTATGAAGCCAGAGGTGACACTTCACTCTTTCAGTTTCTGATATTTTCACTTGACTTATTGATCAGTGTTAGGGTTAGGTATGAGTTGCATTCTTTGAAAAACTCCTTGCTGGTGCAAAATGTGTTGCCTCCATTCTAAAAATGCTTGGATGAGAAGCTTCATGATTAGTCTCTAACAAGCAAAACCTTTCCCCGCTGTTTTCCCCAAAAGTGTAACCATCCACATATTTTAAATATGTTTAAGGGTCATTCCTATATATAGAAGAAGGAACAGTGTTGCTTTCATAGTCAGGAAGGATATAACAATGACAGTACTTGGATACAATGCGGTCGGTGGCCGACTAATATCAATTAGATTTCATGGACAACCCTTTAACATGACCGTTCTTCAAGTTTATGCCCCAGTGACTGATACAGAAGAACAGGAAGTTGATGAGTTTTATGCTCAAGTTCAGTCTGAAATTGACAGAACATGCAAGCAAGATGCGATGCTGGTGGTTGGAGACTGGAATGCCAAAGTTGGAAATGGTAAGGAGGAAAACACAGTCGGTCTATATTGTCTAGGAAACAGAAATGAAGCAGGAGAATGACTTATTAGTTTCTGCCAATCCAATGATCTCTTCATTGCTAACACATTCTTCAAACCAAAGCGGCGCCTATACACATGGACATCACCAGATGGAGTACACAGAAATCAAATTGATTACATTATTGGTGCAAGGAGGTGGAAGAACTGAGTTATAAGAGCAAAGTCATGGCCGGGGGCTGATTGTGAAACAAATCAGGAACTGCTCATGTGCAAGTTCAAAGTCAAGCTAAAGAGGAAAAATAAAGCTATCCAGTTTCCACGATATGATCTTAAGAATGTACCCACCATTTTCAAGGAGAATACCAGGAACCACTTTGAAGTTCTGAACCTCATTGATAGGGAACCAGAGGAATTGTGGAATGGAATCAAAGAAGTTGTTAAGGATGAATGTGAAAAGAGACTGCCAAAGACCAAGATATAGAAGAAAGCAAAATGGATGTCAGAACAGATGGTGGAGATTGCCCAGAAGAGGAGAGAAGCCAAAGTCAAGAAAGAAAAAGACCTCACAAAGGAACTTAATAGGGAATTTCAGAAAGCTGTTAGAAAAGACAAGGAGCAGTAGTACAATGAAATCTGTAAAGACCTTGAGGATTGAAATAGACATGGAAAAAAAAGACAAGTTTTCCAAAAGATCTCTGAACTCAGAGGGAGGTTGCAAACTCAAATTGGTATGTTAAGGGGTGCCAAAGGACAGATAGTATCTGATTCAGAGAAGATCAAACAGGGATGGAAGGAGTATACTGAAAATCTATACAGCAGGGACGTCAACATCAAAGATTCTCTAGAAGATATTCCCTACTTGCAAGAACCTCTAGTACAGGAAGATGAAGTTAGATCAGCACTCCGGTCATTACCAAGTCGGAAACCTACAAGAATTGGTGGGATAGCTACAGAAATATGGCAGGCAACAGAAGAAGAATCAGTCAAGGCTCTAGCCAAACTATGCCAGCAAATTTGGAGAATGACACAGTGGCCAACAGATTGGAAGATGTCAGTCTACATACCCATACCAAAGAAAGGAGACTTAACAGATTGCACAAGCCATCGTACATTATCCTTAATTTCATATGCTAACAAAATAATCCTCAGGATCATCCAATGTAGATTAGAGCCCTACGTGGAAAGAGAAATGCCAGATGTTCAAGCTGGTTTCAGAAAAGGCCAAGGAACAAGAGACATCATTGCTGATGCACACTGAATAATTGAGAAAGCCATCAAATACCAGAAAGAAGACAATATGTGCTTTATTGACTACAGAAAAGCCTTAGATTGTGTTGACCATGTCAAGTCGTGGAATATCCTTAGGAAAATGGGCGTCGCAAAACACCCCATTGTTCTCATGAGAAATGTATATGCAGGACAGGAAGCCATAGTCCAGATAGAACATGGTGAAACAGACTGGTTCCAGCAAAGGAGTAAGACAAGGCTGTATACTTTCTCCTTCTTTATTCAATTTATATGCTGAACATATACTGAGAGAAGTTGGATTGGAAGAAGATGAGCGTAGTTTTAAAATTGGAGGAAGAAACATCAATAACCTGCACTATGCTGATGACATCACTCTGATAGCTGAGAATGCAGATGATCTGCAAGCTCTAGTAATGAAAGTCAAGGCGCACAGTGAAAAAATGGGTCTACAATTAAATGTAAAGAAGACTAAACTAATGACAATGGGTATAGCAACCAGCCTCAGAATTGACAATGCAGACATTGAAGTGGTGGATAGCTTCTGCCTTTTAGGATCAACCATTAAGAGTAAAGGATCCAGCAGTGAAGAAAAATTCCTCAGACTAGCACTTGCTAGGGTTGCAATGAAGGCCTTGGAAAAGATATTTAGATGCTGTGCTGTGTCTACAATTACAAAGATTAGAATTGTTTGAACAATGGTTTTCCTCGTGACACTCTACGGATGCGAAAGCTGGACTTTGAAGAAGCAAGATAGAAAAAATATTGATGCTTTTGAACTTTGGTGCTGGAGAAGGCTTTTGAGGATCCCATGGACAGCCAGGAAAACAAACAAATGGATCATAGAACAAATCAATCCAGAGTTCTCACTTGAGGCACAAATGACCAGGCTCAAACTATCATACTTTGGGCACATTATGTGAAGATCCAGCTCCTTTGAGAAATGCTGGGAAAAGTTGGAGGAAGGAGAAGAGGAAAACCAGCAGCAAGGTGGATGGACTTGATTACAACAGCAATGAATGCACCACTGAAAAACTTTAAAGGCCAAGTTGAAGACAGATCATCCTGGAGAGAATCTATCTATGTGGTCACTAAGAGTCGACACCGACGTGACGGCACTTAATCAATCAATCAATCAGTCAATCAGTTCTATAAATGTTCATGTCATTCTGCAGTCAAGCAACAGCACATGTTGTTGTTGTTGTGTGATTTAACAATAGTATGGCCTAGTCATTTTACAACAAAGCCAGAGGAAACAATCCAAACAACTGCTTGGTTCATGCAGAGGGTTTTCACTACTAGGTCAGTAAAATTAATTTCATTTTTAATTAGAATATCTGACCCTGCATGTGATAGCATAAACTTCTTGTGGAACTCTTCAACAGCAGTCAGTCATGCAGAATGGGATAGTGGTATTGCTGTCTGTAGCAAAATGGGCTAACAGAACAGGTTTTATAGTTCTTTGGTGTTTGGCCAAGATGTTTCACTTTCTACCCCGTCAGCTGAAGCCCACTGCACATGGACAGTGTAAACGTTGAGGCCACTTAACATTGAATCCTCATGGTGGCTACTTCTCTTATGTGATGTAAAAGAATTTTCCTGTTGGCACTTTTTAGTGGCATGGGCAATACCATGTAAAATCTTTGTGGCAAATCAGCAAACAGCTCTCCACACAGAACTGCTAGGCAAATTCAGTCTGGAACAGCCTTAACAGTGATCAAGCAGCCGCCATGCCACGTTGGGTGCCTGTCGTTTCTCCACATTGTGGCTAATAGCGGATGGGGGTGAAATTAAATTAAGGAAAGGACATGTGGGGAATGAGACAAACCTTCCTCCCCCAGCACCCAGGCTCCATTCCAATTTGCCCTTCCTTCCTGAACCTGCTTTTAGCTAAAGAAAAATTACAAGGAGCTCCATGATGAGAGTTACTGTATTATGTATGCAGCTGCTAAAATGTTAATGGTTAAATCTTGCTTGGCAGTTTAAGGAAAACTGTTCACTCTCCTTTCATTTTTAAATAATATTTTTATTGATAGTCTTTATTCAGTCATATGACTTGGTAGAAGTCATATCATATATATATGTCAAGCCTTTTGTTTAGAGTTTATTATCAGAAAAAATATATTCAATAAAGTTCAAGGTACAATAAAATGCGGGGGCAAGATCTTAGTTGTGAAATTCTTAAAGATATGTGTAAGTTCTTATTCATTAAAGGAGCACAGTTTATGTAGTTTTCCATTTAAGAGAAAATTGACTAAAGTTGTTCTATCAATGTCATTTATCGCCCTAGAAAATTCACAGAATTTGCAAAACACTGTATTGAAAATGCTCATTTTGCAATACCTGTATGAGAGATAACAAAAAGATCAGGTACATAGCTTCGGAGTGCTCCTGGACCCAAAGCTCTCCCTGGTTTCTCAGGTTGAGGCAGTGGCTAGGAACGCTTTTTATCAGCTTCGGCTGATACGTCAGCTACGTCCATTTCTAGAGGTGAATGACCTTAAAACAGTGGTACATGTGCTGGTAGCCTACAGGCTTCACTATTGTAATGTGCTCTATGTGAGGCTGCCTTTGTATGCAGTTTGGAAACTACAGTTGGTACAGAATGTGACAGCCAGATGGGTCTCTGGGACAACACGAAGGGACCACATAACACCGGTTTTGAAAGAACTGCACTGGATGCCATTATGTTTCAGGGTGAAATACAAAATGCTGGTTCTTACCTATAAAGCCCTTAACAGTTTAGGTCCAGGGTATTTAAGAGAGTGCCTCCTTTGTCATAAACCCTGCTGCCTGTTACAATCTTCTGGAGAGGTCTGGTTACGGATGCCACCATGCATTTGGTGGCAACCCAGGACTGGGCGTTCACTGTGGCTGCCCCAGGGTTTTGGAATATGCTTCCTACTGCAATAAGAGTATCTCCTTTTCTGTTTGTTTTCAGGAAGAACTTCAAGACTGTCCTGTTTTTGCAGGCTTTTCAATAGAATTTATTAAAGTAAAGTAACAGTAAAGTAACAGATTAAAATACATGACAATAAAAACAATAGAATAAAATAGTTCTTAAAACAAGTTTTTTAAAATTATTAAACTTGCTTTAAGAACTATTTTATTCTATTGTTTTTATCGTCATGTATTTTAATCTGTTACTTTTAAATATTTTAAATTTTGTACACCACCTAGAGAGGTACATATCAGGCAGTATAGAAGATAGATAGATAGATAGATAGATAGATAGATAGATAGATAGAACATATCCATTGTTAAATAATGTAAAACAAGTCATGCTAGATCAGGATATAATTCTGCAGAAGTTAACAGCTGCTAGGGTTTTTGGATGACACCGGAAAGGTACTTTTGAGTCTTCCAAGAATGGCTGTTGAAAGTCTGGGAGAATAAGAAATTAGTTACTTTTTAAGAAGTCCTCTTTTAGACCGCATTTGATTAACCAGGTTTGGAGGCCAGTAATCCAATAGAAAAGAAGATAATTTAGATGATGATTTTTGTCCTATTGCAATTATTGTAATGGATACATCTGCATCAGTGTATCATTGCCTGCTGTTTTGATAGTCGCCGTTGGTTTTGGTTTGCATGCTTGTAAGTTTTCCTTGTCTCCCCTCTTCCTTCTCCTTTCAATAAATATTTCTCTTGTTATTAAATATCCTTTTAATGTTTCTTTTTATGGGTCAATCTTTCATCACAGCAGATGAGGCTGGGAACCCATTTGGTATAAAGGACAAAAGATAATTTGGGGGTTAATGTCTGTCCACTTTATTAAGTTTTTAGGGAAAGGCAAGTTTGTTGTCTATCTTGCTGAATCGTATAAATCTCATCTCAGTGATCTTTTAGAGTTGAGACATAAGCATTTATCCTGCTGCCCAGTACACAACATTATCCCAAGTTGTGATGCTAAGGTGTCAAAAATATTGTGAATTTCCTCTGCAGCATCTCTCACCTCCTGACAATATCTAAGAATGATAGAAATACTTTAACTACTGACTCTATATAAGTTTTACCTACATTTAAAGGAAAATAAATGAGAGATATGGGTTTTCTTGAATAGTTGTGGCCCTATGGCACTAGTTATTATTGGAGTGTGTGTGGCTGGATTATGATGTGCTGAGGCCTTAAGCTATGTCAAACTTATATGGCCCCATAGCATCATGGAAAACTGTAAGAAAAGCATGTTGAAATTGGCTAATGCTCCTTTGGGTGTGTTCCCACATGATCCATGCTGCTCCCAGCAGCGTTGATCAATGGAGGATGGACCATTGAGTCCCAGCCTCCAGGAACCCTCAAATGCACCATGTAACAAGCATGGTGCATTGAGGTATTCTCCCAGGAGTTGGGTGCTCTAGTTGCCTGACTCTCTGTATGCTCATGCTAGGGATGTGCACAAAACCCAGTTCGGTTTGAATCTGAACCGGATTCGAACTGAACATGACATGTTCTGCTCAGGTATCCCAAACTAGGGCCCGGCTTCAATCGATTTAGAACTGTTTCCGGCAGCTCCCCTCCCCCCTTATGGCCTTCCCCCAGTCTCACAAGGGTCAGTTAAGCTCATTCTGTGGCCTTCATCCCTTTCTGCACTTGCAGCGGCCGTTTTGGAGGCCCCTGCTCAAGCATTTGGTCATATGCATGACCCAGCCATGCATATGACCAGAGCACATGTGCGGCAGCCTCCACAGTGGCCATCACAAGCACAGAAAGGGTCGAAACAGCCCTGAAACAGGCCAAAATGGCTCTTTTATGACTGGGGGGAGGCCAGTGGGGGGGAGGGGGAACCATCAGAGACTCTGCCATGGCAGCAACCCCCATGTGCCCAGTGGCAGTGAGTACCAATTTTTTAATGGAAAAAAGTCCCTGGTACCCCTGAACTGGCCTGGCCTGGGCCCAAACAGGCCTGGGGAGTTCGGTTCACCCTCGAGCGGAACTGGGCCTGGTCTGGCTCAGCGTTGGCTCAACCGGGCCTGGTCTGGCTCACCCCCAACTGGGCCAGCTTGAGTGCGAACCAACTCAACCTTGAGCCAGTTTGCATGTCCCTAGCTCAGGCTGCATGCAGCCCAAACATATATGTGACCCTTGTGCCAGGGTTAAAGTTTTGCTTGTATCCTTAACCCTGGTTAGAGGCCAGGGTTAAATGTTGGGCTACCCGCAAGGAGAGTGGCAGGATTGGGCTTAATCCCAGTGGTGCACATGTGCAGCCAAACCCAGACTGGGCTGTTCTAGCCTGGGTTTGGCTGCTCATGTGGATAGCCTTATAGTGTTCATAAATGGCAAACATTTCAGGTTGATCAATGAATTAGTTCTTCATTAGCTGGACCATTTATGCGCCCAATAGGTTTTCTGCTCATTTAGAATTTCATGTCAGAACTTCATTGCACTATGGTTTCCATGCATCCGACCACAAAAGCACCTAGTTATTTTGTTGTTAGAGTGAATAAAGAACTATCCCACTGAAGGTTTGACAGTACTGTATCCAAAAACAGCATTTCTTTTTTAAAAAATCAATACTTTCTCTTAAACTTGAAAGCAATAGGAAAGCAACAGGAAATCTTCCAACTGCAGACATTTTAAAAAGCATTTTTTTTGGTTAATCAAATTAATTCTTAATGAACTTTTATAACTGCTTTCCTCTTAAACACAAAGTAATCTTATGTAGATTTAACTAAGACTTTATTCAGAAAAACAACTCTATTTTCTCCTTCCCCTTCCCCTCCCTTTTCTATCAGACTCCCCCCCCCCCGCTCATTCTCTGCAGCAGGGTTTCTTATCCTTGGGTCCCCAGATGTTGTTGGACTATAACTCCCATCACCCCAACCCATGGCCTTTGTGGCTTGTGAGGATTGGAGTTGTAGTCCAACAACATCTGGGGACGCAAGGCTAAGTAACGATCCCCACTAGAACAAACTTCTAATTAACGAAACCTAAAAGACTGCTAGATTGAATATAACATGAACCAATGCAAAGCTTTCCATAGCAGAAACCTGAGTCTCATGTGTTTTAAGCTGGAGAGTAGAAGTTTCATACAGTGCCAATCAGGCGAGTTAGAAACTATGATGATGATGGTGGTGATGATGATGATGATGATTACATTTATATCCCGCTCTTCCTCCAAGGATCCCAGAGCGGTATACTACATACTTGAGTTTCTCTTTCGCAACAACCCTGTGAAGTAGGTTAGGCTGAGAGAGAAGTGACTGGCCCAGAGTCACCCAGCTAGTTTCATGGCTGAATGGGGATTTGAACTCGGGTCTCCCCGGTCCTAGTCCAGCACTCTAACCACTACACCACGCTGGCTCTGTCCTTTCATTCATTATCTGTTACTTCCTCCCCCCACAAAAAAAAATTGTGAAAAATATTTCCTAAACAAAAAATTCATAGCTTGTTCATAATCTCTAGTTTCATCAGACCCATAACATAGGCCAAATTCACACGTAACACCAAACCAGAGCTGAATGGGGCAGAGGTTGGAATTCATATAAGTCCAAATGCATGAAACTGCAGTTTTTTGGCAAAAGTGACTTGCAGTTTGACTCACCAAAATCCAATGTGAACCTTCAGTTCAAACCTGAGGTTTGAAATGTAATGTCCAAATGCAGACACCACCATAACTATAGTTTTGTGCTGTTTCTGGAACCAAATTCATAGAAAGGGCAGCCCAGACACACCTCTCTGAGCAATTGCCCTACCCCCTGTCTCCATGCTCCTCAAGTAGTTGCCTGACAACAGGGATGCTGCCTTATCCCATCCCATCCCAAGATTTTAAGCCTGTCAAAGGGGAAAGTCACATTGGGTGATGCCTGCTTTCCACTATGTCTTACCAGAATAGAACAGGGATGGGATGGAAGGACAGGCATTATGTGTTTTGGTCACCAAAAACAAATCAGTAAAGTGGTATGTTCCCCACAGCCACTGTTCTGATCAGTATGCAAGATCACTGATCTGCACATGCAGCAATGCTGATTCAAACCCAAGAAATTCAAATGAATTTGAGGGTCAGTGTCGCTCAGACTCATGGAGTGGCCACTACTCCTTAGGAGTATGAAGGGGTTGCATGGAGAGGAGAGGGTCACAGTGTACTACTATTATTTACCAGAGAGAATGGGGACCACACACAATCAGGGCCCCCTTGATTTGGATGGCCTAACTCATGTGAGCATAATCTGAAAGAGGACCAAAGATCTTGGAACCCCTGGTTCTCTTCTCCCCTGTGGCCTGGTCCTCTCATGGTACAACTAATCCCCAGGCAGCAAGCTGACATGAGGGCAGGAGTGTGTTTGTGTGTTTCTAGACTGCTTTGCTGGGGCTTCTCATAGCAAGAGCATACTTGATCACAGTGGTCCACACCCCAGGATCCTTTGCCCTCCCTTATAGACATATTTCATCCTAGGAAATCATCATGATCCCTTTCCAGAGTAACAGAAAAATAGTGCCCCTCAGCATCTCCCCGTTGCCAGAAATCGTGCTTGTGAAAGACTGTTTTGATGTGGGGCTCTTACGAGGGCTGTGGTGCAATTGCTCTCAGAATAAGAACTTAAATGCCATTTAAAGGGATTTAATAGCCCTTTCCCTGCTGAGGGTGGGCAGTCTGTTCCAAAAAGCACAATCACGTTCAGAATGCACCCTTTCAGATTGTGGCTAATGGCTGCTGCCCTACAGACATTCTGATGCCTTGCCCACAGTCTGGTGACACGAGTGCTATGGAACTTGCTGGGATGTGGACTTGGAGGACCAGGAAGAAGGAGGGGCTCCCCTACCCTAAAACCAGAGGTTGCCAGGCTATGGTTGGACAAACATCTGCAATGTGATTCATGGTTACAAAATTGGGTTTGTCTACCTACGGGTTTGTCTACCTGCGGTTTGCCGTTATGTGCGAATGTGGCCATAGTTTGCTACAAGTTCCAACCAGCAACACATTGGTCTCAACACAATGAGAATCTGCAGTGGTCTGTTTTAGGGTGAAGTATACTAGCAGAGAAAAGCCACTGAGTATCCTGTTGCTGGAAACAGAACTTTCCCTTCTGCTGTTGCCAGTGATGAATATGACCTTCCCCTATCAGGCTTCAGGACAATTGCCCAAATGGATGATAGGCCTCTCCATCACTGATCTGGACATCTATGTGGATATCCTAGTTTATTCAAGTTAGTAAAAGAGTACTATCTGCTGTCTGTCTGTCTATCTAATATCTTCATTAATTTAAGGATTTGAGAAAGAGTAAGAGCTGCTTCACATATCACATAATTCCTACACAGAAGGCATACATACATCATAATTTTTCAGGGAATCCACATGTTGTCTTATAACAGCCCTCCCATTAGCAGAATGAGGCAGCCTGCTTCACAGAATATTTGGGCAAACTATTAAAAGTGTAGGAAAGTGTTAATGTTGTATACACACTTATACACACCATGAGGGCAGCACTTGGATTTTCTGCTTCAGGCATGGAAAGATCTTAGGGCATCTTTCCTAATATGCCTTTTTTTCATTGCATGTATATATACTGTCATATGTGGGAAAACCACAGCCAACTTCAGCTTATCTGTACTGTGTACATAGTGAAAAACCAATGTGGACAATTGTCACTTTTTATTTGTACTTTTAATTCTTTATGTACTTTTTAATTTTATTTTTAATTTTTGAAAAAGTGTACAAAAGAAAACAAATTTTAAAAACATCAGATAAAACAAATATAACAACTCAAGATCATTACTTTACTTAATTCATTTAGTATATTTGTAAATACAATTGTAAAATAAAAATCATTTTCAACCTTTCAGGTCTTGTATATGCAGGCCAAACGTTATAAGAATTTGTAGAATGTCAGGGCCACACACATTCATAAACACAAATATTTTCTAGGATCCTTTTGGGTTTCTTTTGTGGTCCCAAAATGTTTTTTTGCATTTCCAGTTATGAACTCCGGAATACTAGCAGTGATAAATGCCATTTTCAGTGTAAATGTGCAATGTAACTTTAAAAAAATACAAGATAAAGGAGATTAAGTCATTATATCACAGCACATTCACAACAAATTAACATTCAGAAGTGTCCTTCCCATAGGTAAAGCTCTAATCTGAGCACAATTTGTTTTGGTTTCCCACTGACTAGAACCCCCGATGATGGACAATGAAGGGGCTAAAAGTAACCTCAGGCGTCCTGTCTTAAGACAGCACAACATAAAAGATACTTTAGCAAGTTCATAAATCTTGGCAGAATCCCAAAACTAACAGAAGTAGCAACAGTCAAGGATAAAAAAAATCTGAAATGTTATGCCGGATCAAGGCATAACATTTTGCTTTTAGTAAATAATATGATGTTTGCTTATACTGCATACAGAGACTCTAGTATTGTGTGCTGTGCCATCCAAAATTAGTAAAGACAGACAAACACATCTTGCTTACAACATGGTCTGAATTTTTTTTAAAGTAAGTGTAAATATATGATTATTAGGATTTGTGCACTGATCATATACTTAAAGCAGGTGAACATTGCAGGCTGGTGTTTATCAGAGGACAACCCTGAAGAAAAGTAAGGTTTGTAGGGTGAATGAGAAAACCTTTTGGGGCTAGCAGCAACATTTTGCAATGGTCAAGGGACCAGTATAGGAAATCAAATACTTAATGAACAGGGAACTCAAAGCTTGCCCAGTGTCTCCAGATAGCATCATATGCATAAAACCAGTTGCTGCTGGCTTCCATATGGAATAAACGTGAAACTTACATATAGCTTGGTTTCTGGCTGGCATCAGATGCAAGGTTTGCTGGCTATAATGACAAGCTTACCTTGCTTGTCTCAGACTACCCGATCTCAGCTCCACTGGTCATAATGAATGAAGACATTCGTGTGTGTGTGTGTGTGTGTGAGAGAGAGAGAGAGAGAGAAAGAGAATTTTTAAATGAGCTTGGATAATAAGGGATAATCCATTGAACAAAAGGATGATATCCTACTTCTTGATTCAATAAATGCATTTTAAAAATACGTCTACAGTCACATAGAGGTGCACATGACTACAGAAATGGCCACTGTTTCTCTGGGAGACCCATGGATTTTTAGCTACTGATTCAAAATGGCAAATTATCTCTGTTCTGACCAGCATTACTGTTTATTGGCTGGCACACAGCAGAGTCTTATGAGGGCGGAGCAAGAGCTCCTAGAGTGCAGCTAGTTTATTGGCTCTTGGTCCATCCTTGTAAGGCTGTTCTGTATGTCAGCATCTGTCTCCAGTGATGGATTAAGTTGAGCCAGGTGGCGGTGTCTGAAATGAATGAGAATACTTTCCCCAATTTTTTTTAAAAAATAACTTCTCATTCATAACAAACTTTGAAATATGTAATTCGTGGAACCCCAAAGTACTTATGCTTCCTGGGCACATAATTTATGCTTTTTAACTGCAAACATTAGCTGCAAGCACTTCTTTTGCTATCAAGTGATACGATGTAGTAGGTGAGGGCAGAATGCAGAATGCTAAAAGCAGGCAACTGGTAACCAAAAGTTTAGACCAGGTGAGATTTAACACAACTGTTTGTTTGTTTGTTTTTTAAACAACTTAACACAGAGGAAAGGACTAAGATAAGATGTGTGTGATACATTTTGATAATCAAAGCATGATAAAGAGTTGTGTAAGCATTAGGGAAGACTAAACTCTTGCTGCACTAATCTCACACTTTGGTTAGATTAACACAAATTGTCTTTATTTGGGGATTCCCCCCCCCTTCCTCTCTGATGTGATTCCATGTAAAAGATCCAGCATCTCCCATTCTCTGTCTGTTTTTGCCCCTCACTGTCTGATGACTCTTGAGCCTGCTATGCTGCCATGGGAACCTGCATGAGACAGTAGGCTTCCATTACATTTATTCCCTTTCATCCTTTTTGAAAGAGAAGTAAATTTGTTCCGTGGAGGTTGGCATGAAAATGTGTCCAATATACAAATTTGTTGTTCTGATATTTATCTCTAAGCCAAAGCATAAGAGCCCTCATGGCTGAGTGCCAGAAAAAAATACACATTCTGAACTTCATAAAAATGTACAATCTTGTATCATTTTAATCCTCCTAGACTTTCTAGGAATATAATAGAATGTTGGAGAAGCTCAACTATGCAGATAAGTTAATGGAAAGACCATAAACAAACTATAGGGTTGGACCCCAACCTCTTGCACTGTGTCAGTCCATGTTTGGAGGCTCCTTCCATTCATGAAATTATCAGTTCTGTGAGCAGGAGCATCTGTCCACAGATTGCCACAGTTTAAAAAGGTTCCAGACCAATATGTTGATAAATGTATTGTTAAACATTGTACATTTTCTGGTGGTGTGATGCAAACTTTGATTCAGAAACAGAGGACATTTTGGACGTTACGCAGAACCACAGGTTCACTGCTCCCCCCTCCCGTTCTTCCTTTTTCCATTTGGATGAAATGGAGCGCTCCTTCTCTGCAGTCTCACCGACTGCAGAGAGAAGGGGGAACTGGCTGTGTGGGCTTCCTTCTTTCACAAAGGACAGCCCACACAGCTGTCTGCTTCCCCTGCTCTTCCTTTTGCATTAGGATGAAATGGAGAGCTTCTTCTCTGCAGTCTTGCTGACTGCAGAGAGAAGGGGAACTAGCTGTGTGGGCTTCCTTCTTTCACAAAGGACAGCCCACACAGCTGTCTGCTTCCCCTGCTCTTCCTTTTGCATTAGGATGAAATGGAGAGCTTCTTCTCTGAAGTCTTGCTGACTGCAGAGAGAAGGGGAACTGGCTATGGAGGCTTCCTTCTTTCATGAAGGACATCCACTAGCAGTCAGAGCAAGGGAGGAGCTTCTTCCTTCAACTCTGGTTGGGAAACAGCCAGACTGTGTTTCCAGTGTTTGGACGTAACACTGGCACTGTAGAACTGGCAGTCCGGGCAATGGACCTCACTACAAATGGAAGGTACAATTCTCTGTCCGAGGAGAGAAAACGGGTCCATTTTTTAAATTTTATTTTTTGCCAAAACTGCAGTTGTCCACATTCGGACATGCAGTTTTCGAAACCAGAGATGAAGTGACCTCCAGTTTCATGTTACATGCGGATGCAGCCAGAGTATCTAGGACATTAGAAATGAACAAAATGTCATTTTCATCACAAGGATTGCTTTTCTCATATCCTCCTGCTATAAGTGAATCTGTTTAGTAACATTTCCCTGCTGATCTGGTATATGCATCTGGTATGAACCATCATTATTGAATAATCTTCCATGGGACCTGACACACAAGTCTAGTCTAAGTTCCAGAATTTTCTACTCTCGCAATCTAATTTTACATATGGTATTGTTTGAAACTGGCCCCTTGATTTCAGCTCTGAGTTAGGAGTGTGCACAAAACCAGTTGGCCCAGTTCAGTTCGAGACTGGACCTGAACCGGACTGAGCATGTTGAGTTTAACACTCACACCCTTGGCTTGGCTTGAGTTCGAGCCAGTTTGGGGGTTCTAAATGTGAAGTTTTTTTTTTAAAGAAAGCCTCTCACTACCGGGCCCAGGGGTGCTGCCATGGCCATGGGGGGGTGTCCCAGAAGGTCCCCCTCCCCAGCCAGCCTCCCAGCTGTCTTCTTTGGACAATTAAGGCCCATTTTCAGGCCTTTCTGGCCCCCTTCTGCCTCACAGTGGCCATTTTGAAGGCTGACCTGCATGTGCCCTGGCCATTTGCTTGCCTGGGTTGTGACCCGGGCATGCAAATGGCCAGTGTGCATGCACAGTGGCCTTCAAAATAGCCACTATGAGATGGGAGAGGGCCAGAAAGGCCTAAAAATGGGTCAATGGCCCAAAGAAGATTGTGGGGAGGCCGCTGGGGGGAGGGGGAACCTTCTGAGGCCCTTCCGCTGCCATGGAAGCAACCCCTGGAAGCCACTGGACAACCCAAACCCAGTGGTGGGTTTAACCCCCCCATGTAGAACCCCTGAACCCGGCTGGGGGCGGGGCAGGGTTGGCTTGAGGCTGAGCCAAGCAGAACCAAACCAGGCCATGTTTGGCTTGAGGGTGAGCCATTGAACAGGCCTGGTTCAATGGAGAACTGGTTCAATGATGAACCGGTTCGCACAACCCTAGTGTGAGTTTCTTTATAATACGTCTTTGCTGCCTTTGTCAAATGGTCCAGTTAGGGATCAAGATCCAGTTGTAACTTGCACACTCCTAACCTATTTCTGATTTAGGCCTGTGAGTCTAAGTAGCAAAGATCTGGAGCTTCACTTTTTCAGATACAAGCTAGAGTGGTACAATTAACAGAGATGATTTAAATATTATTTTAGATAATTTTAGAGTTTATTTACATATTTCTCCAGCTCCTGCTGTTTTAGGGAAGCCTATGTTGAATCAAGCTATCAAGCAGATTCTTTCGAGTTATGGGGGTGAGGAAAAGACTGAGAGGTAAACAACTAATACATGTTTTTATTAGTTTAAATGTTTTTCAAAGGAAAAGATTTAGATGGAATGTAATATGGATTTAGTCCCTTGATATCACTATCTACAATGGTATACCTTGATTCAGGATACTCATGGCTGTAAGCAAATCAACAGAAGCTTTACTAAGTTTCAAAGTCTTATTTCCAAATAGTTTGCCCAATCAGAAAGGACTATCTCTCAGTCTTATGCAACCTGTTTGGGTCCTAAGGTGAGGCAAGCAATACCATCTGATGAAAGTAGATGGTCCCAGGACATGGAGACACAAGCTAAAGCAGATGTACAGCCAGAGATACAATCCTGTCTCCCATTGTTTCCTCCTCAAACAAGATTATCAGGAAAATATCTTATGATGTTATAACAAGATGGTATTGTACTCTAGCTTAATATTAATAACCATGTTCAAACTGCCACTGGATTGGGGATTGATGTGAGGATAGCAGAATATTTGTTTTTTTGATGGCCATGTTCAAAGATTAAATAATAGTTGCTGACATACAGACTAACACTGCTAGTTGCATGCACACAAGAAGGTTGCATAGCTTCTTCTTGCATGTGGCAGATGCAATCCCTTGCACTCTTGTTCTGCTTGTGCAAGCATTGCATGTGCCCAACAGGGATAGTGGGACATGATGTGGGTGTCTGCTTCTGTGCAACCTTGACTCCAAGCTAGCATGCAGCAGCTTGATCTTCTTTGCAACATTCCTTGCAACATGTATAGACTCAGGAAGCAGTTTCCAAGAAGGAGCCATGACACAGGTTGCACACCCAGTTGCAAGAATGCACTTTGAGGTGCCAGTGCAACACTAGCTCCTGAATTAACACTAGCTAATTCAAGCTCCTGAATTAGTGGAACTAGCTGGCGCAACATCCTTCCACTAGCACATCATGTTTGCACAAGTGCAATGTTAGTCTAGATATCAGCCATTGAGTGTTTTTCTTGGCTGGAGGTTTTCAATAGGAATGTGCCGAAACATGATTTGGCTGTCGAAATCTGTGCAGATTTGTGCAGACCTCCCTTTAAATTTAAGGGCTTACACAGCCCCTTTAAAACCAAGGAGAGCAAGTCCATACCTGCTCCTCCTCCACTCACTGCCATTGCCACCATCCCAGCACTCCCCTCAGCTATGCCCGTGTGCCAGCAGGGCGTCTTCCAGCTGCCGCTGCATGTCTCCAATATGCACATGGCTTCTACACATGCACAGCAGCCATTTGTGTGGCCAGTAACCATGGCTATGCAAATGGATTCTGTGCATGTGTAGAGGCCATGTACTTGCCAGCACCATGCAGGTGCAGCTGGAAGATGCCCTGCTGGAGCGTGGCCATAGCTGGGGGCAGCACTGGGATGGCAGTGTGTGGAAGAGGAGCAGGTACGGACCGGCTTTCCTCCACTTTAAAGGGGCTGTGTAAGCCCTTGAATTTAAATAGAAGTGCTCGTGATTCAGACAGCCAAACTACTTTTCAGCGCATCCCTAGTTTTCAAGCAGAAGTTGGGCCCAGGCATCCGTTAGGGATGCTGTGGCAGTGTCCTGAACTGAGCAGAGGGTTGGAATAAAAAACCTCTAGGATCCCTTCCCACTCTAAAATTCTATGCTTCTATGCATCTCATGTTTTAAAGCTTTGTTACTGGCTATGTCATATTGCTGGAACCTACACACCATTCTAACTTCAAGATGGAAATGAATACATTTGCCCTCTGTTCCAGGATAGTTCAACAAATGTGGGAGTTCTTAGTCATTGGTAAGATCTTAATCACATTAAAGGAGCAAACAGCCTCTAGTTTGTGGATGATGTGAGAAACTCTGTGGATTCCATTTCATTAACTAAACAGATCCCACCAAAACAGTGCATTAATGACCACTTCATCTTATCTCCATGCAACTCCCCCAAAGGAAAAAGTTCAAGGATTATTCTTGGTGGCTGATTTTTGACCTTTTGACTTTGTAACCTGAAATGTAAAGAAAAGGTGATTATTGCTTGGTTTGTTAATTTATGCACATTAAGAAATTAATTAATTTCTTTAATTAATTAAGGGGGAAATGGGGGGGGAGACTCAGTTCTCTGAATCATAGGGCTACTTGTTTCTCCTGTCAGTACACCCACCATAGGGTTCACTTGACTTACTGAGTCCTGAGAACCTGGAAAATTCATCTTTTTCTTTTCTTTTCTTTTCTTTTCTATAATTTATTTTTTTAATAATTTATTTATATTACAAAATTTCAAACCCTTTTGAAAAATCAATATTAGGAAAATAGTTCTTTAGGCACAGTAAGAATGGTTTCCAATCTTCTTTAAAACCTTCCAAATTTTGCTCTCTTATCAGTACTGTAAGTTTTGCCATCTCCACATATTCCAAAATTTTTATCAGCAAATTCATCT
This sequence comes from Hemicordylus capensis, assembly GCF_027244095.1. Taxonomy (NCBI): domain Eukaryota; kingdom Metazoa; phylum Chordata; class Lepidosauria; order Squamata; family Cordylidae; genus Hemicordylus; species Hemicordylus capensis. Next base: position 184,669,471 of record NC_069657.1, on the reverse strand, counting down.
TTCAGTCAATGAGACTCATTTAGAGTTTGTGGTACTAGTTTTGTTATCAACAATTGTCTTGTCATTGGAGATCCTACTCTGTGCCTGTTTTTTTCAATGAGAAAATACAGTCAGATCAATACTATTTTTCCAAATTAGTATTCATATTTCCCCTCAATCTTTTGATTCCTTTTCTTCTCTCAGAAAGAGTTTGTGCTTAGCCTCCCAGTCATGTATTCTGTTTTGTACATTCCTACAGTTAATAGTAGGAAAGGAAGAGCTTTCTATGACCGGCCATCATCATGCATGCAATATTTGTTTGCTAATGTTTCAGATACTAGATGGAGGTTATATAGTACATGTGCTTCCATGTACTAAGACATCATTCAGAAAGTCAAGAGTCATGACTCTGATGGGAAAGAGGGAGACTGCTTCGAGTGCCAGTAGCAGAAGAGAAAGCACATCTTGTTGAAATTTTTATTAGGCCATTTTGCATGTGTTGATGTCTGTTGTGTCTAGTGATGCAATGTAACCCTGAAAAACCTCATTTGACATTATGCTGACAAAAGTGTCATTCTGTGCCTATAGAATAAGAACTATGCTGCAGTATGTAAATATGTTTTGATCTTGGAAACAGTTCCTTGCTGTAACATCTTACCTCCAAATTCTTTCTTTTAGAAACAACATTTGTACAAATAAAATGAATGGTTGAAGAATATTGCATTTTTAAAAAATAACATTTCTTTTTAAAGATTATTATTTTTATTACTTCATCTTTATATGGGCAGTTTGTGTCTCCTCTCTTGGACTTGGTTTCATGAAAAAAAAAGTATGAATGTGAAAGAAAGAGAAAGATTAGCAGATTGAAGATGGAAACATTGTTTTTTATTCATTGTCAGTTAGATTCACTATCAGCTGCAGGTCCAGTCTAGCCTTCTTAATGTTGACCACCCCCTTTCTGGTGAAGGTCTCCTAAAAGAAATCATGTTCAGGATAGGGATATGCACAAATCGTGATTTGACATGCAATTTGGAACACATCCCCAGCCCCTTTAGAACAGAGGAGAGCAGATGCATACCTGATCCTCTGCGACTTGCTGCCACTTCCTGAATCAGCGGCTCTCCTCCCAGCTATCTTCACCCGCCAGCGGCACTGTCCCCCAACTGCTCTTGTGTGACAGTGTCAATCACATGGCCTCCATGCATGCGCTGACCTTGCTGACCACGCAAATGGCCACCACATATGAGCGGAGCTGCGGAGGCCATGTGCATGCCAGCATCATACGAAGGCAGCTGGGGGAGAGCACAGCTGGTGCATGGAGACAGCTGGGAGGAGCACCGCCAATTCAGGAAGTGGAGGTGAGTGGCAGAGGAGCAGGTATGCACCTGCTTTCCTCCATTTTAAAGGGGCCAGCAATGTGTTCTGAATCATGTGTTGAACTGCAATTCCTGCACATCCCTAGTTCAGGAGGGCTGCAATTACGAGTTAAAATGTTTACACATATGAGCTTGTCACAAGCACTTGCAAAATATGGGAGGTAAAGCCAGATAAACTGAATAATTTAACTGGGCTAAAAAGTAGTAGACCAAAATCTGTATATCACCAAATTATTGAAATCCCACATGGCCTCATAGTCAATGGAAGCACAGCACACATATTCACTAGAGCTGAACATGGGGGATTCCTTTCATGAAACATACCTGCTGCCATGCACCAGAGTGAGGATCCAGAAGCACAATCCGTTTCTGCACATGGGACACCCTTAGTGGATTAGGCCTCTTGTGTGGATGTTGAATTCCATTGATTTTAATAAGAGTTACTTCAGTGAAATGTATTGGGGCACAAGCAGCATATTTAGAGAGGCATTTGAGAGTGCTGCTGCATTAGTCAATCTGTCATTATGGTGGTTTTTGTTACAGATATATGCTATGACAAGCCCAGTGTAGCAAAAAACAAAAACAAGACATAGAGGCTGTATGTGCAAAACCAGTGTTTATAATAAGTTATGTTAAGATTAACAAAAGTGACACTAAAATATGTTGTGCCTTTGACTCTAGTGATGAAAACTTTGATTTGCAGTGTGTAGTATTTAATGGAGCAAGTCTGATGAGTCCAAGAAGAACTGCAGCTGGTTACATTGGCAGTATCAGAGGTGATTAATTTGTGTTATAGACATGAAACATCATAAATAAATAATTCACAGAACCTCCTCAGCACCACACACACCCCTCACCTCCACACGCCTCCTCAATTTACAGAATTAACTATGCTGTTTTAGAGAATCTTTACCTGAACCCTAAGCATGTACAAATCAAAAACATGATCATTTTGTGAATTGTCAGCTTACTTTTTCAGCCAAGAAGGATTTTCCTTTCAATTTCTTGTCATTCTTTTTAACTTTAAAGAAATCCTCTACTTATTCTGATTGTCTAACCAAGTAGGTGGAAAATGTACAGATGAGAATGAAGAATAATGTTGTGAAATGAAAACATTGCAGAAAATCATTAATAAAGTTCACAAAGGTGTTTTAAAGATTTTGATGTAAGAAGTGCTCAGTAGAATTAGAGCTGAGCAATAAGTAAAACCTGTGTGTACCAAATTTACCCTAATAGAAAAAAACTTTGAATTTAGCTGAACCACTTTAAAAAGAGGTTAAATACAGGTCATACCCACATTACACCAGAAACTACAGGACTCTGAATTTAAGATGACCCCCCAGTTTCTAACATCAATGAACTTAGGGGAAATGCTAGTCTTGGATTCAGGTAAATACAGTGTGTGTGTGTGTGTGTGTGTGTGTGTGTGTGTGTGAATTGATCTGCTTAAAAGTATCACATTGTGGAGCAGTTTCTTCCTTTCATGGGGGATTTCATCTGTATATTCTACATTTTGAAATGGTTGTTGGGTAACAGACCTTTTGAAAAGTAAATAATATTCTGATGTTATGCACTTTCACCTATTTTTTGCACTTGAATTCTAAAGAACCACTGCACTTATATTCACTAGTACTCAAAACGAACTGTAGAAAGTAAATGATACTACATCTTCTTTTCATCCTTCCTATTCCTCCTAGCTCCCAGCTATAATTTTGAAAAACAAGATGCCTAAAATAATGCAGAAGGGTCCAATTGATAGTATGTAAGCAGATTTTGGAAATTGTTAGCCAACCAGTTGAATAAATGCTTTTAAAAAAACAAAAACTAACGTAGTTAAAATATAAAATTAGCAGATTACAAATCAAACATGGAGAATGTTGATTTATATGATCAGTTCTATATCTACAGTCTGTACCTGAGGTACATAATGAACTGAAATATATCTTATGTATGAATCTATTTCAGTCGAGTATTTGTTTGCGTGTGTATACAAGATGTACACTCCTTTGCAATGGTGACCTTTGGGATGGTCTAACTAGTGTTGTGGTATTCTATGTTACTGCTTCAAACAATAAAAATAAGGGTACATTTTGTAATTCATCTCTGTCTCCACAGCTTCACCAAAGTACAGTAATATTTTTCAGGGTTCTTCAAATCTTGTTTTAGCCTTTTGCAGTGCAACATGGATTCTAACATTTTGCATCTAAATCAGGGTGTGTATTACGTTTAAGGACTGTTAAATATTAGAATAATGGATGGATGTCTTCTGCATTCCTGGCTGTGTCTCCCTATTTTCAAACGATGTCCACAAATCCTACCTAGGAAAACCTTTTTGTATACCATATGATGACATATCTACTGTACTAAAGTCTGAAATCAGCATTGAATTTGTTGCACGTGACATACATTTAAGACTGCAGTGAATGAAGCTGAAGTCACATTTGTAACCTGCTTGCCTTTGTATTAGGAACAAGATCCATCCACAGCACTGGTCTGTGGAAAGTTTTTTCTGAAGGATTAACTCTTTAGGCAACCCACCCTCTTTCACTTCAGAGCCAACATAATTAAACCCCCTCCCCCTCCCTTTTTGAGATTCGAAAATACGGATGGAAAGCATATGTTCAGAAATCCAAGGGGAAGCTTCATACAGTGAGGATTGAAGAAATCAAAGTGAGATGCTTCCAAATAACAAAAAATAGATAATAAGGAGCAAAACAAATAAAAGGAGCAGATCTCGCCAGAAGGTGTGTACTGTAGCTGCATTACTCATGGTGTGCCAAAATAACTGGCTTTGAAATCTTACTAAAGGCAAAATATTGTACAGTGATATTTGTAATTATTGACAGAATATTTGCCACATTTGTATATGTGTGTGTGTGAGAGAGAGGGAGGGCGGGGGAGAGAGAGAGAGAGAGACTGTCATATGCAATGTGTACACACACTTATGTTCCGCAAAATATACATGTCTGGGTTGGGGGGCAACCACCATGCTTTCAAATTTGGTACAGCAATGTCAGACAACTTGTGTAGAATTGACAAAATCTAAAGTTCCTGCATGCAAAATTCTGATTTCCCCACAAAGCAAATAAATGTGCCTGGGTTTTATTTAAGGGAAAGGGAAGTGAGAGAACAAAATGAAGGTAGCCTATCTAATTTGTATAAGAAAAGGAACAGCTCAACTGACCATATTGTTTTGTAAAAAAAAAAAAAAAATCTGTAGAGGACTGTTTTCAATATATCGATGCCATTTATTCCCCAATCCAAAACATTCTTTCCCACTGAAATCAATGGTAATTTCACCCATGATGTGTGAAGGGTCAGGATTTGAGTCTGATTTATTCTGTGATGTGTTAATGGAAAGCAAATCATAAAAAAATGCATTAATTGTGCCTTCCCTTTGGTCTGAATTATGGTTACTATGTACATTGCTAACAAGACGGAACAAAATCAGATTTGCTTTATCTAACTTCTTCTTTTTTAAGTTTGAATTTCAGATGGCTTCTGATATATGGAAAGAAAAGAACCCTCTGTTTTTCTTTCTTTCTACCCCCCACCCTCCTTTCAGGCGGATGGTCGCCAGAATCTAGCAAGCAATGTTTTAAGGGGAAAAAATTCTGGCTGTAAATGTGCACAATATTCCACATTATATACATGTCATTTCTGAGTACTGTTGGAACGATGCAGTGTCAAATCTGTATGACAGATTGAGGTGAAATCTGGAAAGGGAGAGCCTGTGAAGATATAGCCTTGACTGAGTCAGGCACCCTATAGAATTTATCCTGCAGGCTATAAGTAACCAGTTTCATCACATAAAAGGAGGAGCGGAACAGGGATAATTGTCTGCTAATTTAACTATCTCATTTGGCTGTTCTATTATTCACATTATATTTCAGAGTAACAATGCCATCTAGTGATTAAAATCTAAAAAGATCAAATTATTGTTTGCAGTTCCATCCACTGGTAGATGGATGCCAGAGTATTTCATGGCTTATAAAAAAAAGCTTCTCTTCCTTTTAAAAATTTTTTGATGATTAATCAGCTGTAACATCTAGAATGTAAAGCAAACAAATGTGAAAAATACCTGAACTGGTTTTTTTGACAGAAGGAGAAACCTTTTGTATGCGTAAGACGAGTATAAGATAAAACACCCACCGAGAGTCTCTATTAGCCTTAGAGCTAAGATTACAGAAGGAACGCTGAAGATCTGTTTATTCAGGATAGCTTTCAAAACAGTTCCGCCTCAGATGGGTTCTTATTTGTGCAATTATTTCTTTGCAAAAAGACACACTGCACAACTCTTTCTAGGAAAACAGAGTTTTCACTTCTGCTCCTTCTTTGCTTCAATTTTCACAGTGTGGCTAGCAATTCCATGCCATGAAAGGAAACAGGACCTTTTCGTCACAGTGCATATTGCCCTTGTGCAGCTGGTCCTCCTCTCATGTTAGGCACAGTAGCTTTGCTGGCAAAGGACCTTGCACTGTAAAGAACAGACTAAGGTCATTCACATGACCTTCTGCTGGGCTGGGGAGAGCAGGCAGGGGGGAGGCAGGAGAGCACCTACTTTCCCCCCAGACGATCCAGCAGGGATCCCAGTCATGCGGCTTGCACGCCCATACAACTGGCGCTGCCACGAGCCACACGATGTTCCGGAGGCTGGAGAAATGAGTCCGGGCCTCCAGATATCCCACAATGCACTGTGTGGTGAGTGTGATGCACTGAGGGATGCCCTGTGAGTCGGGCATTCTAGGCGCCCAGCAACCCTAGCAGGGGAGACACCAAAACCATGAAAGTGGTTTTCCCAAGGTGAGGCTCATCCATTGCACTCTGGGTGTGCTGACCCATACGATTTCCCCATATGCAGGCAACTCAATTGCATAATTTGTGGCAGTACAGCCCAAGCATTCTCAAAATCCCGTGCCTGGGTAAAAGGGAGCATTCACATCCTTTTACTCCGGTTGGGTTATATTCCTGGGGAGGTAGTGCCTGGATCAGCCTTGATCCCAATGCTTCACACAAGCTGCCCTACCCAGGTAGGGCTGCCCAAGCCTGGGTAAGGCTGCCTTGCGAACAGCCTCACTGTATCACTCTTCCAGGTTGTCCACACATAGGTTGTGTGAAGCTTTCAGAACATTTATTTGGGGGAAATAGCATGATCCTCAAGCTGCTTACTATGACTTTATGTAAAGTGATTATTTCCTGCCTGCTTTGAAAAGTAGAGAGCTTGAAATTAGAATGAAAAACTGAGAGATCTTTTAATGGTTTTCCCTATGCGCTCTTTGTATGTTTCTCCCTGGCACAACTGCACTGATTTCATTTGAAGCAAAAACTCCCTGTTTTCTAGATAGGGAACAACCTTGAGAGTGTGTGGGGAAAAGAGTCATGTGGTTGGAGGGAGAAGAAGCAAGCCTCCAACTTGGATTTGCAGCTTCTGACACACACTTGATCTTGGGAAAGTCTCTGATGCTTTCTAGGGAGCACAGCACATTGAGGAGCAGGCTGTAGAAAAGAAAGTCCAGGGTATTTTTAACTAGTTGGCAAACATAAGAATAGCCATGCTGGATCAGAACAAAATCCATCAAGAGTAGAACTCATTTTCTTTTCCAGTGTCCCTGCTGACTGGACAAAGAAGCATCTTCTAAAGTGGCGATTTTCTTATATTTAGCAAAAGAGAGCAAATGCCCCATTGAAACCCAGCACAGCATCCCTCCAGTGGCTGTTGCTGGTGTCTGTTTTGTATGTTTTTGTCAGTGGTGAGTGCTTTGGGGGCAGAGAACTATCTTCTTATTGTTTACTATTATTTAATAATAATAATAATAATAATAATAATAATAATAATAATAATAATAATAAATAATAATCACCATCAGCCAATTACAAAAAGCAACTTTACTGGGAACAGCCTATATTCTGCGACAATATCTATAATAACAGCAACAACATTGATAATAAAATTCAGCCATTCTGGGTCCTTGGGAAGGACTTGATGTCTGGATAAAACAAACCAGTCAGTAACACCTGTCTGACTGTGTAAACAAGAGATAATAAAAAATATAATTAATAAAGTGAACCACTTTGAGAACTTCCTTATTGAAAAACAGTATAGAAATAGTAATAGTAAAAATAGTAAATTGCCAACCAGACAGCCATAGGAAGATCTCAAGCAGGGCATGATGATAGCAGCCATTTCCTGGTTTTTTGTTTTTTTTTTTGTTTTTTTAAAAATGTTATTTATTTAAAATAAACATTTGACCCTAGCCTCTGGTAATTGGAGGTTTACTGTCCTTTCAAAATGCAGTTCTCATTTTTAGCTTTCACGATTCATAGCAATCATATCCTCCATGGTAACTAATTTGTCTAAACCTTTTTAAAGCTGTCTAAATTAGTGGCCATGACTACATTTTGTGGCAAAGAGTTCTATAAGTTAGTTATTTTTTCCCCCTTGTCCTGAGCCTGTTGCCGGTCAGTTTCACTGGATCAGTTTCACTTGTCTGTCTGGTTGTGCCAGTAAAGTCAGACTTCCCAGTGACCTAAAGATACCAAAGTTTGCATACACAATCCTGCTACTGAAATTAGCTGAGTGCACTCTTTTGAAACTGGAAAATGCTTGGGGAAATTTTATATTTTTTTTGTAGCTTTTTGTAGAAATTCTGAATATCATACTTTCCTACAAATACCACATTTTGCATGAAGAATTCTGCCACATAAATTAGCTGATTACACTTCTTTTGACACCGGAATATGCTCAGTGAAAATTTAAATAAGTATTTTTTGCAGTTCTTTGAAGAAATTCTGCATATCATACTTCCTGATTACCTACAGATACCAAATTTTGCACGAACAATCCTGCTGCTTAAATTAGCTGAATGCACTACTATGTTTTACACAAGAATATGCTTGGGAAAAGGTTTTAAGATTGTATTTTTAAAAGAAGAAATTCTGGATATTATCATATTTTAACTGATATTCTTCTCAACAGATTTTTACCACTCAATAATTAGATCAATAATTTCCAAATTACAACATGCCCAAGAAAAGCAGAAAATATTCCTCAGATTCAATTTAACTGTGATTTAAGTTTATGGTCATTATTTAACAAAATGAATAATGTTTGAAATTGAAATCTCACAAATTTCAAGCTGTTCTTTTACTTCCCTTTTGAAAGCTGATTCTATTACATATATTTAATTTCTTGAACTTTCTTGTAAGTGTAAACTACGACGGACGTTGCCTGGTCCACAACAGGACTCACCTACTCGTAATTCTATAAACCTTTATAAAGCACTCTTGTGTTTTCTAAGGGCAGGTTCTCGTGACCCATGCAAGGTTGGCTGACTGTGAATTGGGAGATTTGCAGGGCCTGTGAGTGCCTGATTTCTGGACGTAAGAACCCAGAATGTTTTTGGTGATGTCAGGTTGGCGCCATACCAGTGCAACATTAAACTGGAATTTGGATATACACTGGATTTATTATAAGGTTGTTGGTCCTGGTTCAATGCAAGTTAGGCACAGTGCCAATTTGACATCACTGGAAATTTTGGGGTTCTTACAACTGTAAATCAGGAGTACGCACACCTTGTGATTGCACCCAGATCCAAGGAAGAAACAAGACAAGTAGTAGAGCCAAAATGGGCTACAATTTTACTGAAATTCAATAAGCAAATAAACTGAAAGGATTGGCTCTCCATCCCCTACAGTGTGGTCGCTATGGATTCACTGCCATCAGCTCAAGTCCAACCAAAATCCCTAGGGCAACACATCTTGGCTCCAGAAAGCATTAGCTTTCTAAGGCTCTCCAGCTGACCTACTGTCAGGGCTCCTGCTTAAGAAACCACATCCCTCATATAGCCCTTTAAAGGTGATGACCCTCCAGCAGGTTAGAGGAAGCTGAGCACTCCCTGGGCCGTTCTCTAGGGATGTCAAGGATCCCTCTTCTTGCTCAATGCATGCCTTAAGGTGCTCACTGTTCTTACATTACTGCTGAATACTGCACTGTACCTGCCCTTGTGACCAGGAAACAGACTAGCTAAGGGACCATAGTGCAAGGTAGGCAAAAAAAGACCCATGGCTATGGCAATCCTCCATGGGCCAAAACATTCCTACTCAGCCTACCAATGGGGTGAATAGCAAAAGCCTGCAGGATGCCCAGGGATGGAGGGAGCGCAGCTGCTTGAAACCAGACTGATAAAGGATAGGAGGCGGGTTCTGAAATGGCCGCCTATCCCCACCTCCTACCTGAACCAGCCAATAGTGAAGGCCCCTTTCCCTCTGCTCCATGTGAGCAGGCTGGGGCAAAGAAGCCGCACCCCAGATGGGGCTGGTGCAAGTGGCCACAATCCCCACTTTCCTTGGCCTTGAGAGGATCATGAGAACGAACCCTAAACTAAAATACTCCATTAAATCTTTCTTCAAAGGTAACTTGTCACATAGGGATGTGTACAAAATGGATTTTGCACTTTGTTTCAAGCTCAAAACAAAACAAAGATGGCTGAAATGTTTCATTGAAACAGTGGTCAAACAGGGTTTTTTGATGAAACAAAACTGAAAATGGTTTAAGTCTTTTGGCCATAGGGAACATTACTCCTGAATGAATACCACATTGTATCTGCCAGATGAAGGGGCTAGCCTAGTTTGACCCCTTCCACCACCCACCACCACACAAAACTACAGCCAATCCTCTCTTGCAGGTTGTTCAAAAACAAATCAGAGCCCAAAGGGGTCAAGTGGATCCCATCACCTTGGAGGAAGAGCAGGATATAAAATGTAAAAAAAAAAAAAAAAAAAAAGTCTGGGCATGAAAATTGGATATCTGGATGACAAATAAAGCCCCCACCCAGAGCTGAAACAAAACTGCCCAAGGCATGGTTAATCTTAACATGGACCCGGTCCCTGTCAATGCTCCCAGGATTCCTAGCTCCACGCTAAATGCGGCACTGGAGTAAATCGGACCAGACCAGACCAGAAGAACACCAGGGATCCAAAACCTCAGCACCTCCAAATCCTTGTGTGCCTGACAGGAGATGTCCATCCCTGACTGGCTACCCAGTTCAATGAACCCACAAATGAACCAGAAGTGTTTCCAGAGGTGGACTCCACTCAAAATACTTCCTCACTGCCAGAAGGAGCTGACCCCAAAGCATACCCCTCCTGCCAATCCATAAGATGGCCCAAGCTGAGCTGAATCCCACAGCTGGAGTCTCATGCCCACTTATTGGCTCAGAACACAATTGAGTGTCACACAATCAGCACACTGGTACACTGCACTTGCTGCCCAGGCCATGCCAAAGAGAAAAACACCAGTCATACACCAACAATCATTTGTGTACATAGAGCTTATAGACCTGTGACTGCCAGTGCCCAATGTGCATGATGCCCTCTGCAGGGTAATCTATTCTGGCTGCCATGGATGCAGCCCCTATTCAAAATGAATGAAGGGAAAGACACTGACAGGCAGCCCCAGTACCCTCAATGCTGACCCCAGAACCACCCAGAATTGATACTGGGTCAAGGGAGATGCATCCAGATGACAAAAAAGGCACCCCTAGGATGGCCCACCTAGTGACACATACTGTTCCAATGCCTGCACAGGGCACAAAGTGACCCGGGGCTCTGCACACTGTAATCAGCTGCCTTTGGCCCCTCTGATCAGTCTTTAAAAAGTGAAAAAATATGGTAACATGTTTTTGTCAGCGTACTAGTCTGTCTGTTGCACCACCCTGGAGGAAAGAGTCTGGTCTACAGCCGTGAATGGATGATGGGAGTCCAGTGAGGGAGGACACTTGTGAGACCAGCCCTCCACCATCCTTTGCACCCGAAAATCCTGAGTCATGTCAGAACAGCCCGACACTGTACAATAAAAGGCAAAAGCAGCCAGATGCCCAGCCAACATAGTGACAGAAAGCCCTGAGGACTGCAAATGCACCATATACTGCATCAAATGGGCAGGAGGTGCAGCCCAAAACTCACCCAAACCTATCTGTACCCAAAAAAACATGGAAAGCCCTGACCTTTCTAGAATACGCTGCTCTGGTATTCACAGCCAATTATGCCTCCATTGCCCTGTGCGCCTCCATGTGTCAAGGCTCCAAAGCCAAAGCAGCATCCTGTCTGGCTCCAGACATGCAACCATGCCAGTTGACAAAAACATTCCTCCTGTAAATGAGAGAGTGCATCCACAATACCTTTCTGCCACCCTGGGATGTGCCTGGCAATGAACACCATCTTGTTCCTCAAGTATTTTAACATAAATGCCCGGACTGGGATCATGACCCTATGAGATCTAGATGTCTGGGAGTTGATAACCTGCATGGTAGTTTGGTTATCACACCAAAATTGCACAGTCGAGTTTGCAAAACAAACATACAAACAAAGAAAGAAACAAAGAAGCCCCACCAACTTCACCCACATGTGCACAGCAACTACAACAGGAAAAAAACATTCTAAGAATGTAAGGTCCCTGGTCAGACCCTTCTCCACCCAGTCAGCAGGCCAAGCCTCTGTGCACCATCATCCCTGGGAATACATACCAAAACCAACCCCCCCAATTGCATTTGAGTGCCCCTGAAGTTCAGCTTTGAGAAGGCACTCAGTGTACCTAAAGGACACTCCACTGAAGGCCTCCAAAAAGGAGGCTCATACTTCAAGGTCCACCTTCATCTGTGCCATGACCCAGAGCCTATGATGAAGCTCCCTCAGATCCACAGTCATGGCACAAAGCCGCCTTAAGAATGCCCTACCAGGGGCAATCTCCTAACAGTCAAAATTCAGATTCCCCAGCAAAATTTGCAGTTGCCTGAGCCTAACGTACTGGGCAATGGGACACCCATGAAGCCTACTCTTTGATGCCTTGTCAGCCAGCAACCTGGAACAGACCACCACAGTGTCAAGCTCAGTTCTCAAAAATGTCAGTTTAGAAACAGGGCCCTCAGTTTTCCATGGGCCAGGGGCACTCTCAGCTTCCTGTACAAGTCCATGAATGTGCTCAAAAGGTGAGGCCAGGACCATAGATGTGCTCTGCAGTGCTTAGCTAGGACACTTAGACTATACTTTTGGGTTAACATGGGGAATCAGGTTGACTGTGGGGGGAGCAGTCTATTACAACATTAATCTTGAGCAAAGCTTTGGTCTGGGAATGAGGAAGCGTATATGCAATTTAAAGATTTATTGGGGGGGAATGGGTACAGAAAATGAAAAGTTGTTAGGCAGAGTAAGAAAATCTTAACTAAAGTCTTAACAAGAATCTCTCAAAGAGGAATTTTAGCTTAAGGCCCAGATTATAAACAAATCCACTTAAGGCTTGCTGTATAAAGGGCTTGGATGCCAAAATGGAAAGGAAAGAGAAGGGGGGGGGATTTAGAGGGGCAGAACGTTAGTATTACCTATCCTTGTCTGGTGGTGCATCTGATGCACTTGTAGATGGGCACATGAGTAGATTTCCTCGCAGGGGGAGGCAGCAGAAAAGCAGGAAGAAGAAAGGGCAAGTGGTGTACAGCTATCACTCGCAAGCTTGAGAACCAGTATGGTAAAGGTCCGTATAGATTCAGTTTCGACTTCTGATCCTGAGGCCATGTGGCTTAGCCAGTAGTACTTGTACTCCAAAGCATGCTTGGAGGCAATACATAAATCATGCTCCTCTCTGGAGGGGCTGAAACTCAGGTAGAACAATGAGGTTCATGGTTGCAGGAGTTTGTCAACTGACCAAAAGGCTGAAAATGGCTTGGGTGAAGTGTAGGTGGAGGTCGGAATGGATGACCTTAAAAAGCTTTTTGAAGAACTGGAATGTCTCTCCAGGTGGAGAGAGAAGTTTTTGTCAAGTCTTAACATCTTCACTCCTTAGTTCTCACCAGCTCATTAGGTTATTGACAATGGAGTGGGAATGCACCATTCTTCTCTGAGTTAGTGTGGAGGAGAATTAACTCTGGCAGGAAGGATTTAGCTATTCCCTCTGTGAGTATGTTTCCAACCTGAGGTATACTTTGCCAGTTTTTCCTTCTCTTTGAAAGTCAGATAAAGAGGGGTTTGGGGGATGATTTCCTTCAGTCTTTTGTTATGGTGACCTGGGGCTGCATTGCCCCATTCTTTGCTTGTGCTAAGCAACCAAATTGCATAGTTTGTCAAATATGAGCATGTGTAGAGTTCATGAAATTTTAAATTTAAATTGTTGTGGTGTTTTAAACCTTTTGTTTTTGTTTTAACTAATGTTTTACTTTCTGTTTTTATTTTGTTGTAAACCTCACAGAGACATAAGTTTTGGGCAGTATAAAAATGTGTTAAATAAATAAATAAATAATAGTGGGGTGCTGTTTGCAGCCCAAAGGTAAACTGTTTTGGCAACACCACCCAGGCCTACAAAAAGTAAGTCACTGAATTAATACACAATCATGTGGACCTGCACCCACCTCCTAACAGCCCATTACAACATGGTGCTGAATGTCTCAAAAGCCATGCATGAACAGAGCAGTCCATAGGCACGGCTCAGTAAATATAATACAAGTAGGGATGTGTGGACCGGTCCAGCAGTTCAGTCCGGGGGTTCGGGGGTTCATGGTCGAACTGAACCACCACCCCTCGTTCCGTCGGACTGGAACGGGACCGCCGGGTCCGGTCTGGCAGGTTTGTGAATTTTTTTTTAAAAAACACACAATTTTAAGTCAATGAAGTACCTGTAGCCCCTTCAGGGGGCTTGCTGAAGCCGCAGGTGTGTGTGTGTTTGTGCCCATGTGGATTCCCTCTCCCCCCGCTGGCCTTCCTCATCATTTTGGCAGCTGCCGTGCATGCACAAATGCCCTCTGCGAGGCCTCCAGAGCAGCCACCAAAATGGTGGCTGCTCGCTCTTACGGAGGCCCAAAAGGGCCGAAAAGGCTTTACTTACCCGGCTGCTGCAGTGATGAGGAAGGCCGTTGGGGGGAGAGGGAACCCACATGGGACACCCACCCCCCCGCGGCTTCAGCAAGCCCCCCTAAGGGGCTACAGGTACTTCACTGACTTAAATTTTTAAAAAAACAGTTCGCGAAACAGTCCAGGGATGGACCGGACCAGGGAAGGGGGGATCCAAACTGGCCCAGGCGGTTCCGTGCACACCCCTAAGTACAAGCCCGCCAAAGCAAAGCCCCAAATACAAAAGTCTGAGGGATGCACAGGTAAAAGCCAAAAGGCAGGCTCTATATCACACTTAGACATGAGGGCCTCGGGCCCACAACTGCACACCACATGGACCACCTGATCAAAGGAGGTATACTTATTCTTAAAGGAGCAAAGCTCCCGCCAGGATACCATCATTAACAGAATGACCCAGGTCACTCAGGGGCCCATTGCACATGTGCAGTGGCCTCCAAAATTTCCACTGGGATGGGGGGAAGGCCTGGAGAGGGCTGAAGATTGTCCAAACTGGGCGTTTTTTAGCAAAAACAGAGCCCGGTGGGGCAAGGGGAAAAATCTGCATGCACACACATACCTGTGACCTCGGAGAAGCTCCCCGGAGGTGGTAAGTACAATTTTTAAAAAAAAATTCACAAACCCTCTGAATGGCTGGTGTGGGGTTAGTCTGATGTCGAGCCGAACCGCGTGTGGGTGGGGTTTCTGCTCGACATCAAGCCATCAAACTGGTTCAACTTCGAACAAGTTCAGATTCAAACCTGTTTGTACATCCTCCCCCCGTGTGTATGTAGAGGGAGGTGTGTGGGGTGGGAAGGGAAAGTGTACTAGACGGACTGTGTATGTGACTGTAGGAGGTGTGTGGTGAGAGAAGGGAAGGAGTGTACTAGAGAGAGAGAGTGTGACTGTAGGAGGGTGGGAAGGGAATGGAAGGGAACGGAAGGAGTGTACTGGAGGGACTGTATGTGACTGGAGGGGATGTGTGGGGTGAAAAGGAAAGAGTGTACTAGTGTATGTGTGTGTGTTTGTGGAGGTGTGGGGGTGGGAAGGGAAGGAGTGTACCTAAATGGATTGTGTCTTGTGTGTGTGTTTGTGTGTTTGTGTATGTGTCCGCTCACTGATTAAAAAAATTAGAGGGAACACTCATTAGAACCAGCAGGGGGCTGCTTTTTGCCTTTCCCCAAAACATTAAACTTGCCTATAAGAGCATGTACTGTTCTAATATCTTTCCATCAGAGGGGGGAAAAATTGAGGAGGAGGAGGCCTGGCAGGCAGGCGCGTAACAATGATAGGGCAAGGGGAGACAGTTGTCTGGGGGCCCCACTGCCTGGAGGAGCACCCCAGAGGCACCTCACGTGACTCCCCATTGCCCCCTGCCCAGCCCCATAGCCTCTCAGCCACTTGCCCTCTTCGCCGTCTCTCCTGCTTGTTCTGCTGGCCCAAAATCGAAGCAGCAGCCCAGCTGCCAAGAGCTCCTTTTCTCCCGCCTCTCAGCTGATCGGTGGGTGGGCGGGGCTTCCACGGAGGCCTCCGTGTAGGCCGCAGTGAAGCCTGGACTCGAGTAGGGCCCAAGCAAGCCAGGAAGGAGGAGGCAGCCAGAGTGTTCTCTGCAGCAGAAGACCCATTGCTGCCCTGCTCAACCCAGACCAGCATTTTCCAGGTAGAGTGTGAACTCCTTTTTGTGGTTACCTTTCCCGCCCCCCCCCCATATAGGGATCTGCTTGCCATAGGGCTTGGATATGGGGGGGGGGGGAGGGACCGAGAAGTCTCTGAATATTTATTTTGAAACAGCTTGGAAAATTTGCTGACTTAAAAAAAACTATCTAAAAAGTCCTATAAGTGGCTTGTTTCATGGCAGAAAATTGCAAAAACTTCTGGAACAGTATTTTATTAATTTTATTTATTCATTCATTCATTTATAAATGCACTTATGTTCAAGTTGTTTTGCAACCCAGAAGGTCTGAGTGAGAACTGTGAAGCATGTGTGGTGCTTTTATTTTATTTTTCTTGTGTGTGAACTGCTCCCCAATAACTTGCAGGGACTTCAGGGTAAATCTGGCCAACATGTGAATGCAGCACCTCCATTCCAGAGGAGATGTGTCTTAAAGGGCTTTAAAAGCCTCCTGTGAAAAACCTCCTGCAATCAAACTTGACTGAATTTGTTCAGAATTCTGAGAAAACAAACATAGGTTCACCCTGCATGGTTGAAAGTCTCCTTTGCTAATCTGCAGCGAGGGGCCCATTTTAATCATTCATCTTTCTAGTGTGTTCTAGGCATTAAAAGTAATACAAATGTATAGTACTCAATGTATATCACTATATATTGTGACGTGTGTGTGTATTCAGTGAAATGTATTTGCAGGCAGCATACTTATTTTGGAATATCAGACTTAAATCCTTGGGGGCCTGGGGTGTGCGGAGGCCCTGGACTTTGGGGGGGGGCCATTTTAAAATCTTGTCTCTGGGCCCACTCCAACCTTGCTACACCCCTGCTGGCAGGCCACACAGGCCTACCACCAGTGTTGCCTCTAACAGGGATTCCCAGATGTTGTTGACTACCACTCCCATAATTCCCAAGCAAAAGCCATTGCAGCTGGGGATTCTGAGAGTTATAGTCCACAACATCTGGGAATCCCTGTTAGAGGGGACACTGCCTACCACCCTTCTGGCCAGGCGCCTTCTTAGGAGGCATGACTACTCCGCTTGTTACACAAATTGCCCGCCCAGGTACAAATGCACACACAGATACCAAACAGCCCATACAAATATGATGAATATTTATATACCGCTTTTCAAAGATATACATAGATATAAGCAAGCAAGCAAGCAAGCAAAAATAAATAAGAAAGAAAGAAAGAAAGAAAGAAAGAAAGAAAGAAAGAAAGAAAGACAGGCTTAGCAGGCAGTGCCCCTCACCCCAGCTGCTGCCCACCCAAGGTTTTTTGAAAATAGGATTGGTAAAGTCAAAATTAATTCTGAATTATCAAAATTAATTTTTGAGATACTTTGGAATTTCGCAATTAGCAAAATGCAAAAAGACTTCCCCATAGAGGTGAACGGGGAAATAGGGGGGGGGAATCACTGAAATCACTGGTTAGTATTAGAGCTTTGAAACTTGCCATACATTTGGAGAAGGAGGTCAGGGTTGCCTGTAGTGAATTTGAAGATAATTGGTCAATCTTCTGATTTTTGGTGAATTTTTGAAAGTTTTGTTAAAATGGCTAAAAATGGTGAAATCTGGCTTGTTTCAAGCCAGAACTTTACAAAAACATTTGAAACTGAAGATCCTCCTTGTACGGAGGAATCTGCCCTTTGCCTTCATGAAGAGGGGTAATAGAATGCTCCTTTTGCCCCCCTTCATATTGTCTGAATAGATGTTATGAAAGTTATGAAATCTGGCACACATGAAGTCCACATTGGCAGGACTCTGTGTTATTTTCCCCCCAAAGTTATGGATTACTCCTCTGATTTGGGGGAACTATCATGTCTGTTTTTACAAACGCTGGTTACTGTAGCATTGCCCTTTGTAGATTTTGAAATTAAAATGAAAATATCAATTGAACTTTTGAACAGAAGGAATCAGCATGTATGGAATTATTATTTTTTTAAGCGTGTGAGGGAAAAAGTTATGCATTATGGTGGGTGAGGCTCTTTTTACAGATCTGTAATATTAACATCAATTTACTATTTAGATTATGGTATTTTGGGTGCAATTATTTTGGTTCCCAAGAATGGCTGTTGCTGGTGTCTACCTTATGCGTTTGTTTTAAAGACTGTGAGCCCTTTGTGGGCAGGGAACCATTTTGTTTTTGTTTTTCTATGTAAACTGTTTTGGAAATTTTGGTTGAAATATAAATATGTGTAGGTGTAGTAGTAGTAGTAGTAGTAGTAGTATATGAATAAAATTCCAGAAACACTGTATGTGCTATATTTTGCTAAATAGGATGTGTGTGTCTGTGTCAGGCACAGATTTTCATACCAAATATCAGCACTGAGGAAACCTTAACTAAAGACAGAACAAATTATGCACTGCATTTTAGGGGTGTGTGCAGACCTGGTTTGTGCAGTTTCATCCAAATTCGGACCAGACTGCAGGCCACGAACCACTTCAGTTGAACCTACCATCTGGTCTGGTCCAACCGAACTGGCTCAAACTGGGTTGCCGGTTCGAGTGCCTGTAAAGTGGAATCTGTTCAGGATTCCTCTTTGCTTCTAAATTTAATAAACGGTGGTGGGTGAGCAGCTAGAGAGAAGCTCCTTTAAAACTGAAAGAGAAGGCACTTACTGGCAGGCCTGTGTGGCACTCTCCCTACCCTCTCTGTGTATGCACGGAGGCCATTTTCATGCTGCCACCACTGAAACGGTAATAGGTGCCTCTCTCTTGCCATTCCCCCACCGCCTTTTATTACCTTTGGAAGCAAAGGGGTTCCTCACTGGACTCCCCTTTACAATAGCTTGAACTGGCAAACCAGTCCTCAGATGAACCGGGTGCAGTCTGGTTCAATTGTGGACCAGACCCCTTTCTCCAGGCCTGGTCCGATCCACAATTGAACCAGTAGAACCAGCCCAGTTCACTGTGGACCAGCTTAATTGCAGACCATTTCGGCACACCTCTGCTACATTTCCAGATCAAGGACTGTTTGTTTTTATCTTAGTATTTCCCTGACTGTTACATTACAAGCCTTGTACTTTTATTCCTGTGGGACCTCAGTCATGGAACCTGTTTTCATTATGTCTGAAGTAATGCCTCTGAGCATGTGCTGTGGTTAGTTAGTTTCTATAAAAAGACATTGGCTGAAGTTTCCTTTCACCCCCTCTTGTAAATTAAAACTTAAGACTCACAATCGGAGTTATAAACAAAGTAGGTAGACCCCAACTACAGCCTATAAAAGAAATAAAATGGTAAGACAATGAAGCTATTCTCAGGACCAGCAAAAACAGGGCTTGAGCTCCGAAGGCGGGGTTAGCACTACCGTGTGGAACCTCAGCATGCTCCCAAACAGGGCTCTGTCAAAAGAGGGTCACCCAGTTCCCAGCCCCTCCTCTAAAACCAGGTTCAGCAAGCAGGGGAGGTTGCCTACCCCCTCCCAGTGCTCGTGTGGAGCCACTGGACGCTGTGGGACGCTGCTTGAGGCTCCCTTCCCCCCTCTTCACCGGGATACCATAGAGCCAGGATACCAGAGTGCCATGCAAGGCAAGCAGAATGTTTTGGAAAAGCCTGGCCAGCCACAGCTCTCAGCAGCACTCGCTCCAACCTTCTTAAAGTGACAGGCACCTTGCAAATGAGCCCAAGGGAAAATATGAACATAGGAAGCTGTCTTCCACTAAGTCAGACCATTGGTCCATGCAGCTTAGTACTGTCTATACACAGACTAGCAGTGGCTTCCCGAGGCTCTCAGGCAGGATTCCCACGCAGCCCGACCTGGAGATGCCAGGCAGGTAGCTCAAATCCTTCTTCCTATAGCAGCCCTATCCCCTAAGGGGAATAGTTGCACAGACACATGTCATACTATTCATTCATTTTACATTTTACTAGCTGACCCTGCACAGAGCATCTGTGTGGTCTTGCACTAAGCCTGTGGCATTGCATTCCCACAACACTCTTGCTCGCTCTCGCTGCCCCCCGCAATGCTCTCGCTCACTCTTGCCACCCCCGCTTGCCCCCAGCAAGTCTCTCGCCACTCTCACATCACTCTCGCTCACTCTCGCCACCCCCTGCTCACCCCCGCAATTCTCTCCCCCGCTGCAAGTCTTGTGCTCGTGCTCTCTGTCCTCCATCTTTCTATCTCTGTCTCGCAGTCCTTGCTTCCCCCTGCCACTGCCAGGGACTGTTGCCTGCTCGCCTGACAGCCTCTGAGCTCCCTGCCACTTCATAGTGCCCCCCCCCCATCCAACTGTCAAACTGCTTTCCAGCCACCCCACAGGGCACATGGTCCATCTAGAAGAATTAATAATACAGTGGTCCCTCTACTTACGAAATTAATCCGTTCCGAATGCACATTTGTAAGTTGAAAAATTTGTAAGTCGAAAAGCGGTTTCCCATAGGAATGCATTTGGAACGGATTAATGCGTTCCGGAGCCTAGAAAAAAGACCCAGACCCCCAGTAAGGCTTGCAAACTGCACAGGAACATTTCTTTTCAAGAATAAACAGGCAGTAAACAGGCAGGCAAGTCAAGGAAACCCCATCTAAAAATTTGTAAGTCGAGGAAACCCCATCTAAAAATTTGTAAGTCGAGGAAACCCCATCTAAAAATTTGTAAGTCGAAAAAACCGCATCTAAAACCGGATCTAAAACTGCCGTTTGTAACTCGAAAAATACTTATGTCGAGTAGTTTGTAAGTCGAGGGACCACTGTATAGAATATCCCACTCTTCCTCCAAGGAGCCCAGAGCGCTGTACTACATACTCAAGTTCCTCCTCACAACAACCCTGTGAAGTAGGTCAGGCTGAGAGTGAAGTGACTGGCCTAGAGTCACCCAGCAAGTATCATGGCTGAATGGGGATTTTTGTGCTTCCTGTCCCCTGCAAGTCACTGGGCAAGAGCAGGAGTGTCCCTGCCCTTGCCTGCAGCTGCCCTTGCCTGCAGCGTGGTGTAGTGGTTAGAGTGCTGAACTAGGACTGGGGAGACCTGAGTTCAGATCTCCAGCACCCTTGCTCTATCCAGGCGGAAACTGCACAGGTGATGGGGCCGCTGCTCTCCCCTTCCTGGTGCCTGGGTGGGGAGGGATAGTTGCTGCTGCTGCTGGGAGCCAGTTCAAACGGAATCAGCCTAGAGATGCACTCAGCAGAGGTGCTGAGGGAGCAGCCCAAGAATCAAGTCCCTGCTCCGCTCAGAATCCAGGGAAAGGCGGGATAGGGAGCAGCAGCAGTCTTGCCAACACTCTCCTCCTTCCCAAGCAGACGGCGGCTGCTCTGGGTGGGTCCGACGACGTCTCCAACAGGCAGGGAGTGTGTGGGATGGCCGGCCGACCTTCCTTCAGGCAGGGGAGCCCCTTCTCGAAGCACAACGGGCCTGCCGCACATCCCACCTCCAGAGACTCCCAGAGATTCGGCCCGCTGTTGCGCTCGCTTCCAGGCTGGGCCATGGCAGTGGCAACAGAACTGGCCACTGCTAACCAGGGACGTTCTGCGGCACCCTGCTGGATGATGGGGCTCTCCTTCCTGGGCGTGCTCCTGCCCTCACACCTCGCAGCTGCACGAGAGGGAGCCCTTCGCACCCTGCGAGGGGATGTTGAAATGTGCTCCATGCGGGGAGTGTGTGGGGCCCTCGAACATGCGGGGCCGTAGCATATGGCCAGTGGATGGGGTGGGTGGACGGATGTTCAGCATCCGCATCACCTACCCACCGCTGAGCCAAACTGCTGATCTTTGCAAGTATTCTAGCCACTGTGTGTGTGTGTGGGGGGGGATGAATCCGGCTCCCGTGGTGGTAGTGGTGGGGTGGTGGAACAGGAGTGACCGCTGGACTGACAGACTGTCCATGTAAGGGTCACGGAGGCAGAGGGTCAGCCCAGCAGCCGCTCTTGGTCTGCCTGCCACTGCCCCGGCTGGGGGGGGGAGCGGTGCGCATGTGGTGACTGGGATACTTGCATAGTGTTTCGGCCTCATGGTGGCAATGGCAGCGGCGGCAGGGTGCTTGTGGTGGCTGCAGGGGGCTCAGCGGTGGGCAGAGCAGCTCCTACACCCACTCGCCTGGTAACGTGAGTGGCCTCTGTGCACGTGCAGAGGACCAAAATGGGTTGCAGATTGACTTCCCTGTTATTTGGGAGGCTGCCAGGGAGTGGCAGTGGCAGATTGATGGGGAGGCAGAGTCGCCACTTAGCTACGGCAGCAGTGGGGGGGGCAAGGGGGTTCTTACTGTCTACACACACTATACAGTGGGATGGAGGGTGTGGCACGGAGGCCACAGGTGAGGGGGCGGGGAAGGTTCCCCCTTCTGCCTTCCCCAAGCCATGCTGTTGTACGGTAGGATGGGGCGATGGGGGCTGCCACAGCAAGAGTGAAGGGGGTGGTGGCACATGTGGCAAGGAGGGCAGGTCCATATTCCCCATTGCCTGCTTGTCTACCTATCCACTGTGATCAGGGGGGCAACTGGACAGGGGTGGTAGGAGACACATCTCATCGCCCTTGCCATCAGCTTAGTTCCTGGGCTAGTTGTGGGGGCCGATTGCTCTCACCGGCATCTGGCAACTGCTCCAGGGGGCATATGCTGTGTCCCTCCTGGATCTGGGGTGTGTGTTGGGGTTTGTGTGTGTTCATGTTGGCTTTTCCTCTGCAGGCAGCGGCAGCTGCAGCGACTCTCTTCTCTCTCCTGCCTTGTTGTGAGCAGGGAGTTTTGGGCATGGGGACGGTGTTCAATGCCTTTGACAGTGCTGCAGTTGCCAGGAAAGGGTTAACTGAGGCTACCAATCAGGGATCAGCAAAGCGGGACTGCAGCTTGGATCCCTCTGGTCTCCTTGGGTCACATGCTTGCCCCGTCCACTCACGGAGTGCCGTTGCCATGGGCAGGGCTGGAGGACCAACAATGCTAGCAATGGCTGGAGAACCTTAAAAAGTTAATCGTCTGTCACTCACACTCCCTGCCAAGTTTACAGCATGTGCTCGTCTGTTTGCTATGAGGTAAAAATAGAGTTCTCTCTGCTTTCAGGAGGTAACCCTGTTTTCTGCTCCTCTGAATAGCTTCAATATATGTTAGGAGCAATAACGTATTTTTTATTATTGAACTATAGGTCATAACAATACTGTACAGAACAGAATAATAACAAAAGTGGTTAAAACCACTAAAATATATATGTTTTAAAAATATGTGTATCAAGAATGCAGCCATATTTCAAAAAATGATTTATTTATTTATTTATTTTTACATTTATATACCGCTCTTCCTCCAAGGAGCCCAGAGCGGTGTACTACATGCTTGAGTTTCTTCTCACAACAACCCTCTGAAGTAGGTTAGGCTGAGAGAGTGACTGGCCAAAAGTCACTCAGCAAGTCTCATGGCTGAATGGGGATTTGAACTCGGGTCTCCCCGGTCCTAGTCCAGCACTCTAACCACTACACCACGCTGAATATATTCAGAAGGTGAGAAGATTTTGGAATAAGTTGATCAGATTGCTGCCCAGTAAATGTTTGCAAGCAAAATATAAGTTTGATGTCTGAATGTCCTAAATCTGATTTAAAGGACTAAATGTATCTACAAAACACACAGAACATATCCTCACGACCCGTGATAAGAGCTTTGGGGTGGTCTTCAGTGAAGGAGGGTTAACCTTCCCTTCCCTGCAGATGATCTCTGATGCTTCCCTGCGTGTCTGGAAGCAGCAGCAGCAGACACAGGATCAAAAAAAATGAGGTCAAGGGAGTGCTTGCTCCCTTAACCTCATTTTAGAATGAGGCTTCACAGGTGGTTTGCTGTGAAGCCCTATCCCAGTGGTTCACATGAGCGAGGAAAACTGGGCTGGGCTCCCTTAGCCCAGTTTTGCTCGCTTGTGTGAATAGCCTCACAAAGAGCCGGGTCTCACAATTGGTGAGACCCAGTCTGGTGAGCTGAGCGGGGAGAGTGGGCTACGCCCGCTCTCCCCGCAGACGATCTGGATGGGAGCCCTGGGCGGCCGGATTGGCTGCCCACACGATTGCCGGCTCCATGACGGAGCCGGCGGGGACTCGCGGAGCGGGGGCCGATTGGCCCCCAGAAGGTCTAGCATGCCCTGCGCAAGCTGGCAAGACCTCCAGAGCTGGGAGGCAGCTTTTCACCTCCCCTCTGGGGGTCTCCTCGTGAGTAGCTGAGGCTAGTCACGATTATTAAAACCAAGTTTGGGGAGCCTGGCCCAATTTCACCTGACAGTGAGAATCACCGGGCTTGCAGGCGAGCCTGGTGGCCTCCTGGCGGTTAACCCACAAACTACCCCTCCCCTTAAACTGGGTTTGTGGAGCGAGCACTCCACAAACATGGTTTTTTTACTCATGTGTTGCCACAGCGTGGCTCCGCACTGCAGCAACTCATGAGTAGACCCCTGACCGGGAGGCTCAAAAGCAGCCTCTCAGCTCGGGGGTCTCTCCAGCATGCCCTGCGCGCTCACACAGGGCATGCTGGAGCTTCTGGTGGCTGTACAGCCCCGATCACCTCAGCCCCCAACGGCTCTGTTATGGAGCTGGCAGCCATGTGGGTGGCTAGTTCAGCTGCGCAGGGCTCCCGCCCTGCTCGTCTGTGTTGAGAACGGGCTTCTCACTAATTGTCAGAAGAGCCTCACAGAGTGCAGTGCACACAAGTTTAACATTTCAATTTGCAATGCATTTTTGAACTTTGCTAGGGTGTGAACTGGCTAAACTGGGCTCGGGCTCAGCTGAACCGGGTCTGGTCTGGTTTGGCCATTGGGCCGGCCAAGACGGCTCATGGGCCAGGCTAAGGAAATATACTTGTAAAGGGGAATCTGGCTAGGATTCCTCTTTAAAATTAAAGGGGGATTTCCTAGACTAAGAAAGGAGGGGCAAAAGGGGAATACAGTGGTCCCTCGACTTACAAACTACTCGACATAAGTATTTTTCGAGTTACAAACGGCAGTTTTAGATCCGGTTTTAGATGCGGTTTTTTCGACTTACAAATTTTTAGATGGGGTTTCCTCGACTTACAAATTTTTAGATGGGGTTTCCTCGACTTACGAATTTTACATGCGGTTTCCTTGACTTGCCTGCCTGTTTACTGCCTGTTTATTCTTGAAAAGAAATGTTCCTGTGCAGTTTGCAAGCCTTACTGGGGGTCTGGGTCTTTTTCCTAGGCTCCGGAACGCATTAATCCGTTCCCAATGCATTCCTATGGGAAACCGCTTTTCGACTTACAAATTTTTCGACTTACAAATGTGCATTCAGAACGGATTAATTTCGTAAGTAGAGGGACCACTGTACTTACCTTTAGTTTCCCATAGGTGGGGATGGCAGAGGTGACCACGACATCGGAGGCAGCAGTGGGGGCTCCTCCAACCCCCCCGCCAGCCTTCCAAATGACAGGCTGTCCCAGAATCCACTGCCTACCACAATGCCTGTGCTGCAGTAACATCACTGGCACAAATTGCTCTCTCACACACATTTATGACTCCTTACTCCACAGCATTTCCACAGCAGCCACAGCAGCATCTCCACAGCTACTACAGAAGTATTTCCTCCTTACGTAGCAGCAAGCATAGTCATAACCTCAACTAGAACAACTTCAGGTACATTTTGACAGAGTACACTTTGCAATGCAGATTGCAGAGCAATGTGTGAAGCACATGTGAGTCTCAAGACCAGACATCACAGCAATCACTAAGAAATAAAGAGCTGCCACTTTTCATTTCTCACCACAACACTATCTCACAGTACACACTTTCTGTGGTGTACTGGCTCGTGAGGGAATGACTTGGCTTGGCCTCCCTTGATACAACTTTGGGATGTGCAGCCTTTAGGGAGTGAAGAGTGTAATAGCTTCCGGGCTAAGAGGTAGGACAAGATCACCCAGACATGGGAACAAGATGGGCAGAGACTCAGCCACCACTGTCTCATTGTCAGTACTATAAAAACCTGCATTGGGGATGTGACTTAGATCATTAATTAGGATTGGGATGTAGCTCATGGCAGCTCTTTGGCATGATTATGAATTTTGTGGCCCTCATTTGACTAAAAAAGGTCTCTTCTCTTCTGTGTTTGCATGCAGTCACTGCCTTAACCAGCTGTACAAACTGTACAATTTAAAAAAGAGAGAGGGAAAGAGACGTAGCACCACAATCAGGACAGGAGCCTTAGCTCTGTGTGGTTGGTAGACTGGAATTCCTAACATTAGATTTCTAAGCTGGTATTCCAATGTTGCTTGGGCCTGTGATAACTCACCTGTCAATCTTGTTTTATTTTTTTAAAAGAGTTTAATATAGCCCCCTTTTAAACAAATGATTTCATGAATCTATGGGCAAAAGGAAGATAAAGTGTTTGCAGCATTGCTCTCTCTCTCTCTCTCTCTCTCTCTCTCTCTCTCTGTGGTGTATGTACACACATACATATTTGAGAGAAGGAGGGAGGGAGAGACCCCAGTTCTACAAACACTTTCTTTCCTCCAAATAGTTACCACATATTCTGGTCTTTCTTTGAACTTGCCATTAAAATTCTACTCCATATAGCTGCAGTCTCTTTCTTTCCCAGGGATACTTTCAAACTCTCACAATTTATCCCCTAAATAGTTGTACAGTAATCATGCTAAATTAATTGCATGTTTCTTAAGCCAACGACTGGCTTTAGCATTGTGCTGCAAAGTTGCATACACACAGCAGTGCTGGGCTAGTACTTAAGAAATAATAAAGTTAAAAACTTGATCATAAAACTTGCATTTGGTGTTTAATAATTTTGTCACATCCCTTCCATTTATTTTGATAAAAATCCTTACAGACAGCTTCAGACGAAAGTAGAGAAGGCAATGCTATAAAATAAAAATTCAAAAACCAAAACACCCCTTGCCCTGTTGTGAGTATATTTGTGTGTGCATATTTTTTATGCTGCAGCTCCATCTAGCAATGATCATTGGAAATTCACATCATCTTATTCATATAAGTATGTAATGATAAGCATCTGTGAAAGAAAACAGTGAAACACTGATTAAATTTAAATCAAAGCTGGGCTGATCATGATCAAAGATGTATATGCTGGGGGCATATAAGACAATATACAGAGAGAGGAATTTGAAGAGGTTGCCAGTTTTCAACAGCACAGTACAAGGAAGGAGTACCCAATGAGTTAGTGGGCTGGAAGTTAGGGTTGTGCACAAACCGTGGTTTGTGCACAGGTTCAGCGCTGCGGGGGTGGGGTGGGGAGCAGACTGGTGAGCAGGATCTTTAAGAAGGAGGAGAACAGGTCCTTACCTGCTCTCTGCCGCCCCTTGCAGCTTCCTGCTCTACTGCAACCGCGCTCCCCCCAAGAACATGTGCACAGCACAGATTCTTGCTGTTCTCCTTTTTAAAGATCCTTTTAAAAGATCCACCATTCCACCCACCCACCGCCCCCCAGCACTGCTTGGTTTGTGCACATCCCTATTGGAAGTTTGCAATGAACAAAATACAACAGAGAAACACTATCTTACAGATCTGGGATGCTTAGAAGGCCATTGGTTGGTTAACTGGATTCAACAAAGATTAGAATATAAACAACTATGCCTTGTTGAGATAATTAGTGGATGACCTCTGGCTGTCCCTAGATATCCCATGTGAAAGTGGGGGGCAGAGAATGAATCACACCACAAAACTCTTGTGGCTCTTTCTACATGATTTCCCCCCTTATAAATCTATTTTTAATTTCATTCAATATGAAATGTAAATATAAATAATTCAAAATATGTTAAACTTTGTACATTTCCAAGCAGTTGCTGTTGCTGGATAACATCTGGAGGGAAGTTCCTGGACAAGATAAAAACTTTCTTCAGCCTTTTAAATGATGTACCTTCAATGTACCACAGGCTTGGATTACCTGTGTAGGTGCTTCATATTCTCTCCCACTGCAAAGTTGAATCCAGTGGGAAATGCTTGTGGGAGCAGAAACAAGCAAATGCAAAGCAACCCAGCTTTGGACAGTGACAATTCCACTCTCTTCAACCTATGGGTGGTAACTTATTTATTTACTTAAATATATTTATATGCTGCCTTTTAAATAAAAATGTCACAAGGTGGTGTATAACCCAATAAAATAAGAACTATAATTGTAATTTAAAAACATGCACGAAAACACATTAGAGGCTGTTCTCATGAGAGCCAAGACGGGGCTAAGGCAGCCAAGCCTGGGCTTGGCTTCCAGTGAGAACTGCTGGGAGGCATGCAGCAAACCCACCTGGGGAACCTACCTCTTAAATGAAGTTAAGGCAGCGAGCCCTCCCTTCACCCTGTTTACAATGGCCGCATATCAGTGCCCTCTGCTTTCAGACTGAGCTGCAACACTGATGGGAGCCCAGCCATCTCTGGGGGGATTCCCACAATGCACCCTGTTTTTGCATGGTGCATTGTGAGATTTCCGGGGGCCGGGATGAGTCCCTGCTTCAGAGTGATCTGCCCAGCTCTGCGATGCACAGAGCAGGGCTGATCATGAAGGAGGCGGAGATCATGGGCGGGGGGGGGAGGCAAGGCTTGGGAAGCCTTCCACCCATCCACCCACCTGACTGGTAGGCCATGCTAATTGCCCCATAGCAGAATAAAACCCTAAAACCAACACAAAACCATCAACATCATCATAGCAAACAAAGCAGAGAACACTGACTGCCTTAAAAAGTGACTTGGCCTGCTACTCACAAGCAGCTACAACTAAAAGTGCTGGACACAAATTAAACATGTCAAGTGAAGGCATTTTATCTATCTAATCTATCTATCTATGTACATACTGCTTTGGGAACTTTTGTTGAATGAAAAGTGGTATATAAATATGTGTCGTATTCGTATGATGGGGCCGTCTTTGGCCCTGCTTTTAGGAACTTGCATCCAATTCTAGCTACTCTGGAAGCAGCATGCTGAGAAATAAAATTGGACTTTAGAGCACTGGAGGCATGTATTACTTTTATTTAACCAGTTTAATAATTGTCGTCACTATAAGAATTGATTATTTGTGTTATTTTCATTACTTGTATCTCGTATATGCAGTGCTTTTCAATTTAACTCAGTTTTCTGAGCAATTTGCTTATTTTTCAGGGTCAGTACATTGGCCCTGATTCTCTTAAATGGCAAAAGATTATGGTTGTAATTATATCATATTAGATTATAGATTTATGGTTGTTTTTTAATGTCTTGTGGATTTTACTGTTCAGTTAGATTTTAGAGGTTTTAAGTGTGATTTTTATGGAGTTTTAACTTTTCTAAACCACCTTGGGCCAGTCACTTCTCTCTCAGCCTAGCCTACTTCACAGGGTTGTTGTGAAAGAGAAACTCAAGTATGTAGTACACCGCTCTGGGCTCCTTGGAGGAAGAGCGGGAGATAAATGTAAAAATAATAATAATGATGATGATGATGATGAAAAGCAGTACAAAAATTAAAGGCATACATGCATACATACATACATACATACATACATACTGTTTTTAGTTAGAAACACTTTGGAACTCCAAGTAAATACATATGTCAATTGACTTAGGAATCATCCATAAAATATGACATGCTCATTAAAGCATTTTAAAACTAACTCTTCTGTCTTGTCATATTTTGCCCAGTTTTTACCAGTACCAAGTCTCTCCTTTGTCACACGTTTGCTGCTTGATGAGTGACAGATTTTATGGATAGGACCTTATGAATATTTTAAAAAAATCAAAATGAATAGAAAGCAGGGGGGGGTGTAGCTATAATTGAGCAGATGGGGTCAAAGAACCCGGGGCCTCCAGCTCTGGAGCCCCCACCCCCAGCTCCACCCCTTTCTATTTTCTTCATTATTGCCCTCACTCTGAGGGGCCGCCAGGGACAGGGACGATCAAGGGCCCCCTCTCCCCTAGCTACGCCCCTGATAGAAGGTTATTAATCTGATGGGAGAATATTCCTGTTCTAAGCAGAAATAAAATAATTGTGATTTTGGATATAATGAAGCAGGATTTATATTTAATTGGTGGTGTAAAGCTACCAACAGCATTATGAACAAAGAGCTAATATGAAAGTAAAATGGAGGAATCAAGCAATACTTTTTCTTGTTTGGGGTGAATGTGAGCAGTGTAACTCAGTGATCTGAAAACAAACAAATGAGATGATAACATTTTTAAATGTAATTTTAAAAAGCATAAGTAATTTTTTAAAGTTATGTTTTTTCTTATTGTGAAGTTGTATTTTAAACTTCCCCAACCAGCTATAATAAATTATCCTCTTAGGAATTTCGTGTGATATTTGCAAAACGTCAGATATTTGAAGCATTCATACAATACAAGAGACTGCAAAAGGTAGTAACTTAGCCATGGAGCCCAGTTTTAATTTCATAGCCTGGAGGCAAATGCAGGGAAGAACTGTCATCAATACACACACACACACACACACACACATCTCCAACCTACATGGCTCCATAGAGACTTCTGAATGGCTTTCAATTTAAGATAAAATATTATTTTACAAATGCACTGATGCTCCAAATAGCATGTAAGGTATACGTTAGGGCTAGGGTTGTGCATTTTGTTTTTTTCTGTTTTGTTTTTGGCCCGAATCCGAAACACCCCATTTTGTTCTTTGTTCAAAACCATCCAATCCGAAACACCCCAATTTTGTTCTTTGTTTGAAATTGCAAAATCCAAGTCAGAAACGTTTTGGATATTAAAAAATGACCCCAGGGCAAAAGTGGGTGAGGGTGGTAGTACCCAATGGGTGGAACCCAAATTTCAGAGGAATTGGCAAAGGGCTGATTTTCGGTGAATTTCTGAAGTTTAAGATTTTCCCCATAGGGAATAATGGAGGTTTCAGCAAAGGTATAGCTTTGCATTAGGGGGAAAGGGGTGGCCCAGAGCAGAGTAGGGTGGGTGGTAGTGCCCAGTGGGGGCAAGGAAGCTGCCAGAACTCATTCAAAGGAATTGGGAGAGGGCTGATTTTTAAAGATTTAATGGCGTTTACGCGTCTTTAAGGTTCTTCCCCATAGGGAATGATGGAGGTTTCAGCAGCCCCATAACTGCACTTGGGGGCCACCGGGCTGGCCCAGAACGAGTGGTGGTGTATAGGGTGCCAACCACTCTGGGATAGGGTGCCAACCCACAGTACTGGGTTCTGTTGTTTCTGAGATGTTTTGAGTGTAGATTCTCTGGTAGCATATGAGAGTGGATTCATGGTTTGTTGTTGAAAATCTCATATGCTAACAGAGAATCTACACTCTCTACACATGGGATAGAGAGGATTAAGGATTAAAATGCCCTTTCCTTGCCAAGGGTGGGTGGACTGTTCCGAAAAGTCATGATCGCACTTGGCATACCCTGTTGAAGATCATGGCTAATGGCTGCAGCCCTGGAGATGCACGGATGCCTTGCCCTCAGTCTAGCAACACAAACACTATGGAGCTTGCTCTGGAATGCAGCCTCAGAGGACCAGGAAGAGGGAGAGGCTCCCCTGCCCAGAAAACAAGGGTTCCTGGACCGCGCTTGGATAAATATCTGCGATGCAATTCATGGTTTAAAAATTTAACTGCGGGTTCGACAACCTCTGGTTCCATGTTACATGCAAATGCAGTTTAAATCTAACTGTTCCACAGGAAGGTAGAAAACAGAAAGATGCAGCTGCAGCTGCAATATCTGCAGATCTGCACCTGCAATATTCTTGGGCCACCCTAACCCTTTATTTGTTTGTTTGTTTGTTTGTTTGTTTGTTTGCTTTTTAGACCGCCCTTACAAAATAGCTCAGGGCGGTTCACAAACATCAATAGCACTGTCTCTGCTATTCCTGCTGTTCATATTGGTCATAAGCATGCTTCATGTACTTGAGTGTAAGCTGTAATGTAATTCAGTTTAATTTAATTCAGTTTAATTATCTACTGTGTAGAGACAACAGGTCAAACTGAATGAAAGAAGTGCATTTGAGCACAGAGGGTTCCAGCACTGATTGCAGACCTTTGCTTTTCTTAATAATTAATAATAAAGCCTCAAAAAAGGAAGACCTGGAGGTTTCCTCATACATGGTTTTTGCTTTTAGGATGCAACTGCTTTCACTTTAATAATAGGTGAGGACCATCTCTCTCTAGTGTCTATAATGTTTCATTTTTCACCTTGAACTAAAACAAACTTCGGCTATCCTCACGATTGTGTGGGCAGGCGGGCAGGCGGGGTGGGGGAGAGGACAGGGTCCAACTCACCTTCCCCCTACACAGTCTGGAACATGTTGCTGGGAGTGTGGCTCACACTCCCAGACAATCCATGTTGCTCCATGCAGCATGGATTGTTTGAGGCCAGGACTTGTTTCTCTGACCTCCATGTATCCCACAATAGGTATGGTGCATTGGGGGATACACCTGTGAAATGGGCACTCTAGGCACCTGTCTCTGTGTGCAATCAGGCTGCAAGCAGCTCAACCACACACATGATCCTGGCGCTGGGGTTAAGAGTACCTCACGCCCTCAACCTTGGCTCAAAGCCAGGCTCCAAAGTGGGGTTAGGTGGGCAGGCGGTGCTGGGATCCACACAGATCCTAGTGCTGCACACAAGCAACCTAAACCAGGTTGTGCTGCCCTAGCCTGGGTTAGGCTGCTCATGACTAAGTTCAATATCCATCCTTTAAAAATATTTCTTTTCTTGAAAAACTGAGGCTCTTTATTGGCTGTTTCTGTTCTCTGAAGCATGGAAGAAGATGACGTGTGTGAATTCTTCCCCAGCTGTCCTGTCTTCCTGACAGGATCAGGTAGATCCTGGTTCTTCAAGAGGTTCCTCATTTTCAACCTGTTTAAGTGTAAGACCTTAGCTTACCTTTTGTTTAGCCCTACCTAAGTTAAATGGGATCTAAATCTCCAAAAATCCAAGTACTCAGATTTTATTGAATTATAGTTTTATCCTATGTATGTTTACTTAGAGGAAAGAAAGGGCCCCAAGTGTTTAGAATTGCATACTTAGGCCTCACCAAATTGCATTCAGTTTTAAAAACAAGAACTGCACACTTACTTCATCTTAAAATAGTACTAGTAGTATCTTAAACTAAAATAGCAGCAGTACAGTGAGTTAAAGGGCCAAACAAAATGTGATGTTAAATGCATCAGCCTGTAGTTACAGGATGAAGTGAAAAACAGCCCTACAGGACTGTGATTCAGACTAGAATTGCAATGCAGAGGATGTGGGCATTTAACCCTTTAACTCCTCACTGTTTTTCTCCTGGAAAATGCCCTCCTCTGATGTGACTGTTTAACCCGGAAGGTGCAGTTTGCGACATTTGTTGCTGGTAGGCATTTTTTTTTTTTTTGCAGGAAAAGGGTGCAGAGATAAAGGGTTAGGTACCCCTTACATCTGTACTGCAGTTCTGAACTGAATCATGGCCTGCACCACTGCTACTCATGAGTAAACTTCAGCCTATAATGAAATGCATTTTAATGTCACATGTATTTTGGCCCAAAGACACCATAAATGTAAGGGGAGGCTGAGGTGGAAAAGAAACAAATCTCTCTAGATTGAAATGGGGCTAAATCTATAACGAGGCTTTGTATAAGAGTTTTTAAAAATAATCCTCATACCTCCACTTAAAATGGGTTTCAGCTTAATAGAGCTGGGACAGACAGCCTCCTGAGACCTTGGATAGTCCCTGCCATTCAGAGACGTAACTATAGGGGGGGCAGGGGGGGCACGTGCCCCGGGCGCCATCTTTTCTGGTCACGTGGGGGGCGCCGCCATGACAAAAAAAAGTTTTTAATTTTTTTTAATTTTTTGTTAATACAAATGTTTCCTGCTCAGTGCAGCAGTGCTGCAGCAGTCAAGGGAGCGCATCGGCGCCCCCTTCCCCACGAGCGGTCCCTTCCGTGCCGCCCGTGCCCCCCCCATTGCTTTGCTGGCACCTGGCGGCCAGTCAGTGGCCTGGCTTGGCGGCGGCGGTGGGCGCTTGTGAGGAAAAACCTAAGTATAATGTAGTATGTTGGGAGGGTGGGGGGGCGCCATTTCAGTGCTTGCCCCGGGCGCCGTTTTCCCTAGTTACGCCTCTGCTGCCATTCAGAGTAGTCAGTAGTAGGATAGTTTTACCATGATTCAATATGATTCAGTATATGATTCAGTATAATACAGTATTTTGTATCCTAAGCAGGTTAATTATTACACTGAAATTAATGGTGCATAAGTATAGTTAACTCAAGTTCCTTCCTTCCTTCCTTCCTTCCTTCCTTCCTTCCTTCCTTCCTTCCTTTATTTAGCTGGCACATTTATATACTGCCCAAAATTTAAGTCTCTGGGCAGTTTACAATAAATCAGTACAAATTAAAACAAGATTAAAATGCTAAAACATTACAATAATTTAAAATTAACACAATGTTAAAAACTGTAAGTCTAATTAAAAGCCTGGGTGAACAAATGTGTCTTAACTGCCTTTTAAAAATTTCAACAGGGAGCGTATTCAAAAGTCTTGGGGCAGCAACAGAGAAGGCCCGTCCCTCAGTAGCTACTAGAATCGAGCCAGGAGAAACTGCAGGTGAGCCTCTCCAGATGATTGTAATGTGTGGTAGGGCTCATGGAAAGAAGACGTCTTCTTAAATACCCAGGGCCTAAGCTTTTAGGACTTTAGAGGTTATAACCAGCACCTTGTATTTTACCTGGAAACTTATCACTAGCCAGCAGGGGCGTAGCTATAATTTAACGAAAGGGTTAAAAGAACACAGGCCCTCAGCTCCTGAGGGCCCTCCAGCTCCCTCCCTCCCTATTGTCTTCATTATCTCCCTCACTCTGCAGGGCCGCCAGAGAGAGGGATGAACACGGGCCCCCTCTCCCCTAGCTACGCCCCTGCTAGCCAGGGTAGCTCTTTTAGTATTGGAATGATATGGTATCTCCAAGATGATCCAGAGACCAACCTGGCTGCCGCATTCTGTACCAACTGCAGTTTCTGGACTACATACAAAGGCAGCCCCACATAGAGCGCATTGCAGTAGTCAAGTCTGGAGGTTACCAGCATATGTACTACTGTTCTGAGATCGTTTATCTGAAGAAATGGCCTATCAGCTGTAGTATCAGATGAAGCTGACAGAAAGCACCTCTGGCCAATGCCTCAACCTGGTACACTTGGGAGAGGTTTGGATCCAGAAGTGCACACCGGCTGTGTACTTGTTCCTTCTGGGAGAGTGTGACCCCATCCAGAACCCACATATTAAAATCGTCTCCCAAATTCTGACCCGGTGCAATAAGTACCTCTTTCTTATCGGGATTCATTCTCAGGTTATTGTCTCTCATCTAGACCATTACCATCTCCAGGCAGGCACTTAGGGAGGTAATGCCTTCTCCTTATTATGTTGACATGGAGAAATAGATTTGGGTGTCATCAGCATACTGATAACACCCTGCACCAAATCTTCTGATGAGTCACCCCAGTGGTTTCATGTAGATATTAAACAGCATTGGAGACAATATGGAGCCCTGAGGGGCACCATATTTGTTTGTTTGTTTGTTTGTTCATTCATTCATTCATTCATTCAGTTTCTATACTGCCCTTCCAAAAATGGCTCAGGGCGGTTTACACAGAGAAACAACAAATAAATAAGATGGCTCCCTGTCCCCAAAGGGCTCACAGTCTAAAAAGAAACATAAGACAGACACCAGCAACAGTCACTGGAGGTACTGTGCTGGGGGTGGATAGGGCCAGTTAGTCTCCTCCTACTAAATAAAGAGAATCACCACTTTAAAAGGTGCCTCTTTGCCAAGTTACCAGGGGTCACCATATAACAGTTCAGATTTGGAAGATCAACAATCTCAAAGAGACACCCAACCCCCAACCCCTTCAGATGCTCCAGAAGGGTACTATGTTGAGAGTATTGAAAGCCACCAAGAGATTCAAAAGGACCAACAGAGTCACACTCGCGCTGTCAATTTCTAATTGGAGATCATCCATCAGGCTGACCAAGGGAATCTCCAACTCATAGCCTGCCAGAAAGCCAGTTTGAAATGGGTCTAGCTAATCATTTTCTTCCAAGACTGACCGGAGAAGGAAGGCCACCACCCTCTCAATTATCTCATCCAGCCAAGGAAGTTTGGAGACAGGCCTGTAGTTACTTAACTCTGAGGGAGCCAGTGCAGGCTTCTTCAGAAGAGGTCTAATGATGACAAGGAGTCACCTTATCATCCCTCAGATAAGCATTTATAATATCTGCCAGGCCTTCTACAACAACCCTCCCTGCTATAAGCCATTTCCTGACCAAGGGTCAAGAGAATAGGTGTTAGGCCATGCCATTCCAAGCAGCTTGTCCACATCATCAGAAGTCATAAACTGAAACTGATTCAGCCTAACCACATAAAAGGAGTTGCTGGACACCTATGCATCAGACAATAAATAATAATGGGGTTTGAGTTCAAATCGGTCTGAAAGAAGAGATTATCTACAAAGAACTCATAAAAAATGTCACAGTGGGTAATTGATGGTTCAGAATTCTGATTTTGAATTTTGGGGAGAGGCATGTACTAGCCCTCGCACAACCCCAAACAACTCACTTGCAGATGCAATACGGGCAGAAAACAATCGCTTCTTTGCCGTACGTGTTGCCGGAGCATAGATCTTCAAAAGTGCTCTATGTTGTAATCTGTCGGATTTGAGTCGAGTCTTTCTGCACTTGTACTCCAGTCATCTACCTTGCCGCTTCAGCCCCATAATTCTTCTATATACTAAGGGGCCAGTTTTGAAGCAGGTTGGAGAGCACACTTAGGAGCGATCATGTCTACTGCCCTGGTGAGTTTGGTGGAATTCCCCACCAGGGCATCAACAGGATCACTAACAGAGCCAACACTAAACCCTTCCAAGGCTTCTTGGAATCCTATTGGATCCAATAACTTTCTTGGGCAATGGAGAAATCACAGGAATCCCCACCCACAGAACGCCACCATGATCAGAGTAAAAGACCAGATAATGAGTGCTTTGGTCAACATATGTCAGTCCCGAAAACACTTGGGATAGGCCCATATTTGGCATGGTCTCTATGAACTACTGAGCTGCCCTGAACAAATTGGTCCCAAAGTGAACATTGAATCCTCCCACCACCATGATCCTGGGGGACTCCAGTGCCAAGCCCGGGACCAAGTCTTCAGCTCAGTTGGGGACTCCGTTGGGCAGTGGGATGACTGATACACCAACAGAAGTCCCAGTCTATCCCTGGTCCCCAGATAAGTACGTACATTCTATATGGTCAGACACTTCAACAGGGATCCTGGTAAGAATAATCAGGATTTTCTTATAAACCACAGCCACTCCACCTCCCCATCCATGTCCCCTGAGGTTAGGCAGTATGTGTGTTTTAAAGCAGGGGTTCTCAAGTGGTGGTGCTCCAGATGTTGCTGAACTACAATTCCCATCATCTCCAGTCACAATAAATAGTAGCTGGGGATGTTGGGAGCTGTAGTTCAGCAACATTTGGAGTACCACAGGATGGGGAACCCCTGCTTTAGAGTAAAATCAAAAAAGTGCTTAATTTAAAACTTTATTCAGTGCAGGTCTGCTTATGCAATGCATTCCTCTCTTAAAATGGAAATGGAAACTTTGAATGCTTTACAGGTAGTCATCCTACTGCAGCATGGCCTCTGGATTTCAAAGAAGAGAAATCCTGGCAAATATAATACCCCATTTCCCCTTTCTTAAATGGGGAGAATGGTGTTGGAGTCATTTTCCCCAGTCCAGATCTTCCTTGAACTCACGTGGAATAGCACTGCCCATAAGGATCTATCCATTTCCAAGGCAAACTTAATGTGCACAGAGAGAATAATGCACTGACCTGCTCCCCATTCACAATGAAATGAACAGGGAGCTCACGCATGAGATAGGTGCACTGGTAGATATAGCAGAGCAGACTCAGTGGTGGAACTCCCCATCCACTGACATTAGAATGCTGGCAGATGAATGAAAGTGACTGGGAGGAGGTACTGTACATGGGCATGGCTAAAAGGCTTCTAACTGTCATTAATTCCAATGACTTCTCTTAACAGTGTGAAAATGTTTGGCATTTTAACACTTTAAGTTAAGTGCCTCCATGTGCATTTAATTTAGATTTAATAACACCATTTTCTCCTATGGAAACCCAGTCAATTCTTGAAAGCATTTCTTGAGGTTTAGCAATTATTTAAGAGGTGCATTTACAGTAATGTAATTAGCTCAGATAGCATGTTCATAAAAGTAGCATATTTAAAACTTTAAATATTTGTTCATGAAAAGAAAATATTTTATACGACTCTAATTCAATAATATTGTCTAATAAAATTTCAGTAACATTTAACAAGCTGGTTTATTCATATTCTCCAAGGGGAGTAGGGGAGAAGTAAATGTGCTACTTCTGGTTGGAATGTAGCTAATTTAAAGTTACAGAAGTAATGATGTGTTTTGACCATGCTAAAATGAACCAGTTAGAATTCACATGCAGTGTTAAATGTGGTTTCAAATGTATATTACATGCTGTCACTTCAATGCATAAACGTTTCATAGTGTATTAATCTTTAACCAGGGAAGATCTAGGGTACTATATAGCTTGGAGGACTTGTAGCAGATTTTCCTCATCTGAAATATTTCAGAAAGCATGACAACTGTTGGGAATTGTTTGCTCTTTCATTATAACTCTTTTAAAAAAACCCTCTGTCACTGTATTTACCTGAATCCAAGACTAGGTTTTCCCTCAAGGTCTTTGATGTTAGAAACTGGGGCTTTGTCTTAAATTTAGGGCTCTATTCCCTTTGGGTAAATAGTATAACCTATATTTAACCCATATTTTTAAGGGAGTCATCTTAAATTCAGGGTCACGTAAATATGATACATCACACAACTGCTGAATTTTTTGTAAAGGATCGTCTTCTAGGATAAGATTGTGTTTACACCACTACCACCCCCCACCACAAAAAAAAACAAAAAACTGTGTTATGTACCACAGATAAGGCAAAGAGAGAAGTTTGGCATAGTGATGAAGCTATGTTGATGCTAAACAGAATTTGACCTGATTATTGCCTTTCTGGGATCTCCATGTAGTGTACTTAGGACCTCTTATGGACCATCCACTAAAGCAATGTTTTCTTTCCATTCTTTCTAGAATGGGTTTAGGTGGGTCTGTCAATAACTATGAAGACCATAATGCACTAAAGGGTTTAGTGCTGAGCCCTTGGTGGTAGTATTGAAACTCTGACACTGATTGGTTGAAATTTTGTGAGATCATAGAATGTTCATGAACATTCTACTGAGGGAATGAAAGTGCTAGCTCATACAGAGACCAACATCTATGAAAATATAAGTCTGGTGAAGAAAATACCTTTATATGGGGAGTTATATGAGTAAGGATTGAAAAGTGAAATCCCTATTAAGCAAGCAAAAGGGCAGTGAGCCCAGATGCAGGGTCACTGAAACGGATATGCAAAGTTGGTATAGCAATGTGGGAGGGAAAGGTAGGAAACTGAAATGGAAACTTGAAGGGAAGTCAAAGAAAGGAGGAGCAAGTAAGAAATGGCCCCATGGAAAAGTGTCACAGAAGATGTTGTATATTTGAGTAGGAGTTGAACAAAAACATCTATCAGAAGAGGCTGTATATTTCTAAGGAGTTAAACAGACATACAGGTGAAACTCGAAAAATTAGAATATCATGCAAAAGTTCATTAATTTCAGTAATGCAAATTAAAAGGTGAAACTGATATATGAGACAGACGCATTACATGCAAAGCGAGATAAGTCAAGCCTTAATTTGTTATAATTGTGATGATCATGGCGTACAGCTCATGAGAACCCCAAATCCACAATCCAAGAAAATTAGAATATTGTGAAAAACTTCAACAGTCTAGGCTCCAGGTGTCCCACTCCAATCAGCTAATCAATCCATAACACCTGCAAAGGGTTCCTGAGCCTTTAAATGGTCTCTCAGTCTGGTTCATTAGGAATCACAATCATGGGAAAGACTGCTGACTTGACAGTTGTGCAGAAAACCATCATTGACACCCTCCATAAGGAGGGAAAGCCTCAAAAGGTAATTGCAAAAGAAGTTGGATGTTCCCAAAGTGCTGTATCAAAGCACATTAATAGAAAGTTATGTGGAAGAGAAAAGTGTGGAAGAAAAAGGTGCACAAGCAGCAGGGATGACCGCAGCCTGGAGAGGATTGTCAGGAAAAGGCCATTCAAAAGTGTTGGGGACTTCCAAAAGGAGTGGACTGAGGCTGGAGTTAGTGCATCAAGAGCCACCACACACAGACGGATCCTGGACATGGGCTTCAAATGTCGTATTCCTCTTGTCAAGCTGCTCCTGAACAACAAACAACGTCATAAGCATCTTACCTGGGCTCAAGAAAAGAAGAACTGGTCTGTTGCTCAGTGGTCCAAAGTCCTCTTTTCTGATGAGAGCAACTTTTGCATCTCATTTGGAAACCAAGGACCCAGAGTCTGGAGGAAGAATGGAGAGGCACACAATGCAAGATGCTTGAAGTCCAGTGTGAAGTTTCCACAGTCTGTGTTGATTTGGGGAGCCATGTCATCTGCTGGTGTTGGTCCACTGTGCTTCATTAAGTCCAGGGTCAACGCAGCCATCTATCAGGAGATTTTGGAGCACTTCATGCTTCCTTCCGCAGATGATCTGTATGGGGATGCTGACTTCATTTTCCAGCAGGACTTGGCACCTGCCCACACTGCCAAAAGTACCAAAACCTGGTTCAATGACCATGGGATTACTGTGCTTGACTGGCCAGCAAACTCGCCAGACCTGAACCCCATAGAGAATCTATGGGGCATTGCCAAGAGAAGGATGAGAGACATGAGACCAAACAATGCAGAAGAGCTGAAGGCTGCTATTGAAGCATCCTGGTCTTCCATAACACCTCATCAGTGCCACAGGCTGATAGCATCCATGCCACGCCGCATTGAGGCAGTAATTGCTGCAAAAGGGGCCCAAACTAAGTACTGAATACATATGCATGCTTATACTTTTCAGAGGTCCGATATTGTTCTATTGACAATCCTTGTTTTATTGGTTTCATGTAATATTCTAATTTTCTGGGATTGTGGATTTGGGGTTCTCATGAGCTGTACGCCATGATCATCACAATTATAACAAATTAAGGCTTGACTTATCTCGCTTTGCATGTAATGCGTCTGTCTCATATATCAGTTTCATCTTTTAATTTGCATTACTGAAATTAATGAACTTTTGCACAATATTCTAATTTTTCGAGTTTCAGCTGTACTGTAGCTTCTTCCAAAAGGCTTCCAGAGCTAGACCTTTAAAGGGGTCTGTAGTTTTAAGATCTCTATGGAAAGCACAGTTGAATATATGAAATATGAATATGTATGCACCATTTTGCATATCTGAACACATAAACACAAAGACACCACTACCAGTTCTCTCAGACATAGCATAGGATAAAGGAACAGTGGATGTGCATTCTCTAACAATGAACCTTTACATGTGATACAATGAACTGAAGCAGAGTGTCACTGTCCCTCTCCATTACATGGAAATGAGAGGCTGTCTTTCAGTAATTTGGAGAGGCATATTGAAATATGGCTGAGCTAAATAGATTTAGGGAGTATGTAATGAAATTGCTCACCTTTCTCACCCTTTCTTTGCTACTTTTTGTGGCCCTAGTAGTGATGGTCAGCTTCCTGCTGCTGCTTGATCCCATTCTTTCACTTTGGTCACCCCAGAATGGAGGCAGGGAGCGTTGTCCTCACTCTGATTTGGCTTGAGGTATCATTACATAAACCAATCTGGCTACTTGGTGTTTTCATGAAGCTAATTAAGACTGACAGCAATGCTTCAGCCTTTAGTCAGGTGTCATGTTGTGCTGCCAAAGGGGAGGGAACAGAATGGCAGCAGGACGTGTGGTTGGTGCTGGGAGTAAGTTAGGTGAACACTCTGTCCCTGTTTGGAAGGCCCCCAAAAGAATCACCAAAAAGAAGCTCTCCTCAGGCCCATTTACACATTGTGTTCAACACTTGTGTTGAAGATGTGAAGAGATGTGAAGATCTGGAAAAGCTTTGTGTGTGGGGGTCATTTCTTTCTGGAAAAATTGTTTTTCTTCCACATTTTTCCAGTTTTTTCCAGGCCTCCACATCTCTGTGTACAATGACTGTACAGTGTACACCGATACAGATCTGTACAGAGGTAGAGTAATTCACATGTTATGTTGAACACAGGTACAGAAGTACACTTCCTATCTGTACCATGCTTTTGAAGGGTCTGTATCGTGGTTTACCTTTAAAATGAACACAGGTACAGTCATTCAGACCAACATGTGTACAGACATCTCTACACTCATACAGCATAGTATCTGAATTGGGCTATGGTGGTCCTGTTCACATGTATAAAGAAGTGTCTGGGAGCTGCTTACCCATGTTTATATTTCTCACTGTATTGGAGTGTTTTAATACAGCATCCATGCTGGTGGGGCCAAATGTGTGGGTCTTTCCTGGTTTCTCAGCACCCTTCCTTCTGGGGGAGTATGGATCTTATGGAAAAGACCCAAGTGATCAGCATTGCCCACATGGTTGTGATATTCATGGAGGCAAACAGCAGCTGTGTGGGATATCACCATGGAGAAGACGCTCCCACACAGCATGTTGTGCATGTGAAGAGGGCCAGAGTTTTTCTCAAACAAAAAACAAAATGCAGAACACAAAAGGCCAGATCTCAACTTCAGTTCCTACAGCCTCCTGTAGCTACTCTTAAAGAGTCCGTGTCTCCTGTCTCCTTCTCTGGCTTCCCATTGATGTGTTCACCCCTACCTGCCTGAAGATAAATTGGGCTTTTGGGGCTGCCTGAAAATATATTGGGGTTTTCTTAAATGTTCCAACTGAACATTAAAAGCAAACCTTGCAAGTTTCTTTGGACTGGAACACTTCAAAAGTCCAATTTAACCAGCACTCCTTCTTCCATATTATCTTCCTCCACCCCAAGCCAAGAAATCTGTACTTTGGGGACAGGTGACAAAGGGTACCCATTCTGACAAAAGAGGCCCTGTGGGGTCTTTTCTCGGCTGCAGTATGACATGCAGAGTGTCATTTGCACTGGAAGATCATAGAGATTGTAGTTAAGCCCCATGATATTTGACTGCAAGACAGGAACCAAATATTTGACTGCAATATTTTACTCGCCTGCCACTGAGACGAGGCCTAGGGTCTTTCTTCAGCTGTCAAATGACATACAGAACTTCATTTTGCAGCTGGGAAGAGGCCTGATTCAGGCATTATGCTATATGAGTATACAGATGTCTGTACATTCATACATTCATTTGTGTGAATGACTGTACCTGTGTTCATGTTAAAGTGAAGCTGAATAGAGGCCCCTCAAATGCATGGTACCATTAGGAAATGTACTGCTGTACACTGTACACTCGTTCAGCATAACATGTAAATAACTACCTGTTTACAAATCTGTACATGTGTACACTGTACACTCATTGTACAAGTGTTCAACATAATAGGCCCATTTACACCTTATGAACAACAACAACTATTGATATACTGCTTGTCAACAAAAGTTTCCAAAGTGGTTTACAGAGGGGGGGGGGATCCCTGTCCCCAAAGGGCTCACAATCTAAAAAGAAATATAAGATAGGCACCAGCAACAGTCATTGTCAAAGTTAGCAGTGGGGTGGAACTTAGAAGGATTAGTGAAACTAACTGTAATAATTTCTGGTAACCACTACTTTCGGACCAGTTATACTTATACAACACCTTCAGGACATGGAGCCAGGTCTCACGATCCGTGAGACCCCGTTTCTTTGGGTGAGCTAAGCCCACTCTCCCTGCTCACGAGCGGAGAGGGAGCCCTGGGCGGCTGGATCAGCTGCCCACACGATTGCCGGCTCCGAGATAGAGCCGGCAGGGGCTGGGGAGCTCGGGGGCCATGCAGCCCGCGCAAGCCCCAGTATGCCCTGCGCAAGCGCGCAGGGCATACTGGAGAGACACCCGAGCTGGGAGGCGGCTTTTCACCTCCCGGCTGGGGGTCTACTCATGAGTAGGCGCAGCGGGAAGGCGCGGTGCAGCTACTCGCGATTGTAAAAAGCATGTTTGCGGATCTGCAAACCTGGTTTTTACCAGGGGTTCCAGAGTGAGTTACCCGCTCTAGAACCACTG
This sequence comes from Hemicordylus capensis, assembly GCF_027244095.1. NCBI lineage: Eukaryota > Metazoa > Chordata > Lepidosauria > Squamata > Cordylidae > Hemicordylus > Hemicordylus capensis. The sequence continues at coordinate 184,625,557 of NC_069657.1, read as the reverse complement.
GGCTCGCAGCTGAGCCTGGTGGTTCTGACGATTAACAAAAATCGGGCTAGGCTCTCCTAGCCCGATTTTTGTTAATCGTGAGAATAGCCCCATGGTGTAGTGGCTAGAGTGCTGGACTCGGACCGGGGAGACCCAAGTTCAAATCCCCATTCAGCCATGATACTAGCTGGGTGACTCTGGGCCAGTCACTTCTCTCTCAGCCTAACCTGCTTCACATGTTTGTTGTGAGGAGAAACCTAAGTATGTAGTATGCCACTCTGGGCTCCTTGGAGGAAGAGCGGGATATAAAATGTAATAGATAGATAGATAGATGACATTGAGAACCAGAATCTTGTTTCTAGGGGAAATAGGACCTGCTCTCCTCTATTTTTTGGTATCATGCCCCCTTTGGGGAATAGAGGTGCTAAATATCTAGCTTCCCTACAATTTTTAAAGTTTAGGATAGCTTTCACTAGGGCCCATATGAATGTGTTGCTCTCAGCCGTTTTGGAAAAAAGATATGATAAGCGATTGTCAGATTTTGCCCTATGCCCTTGTGGTGCAGGCCTCCCTGAAAGGGTTTCGGATGTGCTGTTACATTGCTCCCTTTACTATGATACTAGGGAAGAACTCATATTCCCTCTGTTAGAGCAATTTCTAGGAAGAGCTGACTCCTTTTATCTGTCTTAACCTCATTATTTTGATCCTCAAGACAGAAGTCTAATAGCAATAAAAAGAATTTCGCCACCACCTTCGTAACCTCATTATTTTGATCCTCACTAATGTAGTGGCGAAATTCTTTTATTTCGCTATTAGACTAAGATCTTGTTTAAGGTCCAATTCATAGGAGCTATTGTTTTGTCCTGATTATTATGTATTATATTACTGTTGGTATATTGTGTTTTTAATCTTGTTTTAATCTTTGTATGTTCTCTGTATAGCCTATGGCTGTAATAAATTGATTGATTGAGCAACAGGCACTGGAAGGATGCTGTGGAATGCTGTACTGGGGATGGATAGAGCCAGTTGCTCTCCCCCTGTCATCATGTTGTGCTGAACACCGGCACAGAAGTACACTTCTTATCTGTACTATACATTTGAAAGGCCTGTGTCCAAGTTCACTTTTAAACTGAACACAGGTACAGTTATTTACACAAAAATGTGTATGAGTGTACAGACATCTGTACAGCATAAGGTCTGGATCGGGCGTATGAACTGGGTTCTCATGAGGCTTCTCTTGCTGAGGCAGCAGCCATTTATTGCCTGTTACCCCCGTCCTCAAGGTAAGGATTTGTTTTTGCTTGGGAAAAGGCTTCAGATTTTGAGCTCCCCTCACTCAGATCCTCACCCCATCCCTGATTCAATTATCACTCCCCCACCAGTGGCAGTGAGTGCAAACAGATGGGTAGGCTGCAGTCAGGGTCAAAGCAGATGATACATGGATATCTATGATCAGGTCAGACCTCATTTTCTTTTTCAAAGCTTAAAAACAGTTGCAGGAGCCTCCACGCTGGATTGGGGCCATGGCAGCATGGGAGTGGGGTTTAACACTTTCCTTCATGCCATTTTACCAATCCAAATGCCACCCCCTCAAACACTGTTAATAGCTTCTCTGAGGAAAAAGAGACATGCACCAAACGAGTACTTGTTTTTCCACTAGCAAGGCCAATATTTATTATTGTTTATTTATTTATTTAACTTGTATGCTGCCCAAACTTTCGTCTCTGGGTGGTTAACCATGACATAAAAACAATTAAAACAAATATAAAAGGTTAAAAACAGTTTAACAATTTAAAAACAGTATAAAATTAAAACCTACAAATTAAAAAAGCTGAAAAAGCTTGGGTGAAGAGATGGGTCTTCAGCTGTTTTTTACAAATAGTCAGGGATGGGGAGGATCGCATCTCAGCCAGCAGCGCATTCCACAATCTTGGGGCAGCGATCGAGAAGACCCATCTCCGTGTGGCCACCAGACAAGCTGGTTGTAACTGGAGACGGACCTCCTCAAGTGACCTCAGTGGGCGGTGGGGCACATAACGAAGAAGGTGTTTTCTTAAACACCCAGGGCCTACGCCATTTAGGGCTTTATAAGTTATAACTAGCACTTTGTATTCTGCCCGGAAACCAGTTGGCAGCCAGTGTAGCTCCATCATCAAGGGAGTAATGTGGTCTCTCTGAGATGACCCGGAGATCAACCTGACTGTCACATTCTGAACCAACTGATGTTTCTGGACTATGTACAAAGGCAGCCCCACGTAGAGTGCATTACAGAAGTCCAGTCTGGAGGTTACCAACAAATGTACCACTGTTTTGAGGTAGTTGATCTTGAGAAATGGGCGCAGCTCGCGTATCAGCTGGAGCTGATAAAAAGCACCCCTGGCCACTGCCTCAACCTGAGAAACCAGGGAGAGGTGTGGATCCAGAAGTACTCCCAGACTGCGGATCTGTTCCTTTTGGGGAAGTGTGACCCCATCTAGAACAGGTAGGTCAAAATATCTCCGGAGTTCTGACCCCGCACAATAAGTACCTTCATCTTATCTGGATTCAGCTTCAGTTTATTCTCCCTCATCCAGCCCATTACTGTCTCCAGGCAGGCATTCAGGGATGATATGCCATCTCCTGGACAAGTTGACATGGAGAAATAGGCATTTTGCAGGGGTGGGGGAGATTTCTATTAGGAAAACGATGTAGGGGAAAATATCTACATCCTTCCTTGCCCGCCACCAGAGTCCCAGAGGCTCTCCACATGAGCAGTGTGGAGAGCTTCCAGGATCTGCGGGGAAGGTGGGCTTAGCCTGCTCTCCCCGCAGATGAGCAGGGAGCCATCCCTGGGCGGCTGGATCCACCACCCTCAGCACACAATCAGTAAAATGGGGTTAGCGGAGTGCTTCGTTTAGTGGCAGGAGCTTAACAAGGCTAACAGCCGGGAGCCGTTTGGCTCCCTTAGCCCGCTTTCCTGCGATTATGAGAATAGCCTCCCAGTCTAATTTCTCCACAGTTGTAATTAGCCTTTAACAAAGAATCAGTCATGGATCTTCCATAATGGAGCTCCCATAATGTCTAGTTTGGGCTTGGGAGGAAGATGAAGTTTGTGTATATTGTTAATGGAACTGTTCCTAGGGAATTGGCAGGTACCCCATGCTATGTTTCAGGTTTGTGTGGGGGGGTGGGGGTGGGGATTAGCTAGCTTGAAATGGAGCAATCCTATTTTCCAAATAAATTTGTGTAGAGCTTCAGTTGTGGTAGGAACTGCATAGAGAATTCAAAAAGAGAACACAGTTTATTTGAGGGATTTTAGGGGTACAGGGGAGAGAAGATAATGGTTAATAGGCAACAATATTTAACTAGCAAGAATAAGGGGTTAATAGAACTAATAGAACTATATTACAGCTCACAAGGAGGCAATTTGGCTTGAGTTTTTTAATTAAGCTCACTCAAGGCTGGTGAGAGAAACAGGCTTTGGATTTTAGGAGAAGTAAGAGGAAAGGGAGTGAGAGATTTGAGAACAGGGGTTAAAAACTGCCTCGATCCTTCTGGAAAGGTGCTGTAAACCCTTGTAGCTCAGACGTTACCAAGAGGCTTCTATCCTCCAGGGTAGTCAGGAAGGCAGGACGCAGGAGCCTGGGGATCAGGCAGAAGTCTGGGAACCAGGAAAAATCCATAAAGGGACCCAAATCTTGCAGCCACAAGTGCTGCACAGACCGCGTTAGGAAAAAGGCCAGTCTGGAGGCGAAAAGGAAAGCAGGAACAAGAGTCAAGGGAGGGCAAGATGGAGATGCTGTCCAAGACATAGTGAAAAGCAGCTTGTGGATCAGAGGAAGAAACACCTGGTGAATCTGGGGTAGAGACAAGGGAGACCCAGGAGACACACAGATTGGTTGTGTATTGATCAGTTATAGGAAAAAATTTGCCCGAAGGCATTATGCTGATCACACCTTGAAAAGTTGGGCAATAGGGACGAAGGAAAGGATGAAACATTGTCCAATTCACTTGTGAGGAGTGGATCTCTTCTTGACAAAGGCTGTGTAAGGAGAAACGAAATGGACACATCAAGGTTTATCTCTTGTGTCTTTTAGAATAACTGGGAGTGTCTAAAATGTAAACAAGCTAGCTTCCAGTGCCTTGAGAGAACTATTACCATACTCATTAGCAGAGCAGATTACTTACTACCTTATCACGCCTTCCTGAGGAGGTGATATCATGACCTAATGTGCTGTGCCAAAATAGGAGAATACTTGGCTTATTATTGAAAACATTAGCACTGATTCAGTCAGTTCTACTCTGGCATTCCTCACCTGAAAGCAATCAAAGGAGATCCACCTGCAGTCCCGGAACTGAACTTGACCAGAGAGCTATCATCCCAGGCTACATGCCAAGTGGCATACCCTATTAGTTAGATCATGTGAACTAAGATGGAGATCTTATGGTCCCACGGGATCTGAGCAGCAAAATGTGGGCACTACCAGACAGTAGCCCCCAAACTAGGTATAGGGGTGTTCTGGGGAGCCCTCAAGCAGGCTCTCATGGTAACAGTATACCAGTGGATACTGCTGCATGGCCACCAGTCAGGAGGGGGAAAACCTGTGAAACCATTAGGAAGTGTAAGCAGTGCTATAGTACAAAAAAGAATAATATAGTCTTCATCAACCAATACAAAGCAAAGCCATTATTGGTTTCTGTCCATACTATGGACTGAAGACTTCTGCATAGGTATATAGCAAACACTACCTCCACTTCATAGCCTGGTATAACCACCACTCTGCCTTAACCTGCTGAACTGAGATCATTATGTAAAGAAAAATAGATTATTTACTCTGGCTGCAATATATTAGAAATGTTTTTATTGCCGTCTGTTTTTAACCAAGTTTGTTTGGCAGACAAATACTGTCTCCATGGTGACTAGGAATTAGAATTTTACTGTACAATAAGGTGTATATTAATGATGGGCAACTCTTTTTGTCAAGTGCAGGAAGAGCATGTTGAAATGCTGTTGCTCTGTATGTCAAAGACAGCATGGAGTCCCATAAACTAGAAGTCTTAAGATGAATAGACCCCTTTACAAAATCATTGGTGCAGAAATGCTAGCCCCTCAAAGTAAGATAGTACCAGAGATAAATTATCCCCCTGACCGCACAAACATATCTCCAGCCAAAGAGATGCTTTGGAAGCAGGAAGAAATACCGAGGAAGTCAAATGAAAAAATGTCATATTCATACATGTCTTCAGCTATCTGCACACTGCATAAATGTTCTTCAGACATGACAAACAGATAGAAGCTGTCATCCAGATTAGCACTTTGTTGGTGTAGCTGTGTCTAATATCCAGACTTGTGGCATAATGTTTTATGAACTCTTTTTCTGTCTGAAAAACACACCCACTGTACTTCATGAGAATATGTCCTGAGGACTGTATGATCTTCAGGGACATATTCTTGGTGGCGGCGGGGGGTGGGAATGGGCTTCAAATGGAAAGAGGTCATTGAAAATTGCCTCTCTCCCCTCGCATGATGACACAGCTTTAGTCTGAATGTCAGACACTGCTGCACCAGTGCATTTATAGTCTGGATGTCAGTCACAATTTCTAGGTACATTAATAAACCTGTATCCTCCATGTACTGTAAGCTGCAAGAGGTGCGGTAACCCTTGATTTGATTCAGAGAGGTACCCTGGATCTTGTGGGAGATGGAAAGGTTATTGTTGAATCGCCTTGTAGCAGTGGCTACAACGCTATCAAATTCAGATAGTGATGTCACAGAAATTTATCATTCTTTGGCTTAGAATATGATCCTTGGCAACTTATAACACCCACCTCAAATGTGAGGCAAGCATGTGAGGCAAGCATTACAGCTCTCAGATTTCTTAATCAGCTCAGTCTATTATCCAAGATAGTCTATAATCTCCCCCCCACCGACCCCATTCAGTGCCAACTCTACTAAACCATTCCTTCCTCATTCCCCTTATCTGCTTGCGGCAGTGGTAGGGGCAGAACATAGGCCATCTCTTCATCCATTTCTGCCACATGGGTCGTTAATATGTGCCAGATACAGAGGGAAGTGGGGGACCTACCTATTACAGCAGCATCCCACCATGCTCCAGGAATGAAAGGAGACAGACAACTACCTGGTGCTTCTGCCACTACCATGGTGAAAGTTGCAGCAGTCAGCTGAGAGGGCAGGCCTGCCACTGCTGCTGTAACCACTGCTGTAGTAGCCAGGCTAGGAGGACTGGGGGATGGGGGGAGGACCTCTTCCAATAGCATCATCGGAAGTATGCTGGGCTCCCCAAAGGGCTTGTAATTCAACTTTCCTCTCAACTTATTAATAAAATAGTGCAGTTAGCCAAATCTAGTTCTGAACTAAGCTGTTGGGTAGAGGGTGGGGCGGGGGGGGGGGGGGAATCACACTGTCTTGTCACATAGTTCATATATGTGTAAGGAAATATGCCCAGGAAATGTAACACGCACTCATTGATTTTCAAAAGAGGAAACTTCTCAAAAAAGGAGCATAATGTATATTGCAGCAAAATAAATGCAAGTTAACAAAGCAATTGAAGGGATTTAAGCAGTCTATTACTACATACATTAGACAACAAAAATGTCTTTAAACACATCAGGGACAAGACAACAAGTCACGGAGGCAGTGGGGCTTTTAGACAGTTGGAAATATTACTAGAGGAGGAAGGGAAGACTGAAAAGAGACAATGTTTCGGTGTCGGTCCTCATTGTGGGAGATTTTGGAGCCATGCCTGTACCAATTTATTTTAGGGAGGACAAGAACTGAGTCAGATAGAAGTGATGAGAAATGGTGTCCTAGGGCATGCTGATATCAAAACTAATAGCATATTGGGGCCTAAAAGCACACACTAGAGAGTTCTTTAAAAATCCAAATGTGAAATTGTTGATCTTCTTGCAAAGGTTTGCTGACAAAGAATCAGCAGTGCTTCCACCTGCTGCACAAGCCCAGGGCTTTTTAGAGACTTGAAAGGTCCAGGGACAGAATGCACATTTGAACACCCATCCCACCACAAAACACACACACACACACACACACACACACACTTTTCTTACTGCATCCTGTGTCAATGTGATTTTTCAGTTTGGGGGGAAAAGCTAGATACACATAATTTTTTTTAAAAAGCGATCTATACGGACATCAGAATTTAACACAACCGTATGTTAAGTATAGGACTCTTGCAAACAGGGTCCTCTTTTTCATGATTCATAAACTAATATAAGCAATTTCAAAATTTAAGCCTAATGACAATGTATTCTTTACTGGCTTACCATTATGTCAGGTGCAGACAGAAGTTCCTAGACATTGAGCCTAAATTGTATCATCCTACCCCACCTCTTTTCTTGATGTGCTGCCTGAGGGAAAGTTCTGTAGAACTTGAAGTCAAATGTTCAGGATGGGATGAGGTGGAAGGACCAGGGGCGCACCTAGGTAATTTTGAAGCCTGGAGCTGAAGGGCTTTTGAGCTCCCCCCCCCTTGAGGGCTTGGGGGGGGTCAGGAGCAAGTTAAAGCTTCCCCCCTGTACTATTTTTCAACCACTGTTGCGTGGCAGGGGCAGGATGGCCAGCTGTGCATGCAGCATGGGCACTCAAGGGGAGACCAAGGCAGGGGAGGCTGAGGCAGCAGCAAGAGCTCCTTCCCTGAACCTGCCTGCTACCCAAATGGGAATTCAGGCTGTTTTCAGCCCATTTGGGGCCTCTGTGCAGGCATGTGCATGTGCAAAGAGCCCCTAAATGGGCTGGAAATGGCCCAACCTCTCCTTTGGGTGGCAAGTGGGGGACAGGGAAGGAGCTCTCGCTACCGCCTCTACCTCCCCCACCTCTGTCCCCCAGAACATTCTGAGGTCCCTCCCCAAAAGACAGGAGGCCATGGACCAAATTCCCATTGTCTGTGGCTAAGTCTGCCTCTGGGAAGGACTAGTTGTTATTTTTGTTGCTAAATTATTGAAATAGTCGAGCCACTTACTTTGTGGAGGAGCGTGCGGAGTTGTTATTTTTGTTGTTCAGTTGTGGGAATAGGTGATTTCTCTTCCCAAACATGGAAGCTGTTCTCATGAGCAGCCAAGTCTGTGAGAACCACCAGGATCCCTGTGGATCCCAGCAGTTCCTCAGTGCCAAACCCTGCACCGAAGCCTGGCTCTTAGCCAAGGTTAAGGGCGCAATCATGCCTTTAACCCTGCTGCCAGGGAACATGTGTCAGCATGAGCTGCCTGCAGCACATGCTGACACCGAGATGGGTGCCTAGAGCATCTGCCCCCTGGGGGAGTCCCCCAGTGCACTGCGCTTGGAACGTGGTGCATCATGGGATTCCCGGAGGCCAGAGCAAATGCGTCCTGGCCTCAGAGTGATCCTCCTTGCTCCACACTGCACAGAGCTAGGCTGATCATGTGGGAGCATGCTTTGTGCTCCTATCAACCAAAAAACAATCGTCTGTGGGAGGGAAAGCAAGGTTTGCTGAGCCTGCCCCCCTCTTGCCCGCCCGGTAGGTCATGTGAATGGCCCCATGACGTCTAATTGGTGATTTTCCTGCCACCAACCACAATTTGTGTTTCTAAGGTGTGTTTAAATTAGTTCATGGCATAATGGCATTAGTACTTTATAGTTGGGTGGGGAGAGTTGGTGATTTCTCCATTGTTTAATAGTTTTTGAACATCAGGTTTGTAAGATTTTGAAGGGGGGGGGGGGAGTTGGCAATATGGCCTGTAAAGAACTTTATCTGAGCCAGTAAGCATTCCTTGACGGTAGAGGATGGGAAGTTGATTCAATTGCCACAGCCTTCAGCCAGGCTATCAGGCAAGCCAGGAAAAGGCAATGATCCAATGGGCCATATGTTGCTAAATGTGCAGGTTAAACAATAGGAACGACACTGTCCATTAAAGTCAATGGCTCAGTAAATGGAATGTGTGGAAACCCAAAATACTGAAATAATGCTGGATCCTGGGGTTATATGTTAACTGATTGATTTTACTGCTTTGAATGAAAAGGTTAGGTCTGATCATTTCAAATATGCAACTACCCTTTGGATGGGGCCCCTCTATGTGTGTGGGGCATCAGGCAATTGCAGTGTGGAAAGATGGTAATTTTTGTGGCAAACCGTTTGTGTCTATTTGTGGCAAATAGACAGTTTATTAGTTGTCTACAGTAGTTCTCCAGAATCCCCATGCTGTGGTCTTGTGCTCAAAATTATCTTTGTTGCATATGCTTTTTCTCTTGCCACAGTCCTGCTCTGCTTGAGTATTCTCTTTCTGTTTGCTGAGATTCTGAATGCAGATCTTTGATATTTCTAGGCTCCTATCTTTTACAACAGTTCGTGTAACTTTTTAAAATTTAAAGAGGCTTCTATCAGCTTGCTAAATACTATTAAAAGCAATGGCAGCCAAACTGGCACGTTATTATTACAATTATTTCTTTTAAACTACCTTGGATTCAGTATTAGTCATCAGAATACGCATCATTAGGAATCCAAGGCTGAAAGAGGATATTTGAGTCCATCACAGGCCACTGAGGGGAGCTCTTGTCAAATGATAAAAACCAGCTCAGTGATCTGTATGTTCAAAGGTTTTGACTGAAATCAAGTATGTGTTAAAAATTAAAGTCCATATTTTTGAGATCAATTTGTGAATACAGGTTTTTGCTGAAAGAGGACTGCTCAAACTCTTGATATGAAATTGTTCATGTAATCAAGTTCCAAAAGAAATGCTAGTTTGCTTCTGTTGCATAGATACTGGAGATGCTGGCCAAACATGTTTATTTGACAGGTTTTGAGAGCTCATAGTGTTGTTTATCTCAAAGTGGAAGCGAACTTTACAAGCTGAAATTCTTCTCTGGCTCAGATTAAAATCCTGTGTATACCCTTTTCTCCTTTTCTCTAAGCCACATTTATTTGCTGTGTCGGTGGCAGAAGCAACAACCCAGATAGGGAGCATGAGTTCTCTTCCTTCCTCTCTCTCTGGCACCTGTTATGCTGCACAGCTCTGTGCCAGGATGAAAAGGCCCTGGTGACTGTTGTGATATATAGTTTCTCCAAGGACTACTGCAATGTTTTTAGCTCTTGTGAAAATGATATTTTACAAGGGAAATGTCCTTTCATGATAAAATAGTGCTACACAGTTTTCCATGTACTGGAGTGGGGAGGGAAAGAAAGACCTCCCTCCTTCACTTTTTCTACTGCTGTTGCCGGGGTTTAAAGGGAAGTGGGGTTTAAAAGGGAAGGGGACTGGTGGGGGAGGACAGATGTGAGGGCTTTGGGGCTGTGTGTGAGAGAGGGGGGGGAGGAGGGGGGGAGGGAGGTGGAAAGAGTGATAGCTCAGAAATAAGCCAAGCAACCTCCCAGTTTCTTTTGGAGAGGAGTAGTTCTGCTTGTTTCTGAGCCAAACCCAGTGTGAACCATAGAGAAAATGGCCATCTCTAGCAAAGACCTGAGGCAATGCAGTTTTACACAGTCACATATGAATGTGTTAGGAAGCTGAGTGTGGATGTTCACTGATGCTGAGACTTTATTCCTTGGAATCTTAGGCCACTTTAGACATTTTGAATAGGGAACAAGACAGGAAGTTTGTTTTGTTGTCAGTCTAGTGACAGTAGAGTGAACCCTATACTACTTGGAATAGGCAACAAGATAGGAGGTGTGTCTATAGTGTGCCAGTGTGGTGAACCCTATGCTGCAACTTCCCTCATTTCTGGAGTTGTGTCCAAAGGCAACAATGCTTATCTTCCTAATGAAAATATTGCAGGCATGTCCTCTACCAGCAACATTTCTCTCTCTCCCTGCCAGCAACCCATTTTACTTTAATATTTATCTGGAGCACAAGTTGTGTGAGACACACAACTCATTCACTGCTATGTGGTTTTCAATGGGTCACAATAAATGTATTGCTACTCTTCCTGTTGGATATTTGTCACCCCTTCTTCAGCCCACAGACACTCAACTTATCCCATGTGCTCCTGCTGTCCTGCTTATACATCGACCAACATTTGGTAATCACTTGCCCTGGCTGTAGGTCCAGGACACATAATTGAGCTGACTACTTGTAATTAGAGCTTGAAAGGATTCATTCAGCACTGGACCTGTGGGTCCAATTTTCAACTTTACTCATATTTACTGAGCCTTCATAAAGCCCTGGGAAAGAGTTGAGTAGTGGCCCACTAAATGTGGGTAGAGTGCAAGATGGATGCACTTGGAGCTCATGCAGTGGTACCTGATGCACTTCCCATCCACCATCAATGAGTGCTGGCTGACAGGCAGGATATACACATAGCACCCACCCCTTCAAGAACTGGCTGAGAACTAGGAATGTGCAGCCCCTTCTGACTTACTCCCAACATTAATTGTGTCTTGATCCTGACAGGAAACATTCGCAGACAAGAAGAGGCCTTGTGGGATCTCTCCTGTGTAGAAAAAGAGTTCTTCACCACTAGTTACTTCCTTGTATCCCACTATCAGTGGAATACAAGCCCCATTTTTATTCGGACTAAGATCAAAGTGGACTGGATTCAACTTGAAATGAGGATTCCTATCCAAGCAGAGAGAGTTCACATTTCCAGCTCTCAACTTTTGCTCCCTCTGTTGCTGGGCAGGTGACGTTTGCATCTGTGCCAACCGCTATAAGACTCCCCACAGGCTCTTTGTTTGTTTTCTTGCTTGCTCAGCAGCAAAGACCACTAAGAGGCTGGCTCCCCTCCCATGCTTAGGGGTGATGGGAGCACAATGCAATCTTTCTCTGCCAACAGGACTCTGATTGTTGCAGGTTTGAAGTGATGGGAGCCAGACCTTGTGAGAGCTAAAGGAATCTTGTACAAAGGCAATTTTCCAGCCCCACCCTCTGCAGTGTCCTTTACCCTCTGAGAAGCTGCTCCTGAAGGTCAGTAGACCTCCAGGAATTAAGTTGAACAAGGCACAGGAAGCTGTAAGGAAAAGGGGTGCTGCCAAATATCAGGTAGAGGCATCTTCTGTGAGAAGGCCAGAGCTCATGGACAGGGTTTTTGTCACCCTAGGTGAAGTTTGACTTTGGTGCTCCACCCCCAGCCAAGAAGCTGAGAACCCCAGCTTTAACTTGAGATGAGCAGACAGCACATTCATGGGGATGGGAGAGACTTTGGGACAGCAAGGAGGGCAAAACAAAGCAAGTCAAGGTTGGCTTTGCAAGCTCACTCTTTCTCCTCCACCTGTGTCCCCCCACTCCCCACACAGGGAGGAGAGAGAATCAGCACTCTCAGGAAGTTGGACACATCAGTGGTTCCTTGGAGAGGGAAAGGGTGGCATGTAGTGCCACTAAATAATTGGTGCCCTGGGTAGCCGCCGAAATCTGCCTAGTGGATGGGCTGGACCTGCTCATGGAAGGCACCCCTGCCCCATTTCTGGTATCTTCCCCCTTCCCCTGCAGTGCATTGCACCCCCCACCCCACTGCATACTCTTAATCTCCACCCTCCACTCCACTCCACTCTACCACCCCCTCTTCTCCACCTTCCATTCCACCCTCTTCTGGAGGATCCTTCAGCTCTCAAAAGACATATTTTTAGGGGTGCAAGGAGCTGCTGTGGGGGAGAAGGGAGTGGGAAAGTTCCTTTGAGTCTGCTTCCTTCCTCTTGTTCAAAGTCAGAAATTAAAAAAACAAAACCCCATGTTTCTCAAGCATAAGTGGACAGAGAAAAATGAATGAACCAAATATCTTACTCTTTCTCCAGGCTGAAGAATACCTTATTTCTCTTAGAATAGATGGCGAGAGGAGACATTCAGATATTATATGCATAGAAAATGAAAACACGCAGGCCCATCCCCATCTGCCTGTTTGTGAGTTCATTCTACTTGCATATTACATCTGAAAAGGGTTCAGATTACAGATCACTAGGCTTTGTCAAGTTCTTTAGAAACAGCATTAAAGCCTAGGCAAGCCCTTGTAAGGCAGAGAATACAAAAGGTAAAATAACAAATTCTGTTCATAGCAACATATTGCCAAGTAATATAATATTTGCAAAGGGTTTTCATTCAGGGTTTAGATTATTCAAAATCCTTCTTTCTCCCACATGTAGTGTGTGAACAATATAATTTGATATCCCATGGTCTGTATGTTACCAATCTCTGATCTATGTAAGTATTAATATTCCCAATACAAGGAATTAGACTCCATGGGCTTACAAAGTGGAATCTTTATGTTTGATCTTCAGAAGCTGTCTTGGCTGCTGAATATCATTTCTTACCCTGAACACTGATTGACTAATTCTGCATATAGGGCTGCAAAATAAAAGTCAGCACAAGTTCTTCTGCATTTCTATGGTTTGGCCATGGGGTGACACTGCAATCACAGATTGCCTTGCTTACAGTAAAAAATAAAATAAATAAAATTGCAGCTGGGTATCTTTTCCAAGCTACTCCTTGTATGGATTTTTCATGTGTCAGAGGGTCATCATCTGAACATTTCATAAAGAAAATGCTTTGTTTTCTCAGCGTATTATTTGGGCTGGCAGAAGATTACACTGTGCTAAGCTGGCAGAACACACCGAGCCAAATTCTATTAATTGGAAAAGTAAAGATTTGGCTTTGTTTTCCTTCTCAGCAGTGAGCAGCTAGGGACAGAACAATGGGTCCAGAATAAATCAGAACTGACCTGTTCCCCCAAGTGCAAACATTTATTAAGTTCTGAGAACTGCCGTAATGAGATTTCTGCCTGAATTTTGAACCAGCAGACTTGTGGCTCTTCTACCTTTACAATGCATCTCACTGTAAATGTTCAATTTCATTTCTTTTACAGTTTCTATAATTCTGTATAAATGGAATGCTATTCTCAAGCTATTCATCTTTTATATGTTCTCCTTCCCTCATAATTCATTGATTCTAATGGAATTATTTACAAGCTGTTGTCACAGATGTAGTTCCATTGGTGGCACCCATTCAGATTGGCTGTATAAATCCCATTTACTCCGGTAAGATTTAAGAAGCCTATGCAAGAGCAAGACTGGCATTTTGGCTAGTGATGGGGCAATGCTTCACCGCTGTTAGGCTTGTACCTGGGCTCTTTCCCTCAAAACGTAGAAGGCAGCTTGGTTTAAATGAGCCTAATTCCATGCCAAATAATGCAACACATCACCCTCAGCGATGTCATCAGCAGCACAACAGGTCCAATCAGGACTGGCCTGGAGTCTCCAAGAATTTACCCCAATCCCTTGGAGACCATGAAAACAAGATATTTTGGAGGGTTGATATTGCTATTGTGAAAAATATTGGGAGGAAATCTCCAGGAATAGTTTTAGTCAAAGTTGTCAGTTCTATCCAGTCCCTCCCTCAACGGCTGCTGCTATAGCTGCAAGCCGGATGCCATGAGTTATTATTTCTTGTTTACACAGTCAGACAGGTGTTATTGACTGGTTTGTTTTATCCAGACATCGAGTCCTTCCCAAGGACCTGGGATGGCTGAATTTTATTGTCAGTTGTTATAGATATCGTCGCAGAATATAGGCTGTTCCCAGTAAAGCTTCTTTTTGAAAATTGGCTGGTGGTGATTTCTGTGGCCCCTATGGTGTTGAGGTGCTCTTCAAGGTCTTTTGGAACTGCACCCAGGGCGCCAATTACCACTGGGATTATTTTGGTCTTTTTCTGCCACAGCCTTTCAATTTCAATTTGCAGATCTTTGTATTTGGTGATTTTTTCTATTTCTTTTTCTTCTATTCTGCTATCCCCTGGTATTGCTATGTCGATTATTTTGACTTGTTTTTCTTTCTTCTCGACTACAGTGATATCTGGTGTATTGTGTGGCAGATGTTTGTCTGTTTGTAGCCATAATATTTTTACATCTTCATTTTCTTCAACTTTTTCAATTTTATGGTCCCACCAATGTTTGGCTACAGGTAGCTTGTATTTTTTGCAGATGTTTTAGTGTATCATCCCTGCTACTTTGTCATGCCTTTGTTTGTAGTCAGTCTGTGTGATCTTTTTACAACAGTTGATTAGGTGGTCCACTGTTTCATCTGCTTCTTTACAAAGGCGGCACTTGCTGTTTGTTGTGGATGATGATGATGATGATGATTACATTTATATCCCGCTCTTCCTCCAAGGAGCCCAGAGCGGGGTACTACATACCTGAGTTTCTCCTTCACAGCAACCCTGTGAAGTAGGTTAGGCTGAGAGAGAAGTGACTGGCCCAGAGTCACCCAGCAAGTATTATGGCTGAATGGGGATTTGAACTCGGGTCTCCCCGGTCCTAGTCCAGCACTCTAACCACTACACTGGGAAATGTAATTTCCCCAATACTGCCCAGTGGTGTAAACTTTGAGGGAGGGAGAAGGGTGGGCCTCAAGCCTCTCTGGGGTTTCAGGCAGGGGGTGGGAGTTGTCAGATAGCATCAGCAAACTCAGAGGCTGGCAGCTTCATCATTCAGTTGCTGTCATGCCTTTGCAGGGACTCTGCAAGTTCCTAGAAGGTACATTCAGTGGAAGTTGTTCTATAGAGGCAAGTGGGACAGCTCCCCCAGCCCCACTCCCAAGAACCCCTATACAATAAAACCACACCTTTCTCTTTCTCTTTCTCTCCCCCCTTCTTTTTCTAGACTTATATTTGCTTGCCTGCTCTCTACTTTGGTTTTTAAAAGAATTACAGTTGACATTTCCCCAACCTGCCAGCAGGGGGCCATGCTTCCTCTGGATGACTTGGCTCAGGCTTGGTTTATTCCCTTTCAGTATTCTGAATCTGGGTGGTAGAGAGCCACTGCTAATCAGGATATTTTTTACCTGATCAGCCAGGTTACTCATGCATTGTCTCCCCTAGCCTGGGGCAATGGATTCTCTTCCAGTCTGGGCATTTGCATCTCAGTGCTCAGATTCAGAGACAAACCTGAGAGAGACAGGCAGCCAAGGCGGTGGGAAATTTTGAATTACACAAGGCTGCCAGGAGCAGGAAGGATTAGCCACTCTTCTCTAGCTGCCTATGGATGGAGGGAGAAAGAGAGTCTGAGATCTGCAGGCTGCTTACGATTTGAGTTGGGGGGAAGAATCAAGCGACTCTGTTGTTTAATTGAACATTTAGTTCAGGGGGAGGGGCTGGGGAAGTTAAAAAAGTGTGGCATCATCTGCTTCCCTTTGTGGCTGGCCCTGTGAGCATGGGGGCTTCCAACTAGAATGCATTTTGCCTGGGGGCCACCCCCCAATTGTCCTCCCTTTCCCTCTTCTGCCTTGTAGTTGCTGTTTTCTCAGGAGCCTCCCCCCAAATTCTTTCCCCCTCCCACGGAGCCCCACATGTTCTCTTCTTCTTCCTCCCCCCCTGCCCCCAATCTACTGTCTCCCTGATGGCACCTGAGCTGGAAGGGACTGAACAAGAAACAACAACCTCTGTTTTTTTAAAAAATTACAGGTTTCTCCTCTCCTCCTCACCCCTCTTCCATTCATCTTCATCCTCCCTAAAACCAGCAAGCAAGCCAGGCTGTTCCTGCTGCTGGCTGCTGTCCTTTTTGCACATCACCACTGGGGCTATGGTGGTGGCGGCCGGCCTGGGATTCCACAGCACCGCTCCATGCCCCCAACCAGCAGCAGAAGCTTCCTTCCAAGTTCTGCCACTCTCTGAAAGCATTTTAAAGTGGCAGGCATTCTTTCTGGCATTTAAATGGCTAGCACAGCAGATGGGCTGAAACAAGATGGCAGATGGGCTGAAACAAGATGTCTGTGCTGTGGCGTCAGAGATGTTAACCTTCAGAATTGCGCGGAGAGAGCAGCGAGCAAGAGCTTTCTTCATAAGAACAGCCCTGCTGGATCAGGCCCAAGGCCTCTCTAGCCCAGCATCCGGTGTCCCACAGTGGCCCACCAGTTGCCTCTGAAAAGCCCCCAGGCACGAGGTGAAGGCATGCCCTCTTTCCTGCTGTTCCTCCTTTCAAGCCCTGCTGCTCTCCAAATGAGCCATTCTGAAGGACTCTTCGTGTTGCCCACAACCATTAAAACTAATTTACTAATCCTGCTGAGGGAAAGATGATTACACTAAAAACCTTTACTCTGTGCTAATTCATGGATGTGGAGTATGCAATTGTTTGTCCACGTAGACTTTTGTGTGTGTGACTAGTAGACTAGTAGTGACTTTGTGTGTGACTAGTAGATCTTTAAGAATTAATATAACAGAACACAAAAGTAAAATTAGAACAATGAACATGGAGACTCCTCTTAACTGCTCATTTTGTTAAATATAGACATTTACCTGAAACTATCAAATTTTTTTTGCTAAATAAAGATGGGGAGAAAACAAGAATTGGTAGGCATTGCTTAATATTCCTAATAGACCCACCTACTCTTAGCTCCGACTCTTAGCTCTGCCCACAATTAGCTCCACCCTCTATTACCCCTGGCTACACACGTTACCTGCTCTGCCCACTGCCCAACCATTTTCAGGACCCATCAGCCGCCACCGGGTACATTACTGTCTCATTTGTTGCTGTTGCTGTTTTAAAGATAAGCAGGTTCTTCAGGTGGTTACCTTGTCTATGAAGAAACAATGAAGAGGAAAGAGGAGTCTGGAGGGTAGGGAAAGAAATATTGGCAGTTGGCCAATGGATTGCTACGGAATTGCATCCACCAATCAAGGCCCCAGAAGGCCTTCCCAGGCTGTAGGAGAAGGAGTTCCTTTCTGCTTGGGGAAATTGGGCATGAGTTCATCCAGACAGCACCAGTTAGAAGAAATAAGTTCAGCCGTGTAGAAGAATTCTAGCAATGTGTACAATGAATGTATTTGTTCTTGTTTTTCTCTCTCTGGTTAGCTACAATAAATTTGTTTTAATTCATGTAATACAGCAGAGCTTTAAAAAATGGAACTAGACACAAAATGTGCAGTTCTAGAAAAACATTTGCATGATTCAGCAATTCAAATAATCAAAAGCTATTTTATGTTAGCCAATGTAAAAAATGATTGATAATGTGAAAAGTAAAGTGAGTTGTCCAGGCTTTTCTAGAACCCCAGATCCAGATTCTGCAAGCTCATTACCATGAGCAAGTATCTGTCTGAAGTTAAATTGTAACAGATCATACTTAAGGTATACATAAGGTACATACTTTTTAAAAAGTTGTTTTAAATTGGTATTTATATTTGTATCTCTGTTTTAATTGTTTTTAATGTTTTCTGTTTTAATTGTAAACCGCCCTGAGCCATTTCAGAAGGGCGGTATAAAAATCAAATAAATAAATAAATAAATAAATAAATAATAAAGTCAATTTATGCAAACTTGTCCCCCTTATCTCTGTATCTATCAGATCTTATGAGATTTGCTGAAGAAAATTGTCTCTGAATATCTAATCACCATTTCTAATAACTAGATCCACCTCCCTTTTCCAAGGACAATCTCTACCATATCAACAGTAGCTGCATTAGTATTAAAGGTAAAGTGTGCCATTGAGTCAATTTTGACTCCTGGCACCCACAGAGCCCTGTGGTTTTCTTTGGTAGAATACAGGAGGGAGTTTACCATTGTCTCCTCCCACGCAGTATGAGACGATGCCTTTCAGCATCTTCCTATATCACTGCTGCCCAATATAGGTACCAGCAGGGATTTGAACCGGCAACCTTCTGCTTGTTAGTGAAGCATTTCCCTGCATTAGTATTACCAGATATCTTTCTAGAAGCAAAGTGGCACAGCCAACGTGTTCCCATGTGCTCCTTTCCTTCCTTCTTGTGCCGCCCTCAAATCAACAGATCAGCTTGCTCTGACAATCTTGGTGTAAGCAAATAGCTCAGAGAGAGGTCCTACTATAATCGAAGGCTGTTCTTTGCCTCTCAAGACAAGAGAAGGACTCTCTGCCTTTTGGAAGAAAAGCTTTTAGCTGCTTCTTCAATTGCATGACTTCCCCAGTACAATTGCTTGTGGGCAACCAGAAGCAGGAAGAGACAAGTCAAATCAGCTATGAGAAAACTCTCCACCTGCTTAAGAGATTTTCTTCTCTGGTGCAGGGAATATGTGGGAGAAGATTACTGTTTACTTAAGGCAGGAATTCCAGACCTCTTTTCATAAGTAAACCCTTCTGTCGCAAACTTTTAGCTCAGGTACCCCATGGAGATTTTTCGTTGGTGTGTCTATACACATATATGCACCACCTAATGGTGCAGTGGGGAAGTAACTTGCCTATGGAGCAAGAGGTTGCTGGTTTGAATCCCCCCTGGTATATTTCCCACACTATGGGAAACACCTATTTCAGGCAGCAGCAAGATGCTGAAAGGCATCATCTCATACTGCACAAGAGATGGCAATGGTAAACCCCTCCTGTATTCTACTAAAGACAAACACAGAGTCCTGTTGTCTCCAGGAGTCAACCCCGACTCAACGGCACAACTTTACTTACTTATATATGCATATAAACACAAATTTTAGTGTTACAGTTAGGGAGACAGGCTACTATAGTTGCTGGTTCACATGAAGACTATCTTACTCATAAGCTGGCCAGAACTGGTTCCGGGTTTGGCTGAACCACGTCTGGTCCGGTTTGACCACCAAACTGGGCCAAACTGGTTTGGGAGATATAATCATAAGGGAAAATCTGGCAAGGATTGCCTTTTGCAAGTAAAGGAGGCATCCCCTAGGTGCCGGGGGGGGGGGGCAGGGTAGCAAGACAAAGGGTATTTACCAGTGCTGGAGGTAGTGGCAGAGACATCAGTGGCGGCAGCAGAGGTGCTGCTGGAGGCTGCAGCAGGGGCTCTTCTAACCCGCGCCCCCCCATCTCCTGAAGACCAGCCATTTTTGTGACCTCTGTGCATGCGCAAGGCCAAAACCAAGGTGCTGCTGCCCCAGCAGCTTGGTGAATGAGAGGGAGTGTGACACTTGGGGCCATGTCAGGCAAGTGATGGAAAGTGGCGGCACTGGTAAGGAGATTTTCCCCTCTCTCCAAGGTGAACCAATTTGGGATAAACTATTTGTGCACACCCTGTTCATGCACCCCTAACTGGTACCTCCTGTTGGGAACCCCTGATTATAAGGGTTTACTTCCTTGTTGTTCCAGGATCTGATATCCTGGTGTGGGCGGAACGCTGCAGGCCTGAGCTGATTGGGTGGGAAATAGGAAGGGGAGAATTGACATCTTCTCTAGTATGGATTAGCTGGAGACGAACTCTTAAGGCTGTAATGCTCACCTCATATTGGAGGGGAGAATTATGTGTAGCTGAGATTCATATTTCGGAACCAGACATTATGAAACCTAGTGACATCACTACTTTTGAACAATATTGTTTTAAATATCATAAGGAGATGATTCATTTGTGAATGGTATGGTGGATTTTGAACGCTCGTGATCAATAGGTTTTCCGGATGAATGCCTTGGAATAAACTAGGGTCAGGATATTTGTTATGTCTCATTTTCTCCAAGGAGCTTATAGTAGCACTTTTGTATCACATCAACCTTATGAAGCAGGTTTGATTGAGAAAGAAGGGTTTGCCCATAAGTCTCCATTGACTTTTATATCTGAACTGAACCTGCATGTCCAAGGCCATAGCAATACTGAAATGGTTTGGGGGACAAGAAGTGAAGATGGGTCCTTCGGCCCCCTGCCTTCTTCTCTGCCCTTAAATCCATCTTATTTATTTGTTATTTCTCTGTGTAAACCGCCCTGAGCCATTTTTGGAAGGGCAGTATAGAAATAATAATAATAATAATAATAATACTGGTGCATCTTTGCTGCATAATGGATCCCTCAGAGTTGAGCAACTACAAGCCTGTCTCCAACCTTCCATGGTTGGGCAAGGTAACTGAGAGGGTGGTGGCCTCCCAGCTCCAATCTTGAAGGAAATTGATTATCTAGACCCATTTCAGACTGGCTTTCAGGCGGGCTATGGCATGGAGACTTCCTTGGTCAGCCTGATGGATGATCTCCAATTGGGAATTGAATGAGGAAGTGTGACTCTGTTGGTCCTTTTGGACTTCTTGGCGGCTTTCGATACTATCAACCATAGTATCCTTCTGGAGCATCTGAGGGGGTTGGGAATGGGAGGTACTGCTTTGTGGTGGTTCCACTCCTACCTCTTGGGCAGGTTCCAGATGTTGTCCCTTGGAGACTGCTGTTTTTCAAAGTCTGAACTTTTGTATGGTCTCCCTCAGGGTTCTGTATTGTCTCTGATGTTGTTTAACAACGGTTTCATGTGGATGAAACCGCTGGGAGAGATCATCAGGAGATTCAGTGCAGGGTTCTAACAGTATGCTGATGACACCCAAATCTACTTCTCCATGTCAACTTCATCAGGAGAGGGCATAACCTCCCTAAATGCCTGCCTGGGGGCAAAAATGGGCTAGATGAGGGATAACAAAATGAGACTGAATCCAGATACGATGGAGGTACTCATTGTCCGAGGTTGAAACGAGGGAGATGAGTTTGATCTGCCTGTTCTGGATGGGGTCACATTTCCCCAGAAGGAACAGGTACACAGTCTGGGGGTGCTTCTGGACACAAAACTCCCTGGTGTCCCAGGCTGAGGCAGTGGCCTGGAGTGCCTTCTATCAGCTTCGGCTGATACACCAGCTGCATCCATTTCTTGAGATAAACAGCCTCAGAACAGTGGTACATATGCTGGTAACCTCTAGACTGAATTACTGCAAGGCGCTCTATGTGGGTCTGTCCTTATGTGTTATACAGAAACTACAATTGGTACAGAATGTGGCAGCCAAGTTGGTCTCTCGGTCATCTCGGAGAGACAATATTGAAAGATCTACACTGGCTTCTGATAAGTTTCCAGGCAAAATACAAGGTGCTGGTTATAACCTATAATGCCCTCAATGGCTTGGGCATGGGTATTTAAGAGAACGTCATTTTCATTATGAACCCCACCATCCATTGAGATCATCAGGAGAGGTCTGTCTGCAGTTGCCACTAGCTCGTCTGGTGGCTACACAGGGACTGGCCTTCTCTGTTGTCACTCCGAGACTCTGGAATGCGCTCCCTGCTGAAATAAGAGCCTCCCCATCTCTGACAACTTTTAAAAAGTCTTTAGAGATGCATCTATTCACCCAGGTTTTTATTAAATATTGTTTTAACAGTTTTAACATCATTTTAAAATGTTTTAAAATTTAAATTGTTAATGTTTTAACTTTTTCTATATCATTTATTTTGTTTTAACTAATGTTTTAAGTTTTCTGTTGTCATTTATTTTAACTAATATTTTAACTTTTTCTCTTTGTTTCCTTGTTGTAAACTGCCCAGAGAATAAATAAACAACTATAACGACATGATGAAAAACAAAACCCTCTCTGCATACCCTTTCTTCTCTCCTGTGCAAATATCACCCAGTCCCCACACTCTGATTAGAAGCCAGCAGCTTGCCAATGAGCCAGGGAGACAGGAGGGCAGAGCAAAGGTCAGGTTGTTTCCCAGGCAGTGCCCCCTCCTCCCTCATGGTAGGGATGTGCCAGCTTCCTAGAGTCAAACAATGGATCAAACTGAACTGCCTCGGTTCAGCCAGCCTGAGTTTGAATTGGACTGTCCCCGGTTTGAACCAGACCGGTTCAGACCAGTTCGAGGGTCTACTAGTAAAGAGGAATCAGGTGAGGATTCACCTTTACTAGTCCAGAGGCAGGGGGGCTTCCCTATGGCGGCAGGAAGGAGCCAGGGGTTATTACAATAAGGAGTGGTGGTGGCCATGGGCGGGGTGGGGTGGCTTCCCCCCACACTGGCCTCCCCCAAAGTAGCCTGCACTGGTAGTGGCCTGGTTCAGGCCTTTTCCAGCCCTGTTCATGCCTCTGCACACACACAGAGGCCATTTCAGTGACCTCGCATGCGCAAAGGCCTGAAGTGATCTGCTGGTGGACCGGGCTACTCAGGGGGAGGCCAGCGGGGGGAGCTCCCTCTGCTTCTGCTTCTGCTTCTGCTTCTGCTTCCCCTCCCTGTGGTGGCTGCTGCCACCGGTCCTTATTGTAAGTGCTGGAGATGAAGTTCCAGTGCATAGACCTAATAGCCACTAGAGGCATTGGGAGTAGAGGTAGTTAGTGAGGGCCTCCTTATCTGTCCCTGCTTTACCTCTGCTCTATGACCCCTGCCTTGACTCTCAGGTACTTCCATTAGAGAGTTGGTCCTCTTCCTTTCCATAGGGAGAGAGAGGGAAACATTGCTCTCTCGCTCTCTCCCTACCTATTCCTTATGTAGCTGATAGTTAGGATAGGTCTTTCCTATCTAAAATGTACTTCACCAATAAATCTATTTAGTTTAGATTGTACAACAATCTCCATGAGTGTTCTTCAAATAACTGCAACAACTAAACTCTGCACTCGACTCTGTAACTGGAGTGGGTAGCTTCCTTTTGGTGCTTTGCTAAATAATTACAAACCCCAACAGTAAGTATCCCGGACTCCCTTCCCACCCACTCTAGCCATAGCAAAGCCTCCCTGCCCCTTTACTGCTAAAGGGAAATCTCCTCACCTTAGAGGAGAACTGGTCTTGTGGTAGCAAGCATGACTTGTCCCCTTAGCTAAGCAGGGTCCACCCTGGTTGCATAAGAATAGGAGGCTTCATGTGTTAGCACTGTAAGATATTCCCCTTAAGGGAAGAGAAGAAGGTTCCAAGTCCCCCCCCCCCCCGGCATCTCCAAGATAGGGCTGAGAGAGATTTCTGCCTGCAACCTTGGAGAAGCTACTGAGAGTCTGTGTAGACAATACTGAGCTAGATGGATCTATGGTATGACTCAGTATATGGCAGCTTCCTATGTCCCTATGTGGAGGATCGACTCCGCCACTCAGCTGGCCTCCACACATGCGCAAATGGCCACATGTGCAAATGGCAGAGCTGATCCTCTGCTGCAACAGGTGCTGTGTGGCGCACTGCTGCTGTTAAGAGCTTTACTAATACAAATACGATGAATATTTATATACCACTTTTCAACAAAGGTTTCCAAAGCAGTTTACATAGTTATGGATGGATGGATGGATGGATGGACCAGGCTCCCTGGTCACAATCTAAAAAAGAAACATAAAATAGATACCAGCAACAGCTACTGGAGGGATGCTGTGCTGGGGATGGATAGGGCTAGTTGCTCTCCCCCTGCTAAATAAAGAGAATCACCACTACCAGCTTTCAGGTGCGATGGAATGGGAGGTAACTTAAAGATGCCTCCCACGACACACACACACACACACACAACCCGCACCAGCCGCCACTGGACTCATGTTGCTTTTATGTCTTGTGCAGCCATAATGACACTGGTGTAAAATAAGGCTATGAGCCAGCCAAAGATAAGGACCTTTTTCTTCAATCATTTAAGTGTAGCTCTCTCCCATTAAAAGAAATGGGTCTTAATTGTATTTACTGCTGGCTGCACAGTAGTAGCAATAATAGTAGAAGGAGGAGGAAGAGCAATAACTCTCTGTGGTTCAGTTCCCAACAAAACTATCTGTAGAAAGAATTCAGCAGCAGGATCTGCAGTGGGTTTGCCTGGCTTGTTTACTTTTAGTGGAATCCCCAGGCTCACCAAGGCTGTGAAATTTACATAGCATGAGTGCATACTCAGCCTCTCTTAATACTCAGGGCACATAATGTGTGTAAAGTGATCCTGAACATGCACTCTTGCTTAAGAACTTGGCTAGATCAGACCAAGTTCTTGGCTCCTTCCGTATTCATTACAAAAAACAACAAACAATACAAAATCTGGCATCCAGGAGATGGTCAAACCGAAATTGGGCACTGATCCATTAGCGGACCATAATTTACGATCTGCTCACCCCTGCTCTATAGCATTTGTAAATGCAAATGGCTTTAGCAATTCATCTATGAAGGTTAACTTCATCACCATTTGAGCTATACTTTTTGGGAACTGTGACAAATATTTCTACACAAGCTACCTGCCCCTGTTCATTATTTACTGTTATCTTCTATGCACAACTGGCTGTCTCCTTACTCTTGTGCTAAACCTATTGTTGGAGAACTAACAGATGGAAAAGAGACATTCCCAAGGTTAATTACATAGGTTAGAGAGAAATCTGCAGTTGCTGAAATAGGAGAACAGCAGTTTAATTGCAACAAAAATGTTTTCTTCCCTGCTCTCCAGTAATCTGATCAAAGCCCTGAATAGAAGTGGAGTGTTTTTCTCCCATAAAATGATGACAGAGGCAAAGAGGGTTACAGCAAAAATGAAACATTCAGGACCAGAAACGTACTTAAAGGAGATTATGTTGTCCTCGTTCTCACTTTCTCCCATATGTGCAGATATATAATTGTATGTATTTACCATTATGACTAAAGCTGCCACATGCTCAAAGAGATAACACTGACTTCAGCCCTGAAACCACTTACAATGAAGTACTCCTCATTTGAGGACAATAGCAAATAGCATTAGCTGGGCAAAGGACAGGATTTTTAAAAAGCAAGTGTCTTATTCTACTACCACATGCTCTGCAGTCACACCTCAATCAAGCCAGGGGAATGTGTGCCATGTAATGCAGTGGTTAGGCTGTTGGACTGGAGAGACCCAGGCTCAAATCTCCTCTTGGTCGGGAACTTCACTGCATGATCTTGGGCCAGTCTTTCAACCCAAATGTTGTTAATAATACTAACAGTTGCTGCATGTAGCTCATGCCATGTGTGCAAAACAGAGACATGTGGAATACTCTTTCTGTGGGGCGCTCCACAACTGAACTGGAGTGGCTGGAAACAGAGATGGTTGGGCTGGGAGTGCTATTGTTCTGTCAGGGTGAGGGTGGCAGCAATCTGATTGAGAGGCAGGCTGTGGGCCATGGGGAGGAATGGAATAAGAAGGCAAGGGAAGTGGTGAGTCACGCAGGCCTAGGAACATAGGAACGTAGGAAACTGCCATATACTGAGTCAGACCATTGGTCTATCTAGCTCAGTATTGTCTTCACAGACTGGCAGCGGCTTCTTCAAGGTTGCAGGCAGGAATCTCTCTCAGCCCTATCTTGGAGAAGTCAGGGAGGGAAATTGAAACCTTCTGCTCTTCCCAGAGCGGCTTCATCGCCTAAGGGGAATATCTTACAGTGCTCACACTTCTAGTCTCCCATTCATATACAGCCAGGGTGGACCCTGCTTAGCTATGGGGACAAGTCATGCCTGCTACCACAAGACCAGCTCTCCTCACCTAGTACCATAGCACCCTCTTTAGGCCCAAATAGGCAGCTGATGGGCTTCACTGATTCTCTCCTGGAGACAGTCCTAATGAAGCCCAAGGGAATTCTGGTAGGGAGGCCCGGAGCATCTGACCAAGCCATCTAGGTATGTTAAAAGGACAGGAACCACAGACGAAGACCCAGGCTAGTGATTAGAGGAATCTAATCCTACCTTGTGCCACCTAATGGTGCAGCAGAGAAATGACTTGATTATCAAGCCAGAGGTTGCTGGTTCGAATCTCCACTGGTATGTTTCCCAGACTATGGCAAACACCTATATTGGGCAGCAGTGATATAGGAAGATGCTGACAGGCATAATCTCATATTGCGTGGGAGATGGCAATGGTAAAGCCCTCCTCTATTCTACCAAAGACAATCACAGGGCTCTGTGGTCGCCAGGAGTCAAAGTCGACTCAACGGCACACTTTACCTTAATCCTACCTTACACAGTTTATGCAGGGCACCAAATTTTCCAACAACTTGGTAAACCCTCTCCCAGTACTCTGGGCTCAGTTGAAATATGTGCACAAGTAGGTATTTCACACGAACAAGCAAGCACATATATATCTCCTTAACACAACTGGGACAATAACCTTTGACAATATTTTGGGGTGGGTATAGGATGACTTTGGTGCAGGAGAAGACTTTTGAGGATACCATGGACAGCCAGGAAAACAAACACATGGATCATAGAACAAATCAATCCAGAATTTTTACTTGAGGCACAAATGTCCAGGCTCAAACTCTCATACTTTGGACACATTATGCAAAGACCCAGCTCCCTTGAGAAGTCCATAATGGTACGGAAAATTGATGGAAAGAGAAGAAGAGGATGATCAGCAGCAAGGTGGATGGACACAATTACAACAGTAATGAATGCACCACTGAGAGACCTTAAAGGCCAAGCTGAAGACAGATCATCTTGGAGAGAATTTATCTATGTGGTTGCTAAGAGTCGACACCTACTTGATGGCACTTAATTAATCAATCAATAGGATAACTGTATACACCTTTCACTCCTCCCACAGGTAATTGATGCTGTCAAGTATTGGACATCTGATTGACAGGTGTACATGTATGGAGAGCTTTGTGGACAACAGCTGACACAGAGAATGCAGCAACCCACAAGGATTTGTGAACTGCGACATGACATTTCAAGAAATCGTTTTTTCCTGAATAAGTCTAGTAGATTTTTGCCTGGATTTTCCTGCAGTTCTAGTCAAATAAATAGACATTTTAATGTTTAAGCATGGAAGAGCACCTTCAGTTATTGTTTTACGTATTTTAAAAAATTAAACCCTTAGTATTATTTATAAATAGAAACAAAAATGCAATTGTAAATGTTAACTACTGTCTGGCAATGTATACAATTCATTTGAATACTTTTTAAAAAAAACATGGCCACAAGTCAACCAAAGTTAAGTGAAATCTCTCAGGTTGGAAACCAATGGATCATGCTCATCTTTAAGTGGCTTTTGGTCTTGTTATTATCAACATTTTTATCACACTCTTCCTTAAAAAGGATCTCAAGGTGGTGCATGGATTTTCTTCTCAATATATCCTCACAACAGCCCTATGAGGTGGGTTAGGCTGAGATACTGCAACTGGCCCAATGTCACCCACTGAGCATCCTGGTTCAACTTGAACTTGCGTCTTTTCAGTCCTAGGCCTAGTCTAACACTGAATACTACATCACAGTGGCTCCGACACTTGCAGCTTCCCAGGCATCTAAAGCTATTGCAATCTTATGCACACTTATTTGGAAATAAGCTTCATTGAACTCAATGGGACCTAGATTTGTGTGAACATGCATACGATCGGACTGTATTATTCTGCTTGTTTTTGTTCCCTATACAATACATAATCTTACATCAAAGTTAAGTTCGGCATTCGAAAGAGCTAATCTGTTTTTTAATTATAGTTTCAAAGCTTATTTATTACTACTCTTCTGTGTATAATCTGTGTGCTCTCTAATGGCTCCTAACACCTACAGTTTGGTAGAGAGAAGTACCTTATTGGAGCACTTTTCCTTTCAACAGCTTCTACCCTAATTTCACTTTTTAACATTTCCTTTCATATTGTTTATAACAAGGTTCTCATGAAAAACTAATTAAGTTTGTAGATGATGTTTCAGTGGGAAAGGGTTTTGAACTGCTCGGTGTGAAACCAACCAGCATACATAGAAAACAAATAGTGTGTGCCTTTTTACTGATGCAGGAACTCTGAAACAAGCAGTGTGCTTGGATCTTATTTTTAATCTGCTGATAATGGTGTGGGGATTTGCCACTGGTGAAGCATCAGGGATGAATTTTCTCTTGGTTGCAGCAAATGCTGCTTTTTAGCCAGTACCCATCTATGCATTCATGGATTAATTAATATTATTATTATTAATGTCAAAAAAACTTGGAGCTTGTTGAGATTTACTGATCATTCTTATTCTTTTGAAATTGGTAGAAAATAGCAGACACTGTTGACATTGAGTAGCATATTTTAATAAATGCTTACCAAGATCCTTGCTCGGTGGCTAACGCTTGCTCCTGTGCTGTACTTGGGTATTGCCCCTTTCTCATGAAAGCTGAAAGCATAGCCACTGGGGGCATGGCCAGTAGGCCTATTGGCATTAGGGGATGTGGTCAATGGACATGGCTTCACTCCCCTTCCCTGAATTTGCTCAACGCAGGGAGGATTTCTTAAGAAGACAGCCTAAGACTCAATCACACATATTTTTCAGTAGTGACCGGTGCAGGTACTTCGAGCAGGGCGGGGGTGGCAAAAGGCACCTTTAAGCATACAGTAGCAAATGCTTACCTTTGCTCTGAAAGCACCTGCAAGCTTCTCCGAGTAGCATTGCGCCACCCAGCACTCCCTGCAGCAAGGGATCAGCTCTGCCACTCAGCTGGGGCATTGGCTCCATGGAAGCCAAGTGAGTGGTAGAGCCGATTCCCTGCCGCAGGGAGTGCTGGGTGGCACACTGCAGCTTGGAGAAGCTTGCAGGTGCTTTCAGAGTAGAGGTAAGCACTTTCTAATTTATGCAACAAGATGCCTATTGCAGTCTCCCCAGCAGCACCTGCACCGGTCACTACTGGTGCTTTTCTCAATATGGTTGGCACTGCCTTTGGGTTACTCCCATGTTCTAGGTACATGTAAAGACTTCTACCCATATGGTTCAGCTATCTGGTGTGTTCATAGTATTTTGTTAATCTTTTATTCTTTTAATGCAAATGGTTGCATTTCAAACTTTCCTTGTGTTAGCTGGCATTAAAACCATGTTGAAAGGTGAAGAGAACATTTAAAAAAAAAATACAAGAATAGAAACAAGCCATTCAGACAATGGACTGGAGGAGGACACATTTGTAATGTGTAAACATACCCAAACCTGAATGAAATGTGGAGAAACATTTCACACAGCCCTCAGGGACATATTTCTGCAGTCAATAAGTACTTTTGGAGGGAGGAGAGAGCAGTGAAAATATCTCCACCCATGCACATTTGCCTGCTTGGCAACACACTGGGCTGAGCTCTGTTGCAGTCTTCAGTGGACTCAGCTACTATTATGTACTTCTAAAAACTGCTCAAAATGTTAGCCAAAGTCTTTGCTTGGTTGTGCTTATTACCTGCTCCTGCAGCCAAATGGCTGCCCTGTTGATTTCAGCAAGTGCACGGAAAATGCCAGCATGAGCTAAGTTACTCTTGGACTTGTCGTTCTTAAGAGACCATGAGGTCATTCTCATGACCAGCTCTACTCATGCTAGCACAGCTCTAGTTGTGAGAAGCACCACGTGTTGGTGCATGGCACTTAATAACCTGGGAGCAGCTCGGATCATTCAAGGCAGGCAGGCTCCTATCTTCCCAATTGTGGGTTGTGTTAATGCACACAATTCTCTGTCTCTCAGGCAAGAAGTCCCAGAGTTTCAATAATCATTCATTCTCCTAGAGGAAACTTTATATGGTGTGTTGGGGGAAACTGGGGAAGCTAGATTTCAATTATTTTTAGCTTTTAACATTTTTCTTAAAAAGCTAACTTTTAAAACTTTTAACTTATTCTTCTAAAAGCTTTATATTTCCCTGTGTCAGGGAAAACTGGGAAAGCTAGATTTCAGTTGTTGTTTTTTAAACTTTAAACTTATTCTTCTAATAAGGTTAATCTTTTTTTTTTTTACTAGTCAAAGTTATAAATTGACAGCTGGAAAATTTAACTAAAGTTAAAAGTTAGCCATTTCTTTAATTTTTTTAATTAGTTAATTACCTAGTTAATTCCCATGACGGCTAATAGTTTGCTTGTTCTTGGCTGTGGATCCAGAAGGTTGACTGTAACTGTTATGCATACTCTAGATGCTATAAGATCTGATGAATAAAAGCCAATATTCTCTGAAGTAAAAGAAATGTTTCCAAATATACTGCTTAGTTTCCCATTGAGACCAATTATCTTGAATATTAAAACCTTCCTGCAATTTAAAAAAATAAATGGTAAGATTTAATTTATCAGATAGAACTGCTATTCATTCTCTAAGGATTTAATTATGGATTGAGCTTTCTATATGGGGCTGAAGGTGTGTCACATGGAGTCATCTATAGGAACTTGATTAGGTAACATTTGTGAAACACAGTTTCACATTGCTTTGTTTGAAAATAACTTCACTGCTGCCCATGTGGCAAAATTAACATAGCATAATTCTGAAAGTTTAACTACATAAGGTGTCTTCACTCACATATTCCTAGTTACAATGAAAAAACTGAAATGACTCCATATTTAATTTCATTGTGAATTTCCTTCAAATATAGCTTCCTACCGTACCTCTTTTTATAATTTTCCCATGCCCCAGGAATGGAAACACAGGACATATTGCATGGTTTTACCTATGGACTGCAGCTTTATCATTTACAGGTCCAATTACTAGCTTTATTATTTACAGGTTGCCTTACTACCTGTCCTCTTGATCCTTGCCCAACATGGCTTATACGGTCTAGCAGGGAGATCATTGGAGAGGATATTCTTAAGATCATTAATGCTTCTCTGAGGGAAGGCAGGATGCCTCCTTGTCTCAAGCAGGCAATTATTAGACCACTGTTGAAGAAACCTGCATTGGATCCCTCAGAATTAGGCAGTTATAGGCCAGTCTCCACCTTCTGTGGTTGGGCAACCTGAATGAGAGGGTGGCGGTGTCTCAGCTCCAGGCAGTCTTGGAAGAAGCAGATTATCTGACTCCTTTTCAAACTGACTTTTGGGGGGGCCTATGGGGTTGAGACGGCCTTGGTCAGCTTGTTGCATGATCTCCAGTTAGGAATCGACAGGGAGAATGTGACTCTGTTGAACCTTTTGGATCTGTCAGTGACTCTCAATCTGATTGACCATGGTATCCTCTTGAAACGCCTGAAGTGCTTTGCAGTGGTTCCACTCCAACCTCTTGGGTAGGTTCCAGATGGTGTTGCTTGGAGATTGTTTCTCTTCAAAATGAGAGGTATTGTATAGGGTCCCACAGGGCTCCATTCTTTTATTACCTTTATTGTATATTGTATCTGTTTTATCATTGTGAGCCACCCCGAGCAGTAGTGTACTGGAGGTCTGGGGTAATAATAATAATAATAATAATAATAATAATAATAATATTTACATGAAACTACTAGGAGAGATCATCAAGGGATTTGGTGCGAGTGTTATCAATATGCGGATGACATCCAAATCTATTTCTCTGAGTCAGCTTCACCAGGAAATGGCTGCTTCACCCTAAATGCCTGCTTGGAAGTAGTAATGGGCTGGATGAGGGAGAACAAACTGAGGCTGACTCCAAGCAAGACAGAGGTACTCAGTGTGGGAGGTCAGAACTTAGGAAGTGGCTCAGACCTGCCTGTTCTGAATGGGATTACGTTGCCCTGGAAAGATCAAGTACATGGACTGGGAGTACTTCCAGACCCATACCTCTCTCTGATTTCTCAGGTTTAGGCAGTGGCCAGGAGGGCATTTGATCCACTTTGGCTGATATGCTAGCTATTTCCATTTCTGGAGATAAATTACCTTAAAATAGTAATGCATTTTAACATTCATATTTCACTACTGCAATGTGCTCTACATTGGGCTGCCTTTTAAATAATCTGGAAACTGCAACTAGTACAGAATGCAGCAGCCAGGTTGGTGTCCAGGGTTACCTGAAGAAATCATATTACATCCATTTAAAAAGAATGACAGTGGCTGCCAGTAAGTGTCTGAGTGAGATACAAAGTGCTGGTTATTACCTATAAAGCCCTGAATGGCTTGGGTCCAAGGTATTTAAGAGAACACCTTCTTTTTCATGAACCTTGCAGCCTATTAAGATCATCTGGGGAGGTCCGGTGGCAGTTGCCACCGGCTTGGTTGGTAGTGACTTGAAACTGGGCCTTTTCTAAAGTTGCCTGGGACTCTGGAAAGCAGTTCCTAATGAAATCAGAGTTTCCCTTTCTCTGAATGTTTTTAAGAAGGACCTGAAAACATACCAGGTTTAGCCAGGCTTTTAGTTTTTAGATTTAAAGTTTAAAGTTTTAGAGCTTTTATCTGTATTTGAAACTTTTTATTGTACTAATGTTTTAATTGTTTTGGTGTTTTTAGATTGTGAACTACCCAGGGACTTGTGTATGGTTTGGTATAAAAATGTGTTAAATAAATAAATAAGTTGCACTTATAGATAGGCTGAGTTCCATCCTTTCAATGTGGGTTGCCATGAGAGCAGGAGCTTAGTGCCAGCATATTCCATTCCCAATTACCAACTGTATATTTCAGGTGAAAGTTGTATACATATGGAAATCTACAGATTACACTGTCTGACATGCAGACTAACAAGTAGCACTAGTATACGAACTGAACAGTTTAAAATCGATTTCAGATAGATTCATTAAGTCGAGAGCTTGTGCAAACTGTGGTGTGCCTCTTGCTGTGAAACTATCTTCCTCAGTCTGTATATGGGGGGAAGGAAGAGTGAACAGCTTGGGAGGGGCACTGACTGTTGTGTGGCCTCTGACCCTCCTCCATCCAGGTGTGTCATCTTTGCTGCTGCTGCTGCTATTGCTACTACAACGAGTAGGCTGGGCCAAGGGTGCGAGCTTCTTAGCATGAACCGAAGGGCAAGAGCACAAGTGCTCTCATCTTTGTGGGTCTCGGCCTTGGGGGTCAGCTGCCCGGGGCCTCAGAAGACCTTCCTTTCATTTTTCCATCAAGAAACCAGCACGAGAGTTTGACTGCATGAGTCCTGGACCTGGCGTTTATCAAAAAGAGGAGCTGTGGTTGGTTGGGCTGAGTAGATGTGTCTGGGACAGCAGAAAAGTGGGGATGGTCTGGGGGGAGCAATATCACAGGTAGAGGGGCAGAGGGAGGTATGGCGGTGGGAGTTGGGCAGGCTTCTAAACGCCCTCTCCAGTTTGGTGGAGTCCGTTCTGCTCCTTGGTTTTCCTCATAGCTTAGGGCGATGAAACAACTCAGGTGACAGCTGGAACTATGCTGGAGGAAGAGTCATGATGAATCTGAGCCTATTTTAGGGACTACTCCGTGGCAGTGGGGACAACAAAGAAACGTTTTTTCTCTACCTCTATTGCATCTGCTCAGTGCAGTCCAGAGGAGCTACTTTGTGTATCAAAGACATTGCTCCATGCATCCCTCCAGGTAATGGGGGAAGAATAATCTACAGCCCATTGTGATCAGTTTGCCTGTCACTTTGCAGATAACGTCGCTCGCATCCGTGCTGATTTTGACTCCAGAGTTTTGGCAGTACCAGAAGATGTGCCTCCAGTACCATCTGATCCTATTGTGTTGGATTCTTTTTGGTTGGTGCAGCCCGAGGATATGGACAAGATCCTGAGCGCACATGCGGATGACATCGTGCGCTACTAAGGAGGGTACAGGAAGATGGTTGGGGTGATTATTAATGCTTCATTAAGAGAGGGCAGGATGCCATCGTGCCTCAAGGAGGTGATGGTAAGTCCATTATTTAAAAAGCCCTCCATTGATCCCTCCAACCCAGACAACTATAGACCTGTTTCTAACCTTCCCTTTTGGGGCAAGGCGATAGAGCATGTGGTGGCGTCCCAGCTGCAGAGGGTCTTGGATGATACGGATTTTCTGGACCCTTTTCAATCTAGCCTCTGCCCCAGATATGGGAAACTGGGACCAATTCAAGGTGCTGGTTTTGACCTTTGAAGCCCATAACGGTTAGGGCCCGGAATACCTGAGGGACCACCTGCTCCCAAGGGTTGCTGCCCACTTGACAAGATGTCATGGCCCAGTCCTCTGAGTCAGAAGAGTCAGAGGAGGAGTGGGAGGATTTGGTTGGGAGAGCAGGCTCAGAAGCAAAACAGGAGGATTTGGCTGTGGGAACAGATTCTGAAGCTGAGGTGGAACAGCAGAAGACAGGGGAATCTGAAGCTGGCAGAGATGAGGGCTGAGGAGACTGATCAGGAGGCAGCTGGAATTTCACCTGTGTTAAGAAGATGTCTCAAGAGAAAGGCTCAGTGGGAGACATGCAGGAATAAGATCTCGCGGGAGAAGGAATAGAAATGCTGAGTCAGGACAGCCTGATTGGCTGCTGGTTATCTTGAGCAAAACCAAGATAACCAAGCAAACGTTGTTCCTGAGACGGTACTGTCAGCAACGTTGCCTACCGCAGATAGTGGTCCTCGTGCTTATAATTGTTCAACCTTTCTTGTTTCTGCCTGTCCTCGTTCTGTTCCTTCCTTGCTCCTTTACTTCAGTTATTGCTCAGATATTGTAGAGGGTGGTACCTAGTTTAGATTCAGGGGGACTTTATTTTGTTTCTACTACTTTATCTTTGAGAGTCATCCTTCGCTTTTGCCCTTGCAGCTAAGCTGCTACTTTCTTATCTACAGAATTTCTATCTTGACTCACAGAAGTGGAGTTGGAGGGACCGTAAATCCTGTCAGGTCAGCCGTGCCAACATATTTACAACACGGGGTCATCTGAGGGGGCTCTGCTCTGGGTGCCGACACAGAAGGAGGCTTGGCTGTCATGCATGCGGGGCAGGGACTTCTCTGTTGCTGCCCCCAGACTCTGAAATAGGGGTGTGTAAACCAGTTTGATGTCTGACAGGTTCGAGGTCAAGCCAATTACGTTCAATGGTCCAGGGTTGAACTGAACCACCCCCTGTTCAGTCTGACCCCAGACCAAACACCCGCCCCCGACTGTTCAAGGGTTCACGAACGGGTGGATTTTTTTAAAGAGAGAAAAATATTTTTTTACCTTACTTCCCCTTGAGGGAGTTCCTGGAGGTGGGGCGGAGTGTCCGCAGAGGTTCCCCTAACCGTTCGCAAATCCCCCTGGACCAAACCGAGCCGGGGGGGGTTCAAGGGGGTGCTGGACTGAACTGGCCCGGTCAAGTTCAGTTCTTATGCTGCTATTTTAAATCTTTTTAGTCAGATTTGTTTTATATTTTAGCTTAATATTTTAATTGTGTGTGGTATTTTTGGTAGGACGTGTTGTTGGAAATGGCTCCTGGGGGTAGTCATAGGGGTGGAGGGGTGCTGCAGGGAAGGAGGGTGGGAGCTCTTGGCTGGGGTGGCAGTGGGGAGGGGGCCCCATGGCTGGAATGCAGTTTGTGGGAGGGGGCCCTGGGCTAGGATGGGAGTGGAGAGGGTCTGTTAATTGTGTGGGGAGATGGTTAAATCATATGTATTGTTAATAATGATAGATTTATAGGTTGCTTTGGACTAGGTGGAGGTGATGAGAAGGGTAGTTTGGGGGTGGGCCAGCCCAAGGCTCAAATGAAAGGGAGGTTTGTTGTGGAGGACTGTGTCTGACAGTGGCTGATAACATGTCATTACTGTTTACAGATGGCTTACAGAGCAAAACAACTCCTCGTCTTTATTTTCATGGCCTCTCCATAACAAATGGAAAGGCTTCTCTGTTGGCTTTTAGGAAGACACACCTCAAGGCACACCTGTTTTCTCAGGCTTTTAACTGAAATTGATTTTAAACGGTTCAATTGCTGTTATCCCGCGAGGTTGCTTTCACTTTTTATTCTGTGAAATTGTTTTGATTGTTTTTACTCTGTTTTCTATTCGTTGTGCGTTAAAGTATATGCACCGCCTAGAGATGTGCAGATCAGGTGGTAGATAGATCCTTGTGCAAGCACAATGCAACGCTTGCACAAGCAGACCAAGAGCACAAGAGACTGAACAACTTTGAGCATCCACTCAGCTACTGTACATGACCTACCTGCGCAAGTGAACCTTTGTTCATTACATTAGCATAATGTAACTCTGGATGTCAGCCACTGTCTCACACAACCCAGATGGTACAGGTGAGATCACCAGAGTTAACAGAGACCACTCCTAAGTAAATGTAAATTTATGATAGAAAGTAGTTTTGTGGTAAAAAGCCATCACATCTGGGATATTCAACTGTATCTACCCCTGCTAACTGAGCAAAGAGGCACCTTTTAAAGTGCCTCTCTTATTTTAAGTGGGATCTGTTATATTAAGCAGGAGGAGATCAATGGGCCCTATTTAACCCCAGCACAGCATCCCTTCAGTGGCTGTTGCTGGTGTCTACCTTATGTTTCTTTTTATATTGGTAGCCCTTTGGGGGCAAGGAACTATCCTATCTATTTATTTTTCTGTGTAAACTGCTTTTGAGAACTCCTGTTGAAAAGAGGTGAAGTAGTAGTAGTAGTAGTGTTGTTGTTGTAGAAGAAGAAGT
The DNA here is from genome assembly GCF_027244095.1 of Hemicordylus capensis. Taxonomy (NCBI): domain Eukaryota; kingdom Metazoa; phylum Chordata; class Lepidosauria; order Squamata; family Cordylidae; genus Hemicordylus; species Hemicordylus capensis. The sequence goes on along the minus strand of NC_069657.1, from coordinate 184,588,846 downwards.
AGTAGTGGTGGTGGTAGTAGTAGTGATAGTAGTAGTAGTATCTTTTCAAAGATTCTTAGTTGCTGCACCAATGAGATAGATCCCATCTACTGATTACTGATGATATTATTTTCACAGGAGTTGCTGATGGCACTGTGGATGCCCCCTTCAAATATATCACAGCCTCTCAGCCAACTTTGTCTTCACAAAGCTCTGAGAAGAATGGGAGAAGCTGGGCAGTAGAACTAGGTGCATTCCCAATTGGTAGTCATGTGAATTCCGAGATCAAGGGAGGAGGAGGGGAGGGTGATTGTGTGGGAGGCAGGAGCCAGGTAAGATGAGTGCACAATTCCCAGATTCTCTCCTCAACATTTTACCAAGTGGAGGAAAAACAATCTGACCCAGTAGCCCCCTCTCACATGACTGATCTCGCCTCCTCCTCCCTTGATCTTGGAGCTCACAGATTACCCGTGACTCAGAGCAGATTGAAACCATAAATGAGACTGACGTACAACACCAGTCCCCTTCCAGCAGGGGGAGCAGTCTTGCGAAAACTCCACAGTGGGGACATACAGCTATTTATTTGGGCCGCACATACTATGTTATAAGATTGTAATGTGGCAATAAAATCCGAAGTAAGGCATCAGAAATGTGAATGGCACCTTGCTGTCTGCGTAGGCACTGTGGGGTCACCACACAGGAAATAAAGAAGCACCCTCAGCAGATCCGTGGTGACACCGTGGAAAGGGTTAATCTGGAAAGTGCCCAGGAGCATGCCCAACTCTCCTCCCCTGGCTGGGCACTCCTCCTATGATTCTGATCTTGCGAACTAGCCTATTAAGTCATGAGGGGTAGTTTGGCTAAGCCTCCCTTCACTGTTCTGATGCCTCCGGGTGCTCACTATTGTCCCCTTATTCCTTTCCCACCTCCTGGCCTGCATTAAACCTGCCCTTTGAGACCTTTTGAAGACAGAGAAGTGAATTTGAATTAACCTGGCAATCAATGCCACACTTCCTGAAAGAGGAGAGTAGGCGGGGGGGGGAAGGCCCCTCCCTATCAGCCAGTTCAAAGAGGGAAACAAAGAATTTCTACTCCATCTCTTGCGGCAACGGATTCATCCTGCATGTGGTGCTTTAGACCATTAAGTCATGCAGGAGGGCAGCCTCAGTGGGTGTGTGACTGCAAAGAAGGGCATTGGGGCAGGTGTGGCTGCACATGGCTGCTACACGTGACTGCTTGGCCACCATGCAAGCAAGCTGGCAAGCACAATTTTGCATGTAAATAAAGTGAACTGAGCGCCTTAACCTGTAGACTCAGTAGCAAATTCCACTACATTCAATGGGACTCTCCCTTCCTTGTAAGTGGGTTCCAGACAGAATTCGTATTTCATTCTTTCAAATGAATGGCCATTGCCTTGCCTGTGATGCCTTACCATATTTTGCAAAAATGAGACAGATGTGAAATGATTAGCACTGGACCATTTGACAAGAATTCTCCAGATCTGGCTGAGTGCAATGTGTATTCTACTAAATTAAATCTGGGACCATATAAGGCAAAAAGATGGAAATAAGTCACGAGGTCTCTAAAATATGCAGTGGTCAGCAGTTTCCAGAGCATTCATTTTGCTTTGCTTTCAGTCTTACAAACAGTCAGCTTGAAGAGGAACAAAAAGCTGTAATTATGAGAGACAAGTGTCAAAGCAATATCTTAGAGTTTCTCTAGCAGTTTCAAAAATAATAAACCCAGTTTATCATGAAGTGGCTTGACTCAGCAGAAAAAAAGTCAGTTCCCTCATCCTAGAGAAAAGAAACTATCAATAAGAGTTTCCTTCACCTTAGAGAATGTTTAAAATAATCAAGGATACGTACTTGCTTTTGAGAGTTGTAAATAAAATGTTGCTCCATGCAATAACTAAAAATAAATAAATACAATAACTGGTGAAAAAGGCTTGGATCCAAATGGAAGGCACTTCCAGTTGCATGGGGGAAAAAAATCTATTTCCTTTCTGCTGCTGCTGCTTTTCATGGAAGGTCACCCAGTCTTTGGGAAGAGATTTTTGAGGGGTATAGATATAGTGGTGTGCTGGAATAGGGGAATCAAAAGCCCCCCTTGTGGAAAGGGTAGCAGCAGGGGCGTAGCCAGGGCAGAGGGGACCCGTATTCTCCCCTCTCCCTGGCGGCCCCTCAGAATGAGGAAGATAATGAAGAAAATAGGGATGGATGGAGCTGGGGCACTCTCAGGAGCTGGGGGACCTGGGTTCTTTGAATCCATCCACTCAATTATAGCTACACCCCTAGGTAGCGGTCCCCCTTTTCTTTGGATCCTTTGCCTATGAACATAAATACTCACAATTTCTTGTGATATATGTGGATGCCAAATTAATTCACAGAGTAGATGGGGAACAAATGTTTGAGTATTTAAAATAACTTATTTCAAAATAAAACCTGAACTTTTCCCCATGGACAAATAAAATTTGGCGTAATAGATTAGAGACACAAAGCTAGTATATACTGTACACAAATAGCATGCACAGCAGGCTTATGGGTTGTGTTTCAATTCCTCTGTGTATGTTCGGTTAAACTCCCAAGAAAACAGGAACAGGCAGAAATGGGGAGTGGGGTGGGATTTAATTAATCAAGGTGATAACCTTCTGACCCCCCCCCAAAAAAACAAAAAACCTGGCAAAAACATTTAGCCTCATTTTAGGCTATTATTTACTTCCTAAATCCACTGAGAAAAAGTACTTTCCAAATGATGGAGTAAAAAAGAAAATTTGTATCCCAAATCTTTCCCACTTTTAATCCAGTGACCTATTGAACATGGAGAATGCAGGACAGTTCTGGGCAAGGAGGCTGGAGCAATATTTGATCATTCATTAAGCTTATTACAAAACAATGAGCTAGACAAATATTAAATTCCCTAAAGTGACTTCATAACAGCTTTCATTACTTCTTGTTCTCCACTGAAATGCAGACACTGGGGCTATTCTCACGATTAACAAAAATCGGGCTAGGAGAGCCTAGCCCAATTTTTGTTAATCATCAGAACCACTGGGCTCAGCTGCGAGCCCAGTGGTTCTAGAGTGAGTAACCCGCTCTGGAACCCATGGTAAAAAGCAGGTTTGCGGAGTGAGCGCTTCGCAAACCTGCTTTTTACAATTGTGAGTAGCCATGGCGTGCCTTCGTGCCGCACCTACTCATGAGTAGACTCCCGGCTCGGGGGTCTCCCCAGTATGCCCTGCGCGCTCACGCAGGGCATACTGGGGCTTCTGGGGACTGTGCGGCCCACAAGCCCCCCAGCCCCCACCGACTCCGTCTCGGAGCTGGCAATCGTGTGGGCAGCCAATCTGGCCACCCAGGGCTCCCTCCCTGCTCACCCGAAGAAACTGGGTCTCACGGATCGTGAGACCCAGCTCACTCTGTGAGGTCATTCACACAATCAGAAACTGTGTTCTACCCAGGTTTGGGAGCTGTGTGTACTCCCAGGGGTTATTCTTACGATCACAAAAATCAGGCTAGGAAAATCCTAGCCTGTTTTTTGTGATCGTAAGAACCACTGGGCTTGCAGCCGAGCCCGGTGGTTCTGGACCGGCTAACCCGCTCCTGTAGCCTGGCCCTTAGCTCCGCAAACCCGGGATATCTGCTCGTGAGTAGCCGCAGTGTGGCTCCGCGCCATGGCTACTTGCGAGTAGACCCCCAGCTAGGAGGCTTAAAAGCAGCCTCCTGGCTCAGGGATCTTCCCAGTATGGCCTGCGCGCTTGCCCCCGAGCTCCCCAGCCCCTGCCGGCTCCGTCTCGGAGCCGGGCATCATGTGGGCGGCCGATCTGGCCGCCCAGGGCTCCCTCCCCGCTCATGAGCAGGGAGAGCGGGCTTTGCCAGCACTTCCCGCTCACTTCCCAAAACCAGGTCTCACGGATCGTGAGACCCAGACCCCAATGTTTGATTGTGTGGAAGCAAGGTTAGAGGAAAACCTGGGTAGAAGTGATTGTGTGGAAGCAAGGTAGGAGAAAAAGCTACGCAGGTTTTCCTCTAACCTTGCTTCCACAGTCACTTCTACCCAGGTTTTTCCCTAACTTTGCTTCCACACAATCAAAAATTGAGAGTACACACAGCTAGGGATGTGCAAAAAATTTCGGGTGATTCGGGTCCAAACCGAATCACCCCCGATGTCCCCCGATATTTTTCGGGGCCGAGCCGAATCACCCCTGATTTGGGCCCGAAAAATTTGGGTGATTCGGGCTGACGTCTCTTTGAATTTCCCGCCTTTTTGCCTCCATTGATTTGAATGCAAAAAGGTCTGATGTGACATCTGCTCGAATTTTGGGTCCCAGGGGCAAAATAGTGGGGTGGGGTGGTAGTACCTAATGGTGCCTAAAGGCTACCACCCAAATTTCAGGGGGATTGGGCAAAGGGCTGATTTTTGGGGAATTTTTGAAGTTTTAGTGTCTTTGGGGCAGTTCGAGGGCATAGCATGGGATCTGGGCAAAAAGAGTTGGGGTGGGGTGGTAGTGCCTAATGGGTGGAGGCTACCACCCCAATTTCAGAGTGATTGGGCAGAGGGCTGATTTTTGGGGAATTGTTGAAGTTTACGTGTCTTTAAGGTTTTTCCCCATAGAGAAGCATTGAGGTGTCAGCAAATGTATAGCTTCACGCGGGTTCTATGATAGCAAATTAGAGTGGATTCATGGTGTTTCATTGAAAATCTCATTAGCTATCATAGAATCCACACTCAGAATACCTCTGAAACAACAGAACCCTGTACCCCATGGGTTAGAAACCCATGGGGGTGGTTGGCACCCTATGTGCACTACACCACCACTCGCTCTGGGCCACCCCAGCAACCCCCAAGTGCACTTATGGGGCTGCTGAAAGCTCCATGCATACTCTATGAGGAAAAACCTTAAAGACACGTAAACTTTAACAATTCCCCCCAAATCAGCCCTCTGCCCAAATCCTTTGAAAAAATTCAGGTAGCTTCCTTGACCCTACCTGGCACTACCATCAACCCCACACTGCTCTAGGCCACCCCTTTGCCTGCCGCGTGAAGCTATACATTTGCTGAAACCTCAATGCTTCTCTATGGGGAAAAACCTTAAAGTCGCGTGAACTTCAACAATTCCCCAAAAATCAGCCCTCTGCCCAATCACTCTGAAATCAGGGTGGTAGCCTCCACCCATTGGTCACTACCACCCCACTCCACTCTTTTTCCCCAGATCCCATGCTATGCCCCCAATCTGCCCCAAAGACACTAAAACTTCAAAAATTCCCCAAAAATCAGCCCTTTGCCCAATCCCCCTGAAATTTGGGTGGTAGCCTCCAACCATTGGGCACTACCACCCCACCCCATTATTTTTCCACTGGGACCCATTTTTTATACCCGAATCAATTCAGATTCGGATTTAATCTGAATCCGAACCAAATCAGGGGTGATTCGGGTAGCCCAGATTTGGGCACAGAACAGAACAGGGGTGATTCGGTTTGGGTCCCGAACCAAATCACCAAAAACCCGAATTGCACACCCCTACACACAGCTCCCAAACCTGGGTAGTTTTCGATTGTGTGAATGACCTCTCTATATTTTTAATGTGGTATATCTATCAATTGTGAGAAAGATCCCTTCTACTCTTGCAGAAAACTAGTGGGAGTCTGGATAACCCCAAACTTCAAACAGGTGGGGGCTAATGGTGGCCAATTGCCACACCCCACAATTTTCCTGGAAGAACAGGCCTCAAAGTAGATGAGACCTCCTCCTGCTTCGACCTATTGCCAGACCTGGCACCCAGAGGGATCAAGGGGATTTAGCAGACACTGATACTCTCCCCAAACACCATCACTTGAGAAAATACACCAATTGAGATGCAGATTCTGGGGACCTGATGTATTCTGAAAGGTCCCACTGCCCTGCTCTTGACTTTCCCAAATCAGCTCAGGACTGACTCAGGACTTGCTGGCTCAGAGAGGTCAGCAATTCCAAGAAGAACCCGAGATTAGGAGGACTAATGCTCACCTGGCAGCATGAAGCTTCCTATGCAATATATGCTCAAGGAAAAGGTGTCCACTTGCTGGTACCTCAGAGACAACAAGAAGGCTCTAAAGGTGCTGTTTAATCATTGCGGATGCAACACCTCATCTTGTTTACCTCTCAGTGACTCTGTAACTGGCCATCTCAGTTGCTCTCCATTCTGAGCCCATGAGTGCTGATAAGACAGGAATCTGCATCTCATAGCAGGGGGCAGTGGGAATGGGACAGACAGGCATGCTGATAGGAAATATTCCTGGTAGCAGAGAGCAGCATTCAAGTGTGATACCTCATCCATCTAGAACTGGATATGTTGGTGGTTGTTTGTTTCCTCTACACCAAATTCTACCTCTCTAATCCTGTTGGTGGTAGCAGGGTTTAATGGTAAAAGGGTTGGGGCAGGAACTGGATTCTGTGGAGTTCAGAATCCAGGCCAATCACCTCTTCAAAGGACTAAGGAGAATGCCCCATTAGCTGCTTACAGGAGTGACCATGGAGGATATGTTTCCCATAAGCCCAACCCTTCCTCTCCCCTGTAAATGTCCAACATAACTTTTATTTTGATGCATATTTTTTGAGTTTATTTGTTTATCATATTTATATGCCATCTGATATATACAACTCTAGCTGGTGTACATTTCACTTGCATATTGTAATGTGACTATGATGAGCCACACAAATCTTCCAAAATACTGCCCATCTATGTTATTAGTTACCAGACCACAGCTGGATGGAGATGGACTGTTTCTCTGTCACAGCAAAACTACAAACCAATCCCGCAAAGTCATGCAAAATCACAAATACTTTGAAAACATGCTTTGTGCTTGATTTCTGAGCCCCATGGAAACAGTATGAAAATATCCGCATTCTGCTTTTCTCCTTATAAATCAGGGCTGCACAACTTCAGCCCTCCAGCTGTTGTTGGACTACAAATCCCAACATCCCCAGCCACAGCAGTCAATAGTCAGGGATGATGGGTGTTGCAGTCCAACATCCTCCTTTCAGCAGGAGGGTTATATGAACATCACAAGATAAAAAGTAGGCAAATGAACAGTGTAATGAATATGTGCATTATTATTTTTATTATTATTTTGATGACAAGAATGATGATGATGATGATGATGATGATGATGATGATGATTGATTGATGATATTTACACGCGGTCTACCAGATGCTATTGACTGGATTTGGTACTTTAATTATTGGGCCCTTTCCAAGGGTCTAGGATAACTAAAGAAGAATTAAAGATATCATCATAGTATTCGTGCTGTCCCGAGTAGTGTGGCCATCTGTAGTTTATGTGTTGTAATTTTATTGATGCCCAAGGTGCATTATTTGTATTTTATTTTATTTTATTTTGTTTTATTTTATTTTATTTTATTTATATACCGCCTGATTCTAAAGGCTCTAGGCGGTTTACAAAACACACACAATAAAAACAGAATAAAATCATTATTTAAACAATTAGAATTTAAAAGGTTCAAAGATTACTACAATTAAAAAATTTAAACCACAATTACCAGTTCTTTTAAAGGCTGGTAAAGATGTTAAGCCATGAATGTCTATAGGGAGCTCATTCCACAGCCAAGGAGCGACTATAGAGAAGGCCTGCTTCCGAGTCACTGCCAGATGAGCTGGTGGTGTATGGAGATGGACCTCTCTTGATGATCTTAATGTGTGGTGGGGATTGTTAGGGGTGTGCAAACCAATTTGAATCTGAACTGATTTGTTTCGAAGGTTCAGGGTCAAGACTAACCACCCCTGGTTTGGCTTGATGACGAAGTGAACCCAGTTTAAAAATTATTTCTTTTTAAAAACTTACCCCCTCCAGGGGGCTTCTCCAAGGTGGTGGGGGATCTGTGTAGGTTTCCTTCCCCCCTGCTGGCCTTCCTTTTCTTAAAAATTGCCCGGTTCGGGTCATGACCCAACCATGCAGGGTCCCACTGTGCAGGTGCGGCAGCCTCCAAAATGGCTACCACACCAGGGAATAGGCCCGGAAAGGGCCGTAGATGCCCGAACCAGGCAATTTTTAGGAAAAGGAAGGCTGTTGGGGTAGGAGACCTCTGCAGACTCCCTGCCACCTTGGAGAAGCCTCCCCAGAGGGGATACGTGTGTGTGTGTGTGTGTGTGTGTGTGTGTGTGTGTGTGTGTGTGTGTAGTTTGCTGACCCACCCTAGAACCAAACCAAATGGGGGGGGGGTGTTGAAGGGGGCCAAAACCAAACTGGCCCAGTGCCGTTCGAGTTCAGTTTGAACTCAAACTGAACTGGGCCAGGTGGTTTTGTGCACACCGCTAGGGATCATGCAGAAGAAGGCACTCTCCCAGGTAACCCATTCCTAAGCCATTTAGGGTTTTAAAAGTAATTACCAGGACTTTTTATTTTGCCCGGAAACCTATTGGCAGCCAATGCAGTTGCTTTAAAATAGGCATAATACGGTCTCTCTGAGAAACCCCGGAGACCAAACTAGCCGCTGCATTTTGAACCAACTGAAGTTTCTGAACTACATAAAAAGGCAACTCCATGTAGAGTGCATTGCAGCTGTCAAGCCTAGAGGTTACCAAAGCGTGCATCACAGTTCTGAGATCATTATCTTCAAGGAACGGACGTAACTGTCATATCAACCGAAGTTGATAGAAAGCACTCCTGGTCATAGCCTAAAATTGAGAAAGCAAAGTGAGGCCTGGGTCCAGAAGCACACCCAAGCTATGTACCTGTTCCTTTGCGGGGCATGCAACCCCATCCTGACCATGAATCATGAAATATGTTTTGAAATCATATGCACGAGCTTGTAAGTATTTACAAATATATCCAACCACCAATATAAATAATTGGATAACAGCTGGGTGTTGAGACACAGGAAGGGACACTTTGAGTTTTCATAACTGGCCAGATTATATTGCTAAATATGAATAGGCCCATATAACTGGCATCACATTAAGGTCACCCATGCTTATCCTCCTAACATGGCTGTATTCATCAGCAATGTGTGATATTTACACTGAGTTGACTTGCAAGAAACATGGGTTAGAAATGAAATTGCAAAATATGTGAGATGAAGTTGGATCAAACTGTAATGTCAAAAATTCTGTATTACAAGAGTGCCTCCATTTGCTTCAGTGAAAGAACAAACCCTCAAATGTAAAGGAGTACACAAGTCAAACTGCTTCCTTCATTGAAATGAATGCTTGTTCAGGTGCTTCATGCATGCTGCAGAGCACTGACAAAGCTCTAGACTGAAAGCACTAGATATTCTTCAAAGGGCCTCTTCAACCCCACATACTAAGGCTTTCCATTCTCTTTTATGTGGGAAGATACTACAGAGAGAGAGAGAGAGGGAGAGAGAGAGAGAGAGAGAGAGAGAGAGAGAGAGAGAGAGAGAGAGAGAGAGAGAGGCCCCAACTGAAGGAAGAGGCACATTTCAGGCTATTGATTTCAATAGCTTTTAACATAGTGAACTGGCCCCCTTTGGACATAACGCCAAACTAGTGGCAAATTTACCTCAGGTTTGATGCTTTTGTTGAATGATTGGAACCGTGGTTCCCAGACCCAACTGCACTTCCAATTTTGGCCCCAAACCTAGGAATGAACCCTCGGTTTGTAATGAGTCCCATTCACCCAGTCAAGGGTCCATTCCTTTCTTCACATTAGAGGTATGGGACGAAGGAACTCCGACGGGCTTCCCTCCCATTGGCTGGTGTGGGCTGTCCTTCCAGGGATGGAGGGAGCCCATGCAACCAGTCCCACCCATTTGCCCGTTCACAGACTTGAAATTGTAATCACCTGGGAGCATGCAGCGGGGATGGAGGCAAACCACAGGGACCTACGGTTTGCCATTGTGTTCAAAGGGGGCCATTGTGTCTTACGATGGCCATTCTGTATAATAATTCAGATGTCAGGTTGGATAATATCCAGTGCTCCCAACTGAGATCTCCATGCGTATTCTGATGCATGTAGCTTCTGCTCACCAAAACATCTCCATTTACATCAATGGAGGGGAGGGTTTGGCCTGTATGTATTTTACATTTGTACAGCTGCCCTTTTCATTGAAGTTAATTTCAAAATTCCCTGATTAATATATGAGAAGGGGTAGCCTTTGCTGGCATCATAGGTAGGTGTGTGTGTGTGTGTGTGTGTGTGTGTATGCACATGTACCTGTACGTGCACACACTCCACATGAGTATCACAGCCATTCAGTAGTAATCCTAATTATTATACCTACTGTAATCCAGTACTGAGCTTAAGCCCACGGAAATCAGTGGGTTTATATGTGCCTAATATTGTGTTGGATTTGGACCAATGTGTTTGATAGCATGGTGTTAGATCCTTGCAGTTCTCAGAAACTCATGTCTTTCATTTTGTGTGCCTGTGAAATACATGTGGTTACACCATTGTGCACATGACTTTCTGTGCAAGCAAGGTCTATCCATTCCTTGCTATGAAGCAGGAAATCGTGGCACACTTTTGAGTGTGTGTCTATACATTTTCCAGCATAGATAAAAATGGGGAGCCCTTGAAGTGTGTGTGTTTGTGCACATGTGCCCTTGGATAATATTCATTGCCATTTTCAGGCCTGGTGGGAGGCAGGTTAGCGGTTCAGCCGGCTAAGGTAGGGCTTTCACGTAGGATGCACTAACTCAGACTGCCAGAGGCAATGAATTGCTTAAACCAAGGAACCAGACCAGCTGAGATCCTATTGGGTTCCTCAGATCATCTAATATTGCTAGGCCTGAAAGCTGCAATACACTCTCCAGCCATCTGCAGCATTGATGCTACAAAGCACCTGAGATCATGTGCCTGCTTTCAAACTGCCCTGGAGGCACAGGAAATAAGGACTCTGGGACTTGCTATGTGAGTCCCTGCTTCATGACCCCTTGTGCTTTATAGGCATCTTCCAACCCAGAGTCCATGTGGAACTTCTGCACAAGCAGGCTTCCCTGTTCACATCAGCCCAGAAAACAAGTCCTTTTGCGCATTGCTTTGCATCCCCAGCACAGCATCCCTCTAGAGGCTGTTGCTGGTGTCTATCTTACGTTTCTTTTTTAGATTGTGAGCCCTTTGGGGACAGGGAGCCTTATTTATTTATCTATCTATCTATCTATCTATCTATCTATCTATCTATCTATCTATCTGTGTGAACTGCTTTGGAAACTTTTGTTGAAAAGTGGTATATAAACATTCAACGTATTTGTATTAGTAAAGCTCTTAAGGGACAGGGAACTATTTTATTTATTTATTTGTATCTATATAAGCCGCTTTGGGAACTTTGGTTGAAAAGTGCTATATAAAAATATTCGAGCTGGTTTTGTGGTAGCAAGCTTGACTTGTCCTCTTAGCTAAGCAGGGTCTACCCTGGTTGCATTTGAATGGGTGACTACATGTGTGAACACTGGAAGATATTCCCTTTAGGTTATGGAGCCACTCTGGGAAGTGCATCTAGGTTCCAAGTTCCCTCTTTGGCATCTTCAAGATAGGGCTGAGAGAGATTCCTACCTGCAACCTTCGAGAAGCTGCTGCTAGTCTGTGTAGACAATACTGAGCTAGATGGACCAATGGTCTGACTCGGTATATGGCAGCTTCCTATGTTCCTATGTATTCGTATTTGTGGTGCTGCCCCCTTCAACTGAAGTGAATGGGGAAGCCCTTGTAGAATGGTTATCCAGCTTTGGGTGGATACGGATCCTTTGTTAGAAATGGAACGCAACGTTACTTTATGTAGATCTTTTGCAAAGGGACACATTCATTTTCTTTATAACAGTTACCAGTCTGCCATATCCAACATAGATTGTCTCTTCTTGCTGGTGCTCTCAGTGATTTCCATTTCTTTTTATAGTAGAGTATTATTCATGAGCTGTGGTTTCCTGTGAAGCTGATCCTCATCAAACATGACCTTTCTGAAGGTTCGCATTGCTCCACTATAAATTAAATGTGAGGAACTTGGTTTGAGATTAGCACTGGTGTCAGTCAGAAATCTATTCTATCACATCTGCTCGGTTGCAGCCACAGATTGGACATTTAAGGAACTCAACAGATGGCAACAACTTTAAAATCAACTGACTTGCAAGGAACTTCCATTTGTAGCACCATAATGACCCATTTCCTAGCAGATACCATCAAATAGAAGAAATTAGCTTCATTAAAAGCCCAACAAACCCCATCTGTTGAATACAGGCTAAATCTCATTGGTGTGCAGATTCCAAAAATAATATTTGAGAGTGAGTATATTTCATAAGAGCTTAAATAAGAACTTGTAGCATCCCAGAGGTGAAACCAGTGCACTATATTTTTTTCGGAAGTGGGAAAATATAGAACCAGCATGATCCATATATAGAACCAGCATGATCCATACAATTGTTCTCTAAACACCCTTTGTCCCCATTTACCCTTTGTCCCCATTTGACCCCATTTTATTTACTGTAAAAGACACTTTTGTTTTGTGTTAGTGATTTGATGCTCCAGAAATGTTATTTATTTATTTAATTTATTTATACCCCACCCCTCCTGAACACTACTGCTCAAGCATTAGAAATGCCAAGTTCTATTTTAAGAGGGAAATATTTTTGTACCGATATGGTGACGATAAAGCTGTGTTTTCTATTATGCAGCAGTGACAGCAGATCTATAAGATGTGATGTATTGCCCCTTTGCATTTGTTAATACATTAATGTAATTACAGGAAACAGAGTTGCAGGGCAGGGCAAGTTAGAACAGGCTTGACTGATGTGACAGTATAAATATGAAGGAGTACAAGCTAATCAGCTTAATAGTTATCAGGTAGCAAACTGCATTATACAATTGAATAAGCATTACACAATAATTATGTTAGAACGCTCTGGCTTGTCAGCTAAGCAGTACAAATGGTTGATAACTGTCTTATTTATTCGGTAATTAAAGATGTGCATGAATGGTTTGTGGAGCTGCGGGTGGGGCGAGGGTCGGTTCCTTTAAAAGGCAGGTAAACAGGACCTTACTTATTTCTCCTCCACCACCACTTTAGGGATGTGCAAACAGGTTCAGTCTGAATGCTTGGGGGTTCGGCCAATGTTTCTATTGTTATTGCTGCTGTGCTACACAGATTGAAACTGATCCAATCTAATACTGCAAGAGGGATTGCTGGACACCACCTTCATAGACTCTGCAGAAACAGTGGAGTCCAAGTCGGCCCGAATACAGGAGATTTTGTCTGCAAAGAACCCATTAAAAGCATTGCAGCAGAACAAAGTCCCCAGGGATTGGTTTGAATTAGAAGGAGTCTGAATCAAACTCCTCATAACCTGGGACAGCTCTGCCGGACATGAACCCACAGAAGCAATGCGCGCAGACCAGAATTGTTTTTTTACCTCATGCACCACCTCCACATAAACCTTCAAATGGACTCTATGCTGTGTCCTGTTACATTCAAGCCAAGTTCTCCTCCACTTGCACTCCAGTTGCCTACCTTGCTGCTTCAGTCCCCGTAACTCCTCTGTATACCAAGGGGCCACTTTTAAAGCAGATTGGAAGGGACGCTTAGGAGTAATCGTATCTACTGCCCTGGTGTGTTTCCTATTCCAAGTTCTCACTAGGTCATCGGCAGAATCACTGGCAGGACCAACATCAAAACCCTCCAAGGCTTTTTGGACTCCTACTGGATCCAACAGCCTTCTCGGGCGGAACATCTTAATAGGTCCTCCACCCCTGCAGTTGTGGCTGTGAAACCAACCTTAACCAGGTAGTGGTCCATACATGACAATGGCAAAACCACAGGATCCCTCATCCACAGAACACCCCCCTGATCTGAACAAAAGACCAGATGAAGTGTGTGGCCGACAGCATGAGTTGGTCCTGAAACTAGTTGGGATAGGCCCATAGTTGTCATGGCTGCTATGAACTCCTGAACCGCACCAGATAAGTCAGCCTCACAATGGATATTGAAGTCATCCAGAACCCAAAGTCTGGGTGACTCCAACACCAACTCCGAGACCAGCTCTGTCAGCTCAGTTAGGGAGTCAGTAGGGCAGCAGGGTGGACGTTACACCAACAGACTCCCCAATTGTTCCTCCTGACAATGAATAGCCAGAGCTCCCAAGGCTCTCTTAAGGCCCACCCTTGTCTGTGAAAGAATCACAGCATCGTCAGCATACATAAGTATTGTGATCCTTTTGTCCGCCAGTTTGGGGGCATGGATGTCCACACTTGGCAACCGTCTAATTAGATCGTTGATATAAAAATTAAATAAGAAGGGCGCCAATATGCACCCTTGCCTCACTCCTTGCAGCATTGGAATTGATTTGGAGAGGTGGCCTGCTGGATCAATCTGAACATGAAGAGTAGAATTCTCATGCAATTTATAGAGTAATAATAAGAACTGATTGTCTATTGACAAAGTGGACAATTTTGCCCACAAAAGATCCCTGGAAATTGAATCAAACACAGTTTTAAAATCAACAAAAGCTGCAAAAAGAGTTCTTTTCCCAATACACACACATTTAGCAATTAGATGTTGTAAGACTAAATAGTGGTGCATAACTGACCTGTCCAGGCACGGGCCGTGAACGCACCTCTGGGGGGTGGGGTGGGGCGGCGGGAGGCTTCTTTAAGTGTAAACGGAGCCAGTGCTCCGTGCCGCCCAGCAGCCCCCTCAGTGGGGAATCACCTCCGCCTCTGGTGGGGGCTCGACGCCGTGGGAGCCAGGTGAGTGGCGGAGGCTATTCCCCGCCACATGGGCTGCTGGGTGGCACGGAGCACTGGCTCCATTTACACGTAAAGAATCCGCCCGCTGCCGCCCCCCCCCCGGAGGTGCGTTCACGGCCCGCGCCTGGACCCGTCACACCTGAAGCCAGCTTGCTCCTTCTCCAGTAAGCCTTCTGTATCCAACCACGAGCAAAATTTAATGCACAGTTGTTTAGCGTACAATTTGCTAGTTATGTTAAGTAGATATTGGTCTGTAATTTGCTGGGTCATCCCTGCTTCCCTTCTTATGGATGGGCACTATAATAGCCTGGACCCAGTCATTTGGAAATTGGGCCATCTGATCTACGTATGTGAATAAGGAGGCCAGCACTGGAGCCCACCAATCAATGTGGGACTTCAGTAGATCAGGAGGAATATAATTGTTTCCTGGGGATTTTCCGTTCTTTAGCTGTAAAATCAGTTGCCTAACTTCATGGGAAGTAAGCAGGGGCCACTGTGGCAGAGAATCTGGAATTAAACCTAGCCGAAAAAATAAGGTCTGCTCACCATAGAGTAGAGAAAAGTAAGATTCCCAGGATTCAGCTATAATTGGGCAGACCGTGTTACTGAAGGGGTAACTGACAGAGCCAGAATCCAACCTCCAGAAACCTGTGGAATCCTTATTCTTAACAGTAGCAATAAGAGTTGATCAGTTTTTCTGCATAGCAGGTTTTTTTCTTGTTTCTCAGGAGAATCTTATAGGCTTTCTTGCTCTCCATCATTTCTAACTTTAGTGGTACAGTCGGATTAGATTTAAAACTTTGTAGGATCCTTGTATCCACCACTAATAACAGACCATTCCCCGCTCTCCAACAGGCTTTTTTTCAATGCACTCTTGGGCTTCACTCCATCTCTGGTGCCAGATAAATCAGGGTAGCCAGTGATTTCTCTGGCACCAGAGATGGAGTGAAGCCCAAGAGTGCATTGAAAAAAAGCCTGTTGGAGGGAGAAAAAAATGGTTTGATAATAGTGGTGGATACAAGGAGCCTACAAAGTGGAAATTTGATCAGAGGCCAGCCAAGATGAATGAATCATGTTGCCTTTGATTAAGTGTCCTTCATAATCAGGTATTCCTCCTCAGGGAACAGTATAATAAGACCAAAATTCAAGATATTGCTTGTCTTGCTTGATTCATTTTTGCATATCTAAGCATAAATTTGTAAAAAGACAAGTAAAATCTTCATCAGGAAAATGTCTTTTTAAGGAATATCTTCAGGCCTAAGTGATGGCTTGCTCATTTCTGCTTTACCTGCAAAAGGCAGAATAAACTAAAAAAAAATAAAATAAATGCATGCATCACAGGGCTTAATTATAATATACCTTTGGAGCATATTTCATTCTAAACATGCTTTCTTTTTCTTTTTTTGTAATGAGAAATGGAATTCACTTTTTTCTTGAAGTAAACATATTTTATTTAATCATAGATTGAAAGGATAAATGCTAATATATGAATTTACTGTTTGAGGAGAATTGTTTAAACAGGAAGCTGTATGACTGAGGTTGCAATCCTATGCACATTTAGGATAACACTAGTTCTGATTAGCAAAGATAAGATAATTAGTTCTGCTCACCTCCCAAATGTGCCTCCAGAATGATTTGTCAACTTCCTCCATTTTGAGAATTTATGCTTATAATCCAGTAGCAGCTGGTGTGGGTGCTGCCAGGAGGTCGGGGGGGGGTGCACAGCAAGAGACACCTTTAAGCATCAATTAGAAGGCCCTTATCTCCGCTCTGGCAGCACATGCAAGCTGCTTCAAGCAGTAGTGCTCCACCCAGCACTTCCTGCAGTGGGGGATTGGCTCCACCATGCATCTGGCTGCCAGTGGGGGATCGGCTTCGCAGAAGCCAGGTGAGTGGCAAAGCCGATCCCCATCCTCAGGGAGTGCTGGGTGGCGCGCTGCAGCTGAGAGCAGCCTGAAGGTGCTGCCAGATGGAGTGGAGGTAATTTATACTTAATGGTGCCTTTTGCCACCCCTCCCAGCAGCACCTGTACCAGCTGCCTGAGCCTCATTCTTATTGGCTTATTCTCTTCACTCAGCAAGGTCGAGAGGGACAGTTGCCATGTCTTTCATCACAAGTGCATTAGTGGAGTCTTGCACATGATCCTTTCTTGGGTCAAGAAATAGGTCCCCTTTTGGGTCAGAAAATAAGTCCCATTGTACTAAATGAGGCATACCTCTGAACATACATATCAAATTCTGACAGTTAATGGTATAATATGACTTGTGTTGCAAAAGTCCCCTAAAAAAGGGATCCTATACTTTCTGCCTCTTTCTGTGTCGTGCCAACCCAGAATTATTGGGTTGTCAGGTTCTATCTACCACCCAGCATTGGGCCAACTTCCATAACCAACATTTGAAGTTGGGTGGAGAATGTCATTTGGTGAATGCTGGATGGAACCTGATATTCTCTCCCCAACATTTCTGGGTTCACATAACATATTGGTGAGCGCTGGAAGTGCATGCTCGACAGAAACATCTAGTTCCCTCCCACTAACTTTCAGTGGGTTGTCTGAACCTGTCCTTAGTAGTGGTTGGTTTAAACCATGAAACAGTTACAGGAATAGCTGTGTTTAACATTAACAAACCTGACCCAGTAGATAGTTACTTATTTATCTGAACATAAAGAAATACATTGAAGCATACTTTAACCCCTTCATTCATTCCTGGATCTCTGGTTGGTTCATTCCCAGGCATAATGCCATTACCTGCTACTAAGTAAAAAGGGGTAGAGAGAAGTGTAAAGAAAGTGTCAGCGGGGGCAGACACAAGAAATTATACAAGGAATTTAAAGGAAAGGGTTGGAAGTGAGGTGCAGTCACCCCATGGGATAGTTGCACGATGGAAAAGCGACTTCCATGCAACTCAGAAGCTTCATTTGCTTCAAAGAATAAGAGATGCCACAGATCCATGTTCCATGTCACATAAAAAATTTCACCTACTGCAAAGTTATGAAATGTTAGGGGGTCTTGTATTCAGATGATCCCTCTCCATAGCACAATGAAGGGACTTCTCTATCTCTACTCTTCCATTTACCAAACCCGATCTTCCTGCATGAGATCATCAATTGCCAGTGACAAGGAGACTCTGTAGAGCACAGGTGGAGCTGCATCTGCAGTGTGGCTTCTTTAAGACCAGCCAGTCCCTGAGTCCATCTGCAGCTAGTGTCCACTAAACATTCCCTCATTTTCCCCCATTCACGAGAATGGTAATAAATACGGTAACACTCATAGTGCTGCTTCTGGGGCTTCAAGCCTTCAGCAGCAATGATGCTGATGTCTTCTATACTCATATCCCTTGTATATTTTAAATTATTATTTAAATTATGCCCTGCTTTGGGAGCTGTTGTTGCTGAGAAGCAGGGTATTAATATAATAAATGAATACATATGCCCGAGGTGATAGTAATAATAAGTTCTGAAATGGAGACAGCATTCTTTAATAATAACAATAACAATAACAATAACAACAACAACAACAATAATATAATTAATATATCACTCCTCAACAAAAACAAAATAGTTCTCAAAGAGATTTGCATAGCAACAAGAGTGAAGAGACAATTACGGGGCTCACAATAATGAGGCATTCATGAAGCATGAAAGGATACACCAGTAACATCCTAATATGCTAAGATGAAATTGCCCCCACTCACCACTAAATATAAGAGCCATTTCTTTGCCCAGTTTGTCTCTTTACCCAGTTTGTATCATATTCAGCTTAAAAAAAAAATAAATCTTATATTGTTGACTTTTTCTCTTTCCCTCTCCAACACACTTGACTTCAGTACATCACTAAAAATGTACAAAGTAAGCATAAAAGAATCAAATTCAAGCTGGCTTTGTCTAAATTAATCTACTCATTGAACCGCACACTCTGGGTAATTTGAATGCAGAGCTTGTTTATGCTTGCAGGTACCTGGGGAGAGATCTATTATCACGAACATATAGCAAAAAGTACAGGAGAGCTTCATATATCTGTGCTATTTGCTTATTGCTGGTCAATCTTTTTATTTTCTCTTAAAACTGGATGTGGACAAACTATAATGATTTCCTGAAGATGAGATCTTTCTTTCCTGCTGCTTGAGCCCTGTGGTATTTTCTTACTAAACTTCAGAGCCAGCAAGATTCTGAATAAAAGAATGGTTAAAAACAGAGTCACACCAGCAGAATGACAAATAAGCCCATTGCTGCAACCACAAGTGTGTATCTAAAAATCAGAAGAGCAATATGTTTGTCTTATTGAAAGAAAATCACTCAGAGGATCTGTTTACATACCTTCTTTTAAATAAATTCATCTATACATGTAACCTTGAGGAACTCTAATCATGAATGAAAAAGAATTTTTTCTTTGCCATCTGTTGGCAACCTAATAAAACAAGAAGAGATTGTTGAGACTGATTGTTGGACCTGATTTGCTTATCAATAAATGGACATTACAGGGACATTTTTACACAATTTAAACTAGGGTTCCATTAATTCTGGTAATAAGAAACTGTTTGGCCAGACCCATACCTGAGGTCATAGGTCAAAGTTAAACTACATAACTGTTCATGAAAGAGCAAACAGAAAGTCCTTTTAGGAAGATAAATAAAATCTTATGACAGGTCTAGAATTTAAGATGAATGACAGGACTATGGCTGAAATTGGGGAGAGGCAGATGAGACTGAACATTTGTTTCAGACAGGTTACACAATTGTATTATAGGGTTGCCCTATGTTAAGGGCAAGGAAGATCTAATTCTTCCATCATAACCAGAAAGTGGAAGGAGGAGCTGTAGGAACTAGGACTTATAGTTAGATAGTAGCTCAATGAACTGATTTTGAAAATGCCAAGCTGGAGAAATGGGTTCTATCTATCTATCTATCATATTTCTATTAGGGATGTGCAAAATGATTCGGGTACAAAACTATTTGTACCCGCATCTGATGGATTCGAGTGGTTTGTAAACAAAAAAACAATCACCCCTGTCCTCAATTGCCCAGATTCGGGTACAAAACAAATCACCCCAGATTCGGACACAAACAATTTGGAGATTTGGAACTCCATTTTGTGGCCAAAGTGGGTTGGTTGGTAGTGCCCAATGGGTGGAAGCTGCCACCCAAATTTCAAAGAATTTGGGCAAAGGGGTGATTTTAAAAGAATTTTTGAAGTGGGCGCATCTTTAAGCTTTTTCTCATAGAGAATAATTGAGATTTCAGCAGCCTTATAACTCCACATGTGGGGCACCAGGGTGGACCAGAGTGGGTTGTGGTAGTTGGTAGTGCCCAATGTGTGCAAGGAATCTACCATCCATATTTCAAAGAAATTGGGCAAAGGAATGATTTTAAAAAGATTTTTGAAGTTCACGTGTCTTTAAGCTTTAACCCATAGAGAATAATGGGGATTTCATCAGCCTTAGTTATAACTCTCCCCAGGGTGGGGTCACCACTCCACTCTCCACTCTCATCCACTCTCATTTCCTACTCTCTGATTCTCTCTGAGAATCATCTCTCAGAACACCTCAAACATTGAAAACAACAAAACCCAGTGCCCCATGGGCTTCTCGTTCTGGGGGGTGGTTGGCACCCTATGTGCACTATGCCACAACCCACTCTGGGCCACCCTGGTGCCCCCCAAGTGGGGTTAGGGTGCTACTGAAATTCCCCATTATTTCCTATGGGGAAAATGCTTAAAGATGGAAAAACTTCAGGGGAAAAACAATTAAAAACCACCCATTTCACCAATCTATTTGAAATCTGGGTGGTAGCAGGCACCCATTGGGGCACTACCACCTGACCCACTCTTCCTCCCCTGAAACCCCTTTTCTGCCCTGAATCTGCCACAAAGACATGCCAACTTTTAAAAATTAAACACACTTTTGCCCAATTTCTTTGAAATATGGGTAGTAGTTTCCTTCGGGTACAAATTGAATTTAAAAAATTCACATCCCTAATTTCTATGTTCACATTCCTAATGTTCACGTCCCTAATTTCTATGCCACCTGAAATATGCATTCCTAGGAGGTGTACGTAAGTTTGAGGATGATCCATGCCAACTTTAAAGTATAAATAATAAGAAAAGGTTTATTTATAGCAGTTTACAGTTTGACAAGTGACTATAGCACCTGGACAGAGCTTTCTAGTTCCCCCCACCCCCAATAGACTTTGCTGGGTGACTTTATTGGGTGATTCATTTGTACTGTGCCTTTTAGGAAATTTGTTTTCTTGTTAGGTCAAGGGGAACATCTACTATGTGCTTTGCTCTAGCAGTAGTGTTAGATATTTGTAATTTTTATTTAAAATGTGATTAATCAGACCAATTTTCCTTATGGGGCACATAAAGTCTGTTGTTGCACATGCTCAGTATGGGTCTGTGTGGATTAGCAACTGGTTGCCCTAGCTTTTTCTAGAGAGGAAAAAATGGTGAGGCACTGTTATTAGGTTAGTGAATGCTCCTGGAACAGAGTTTGGAGAGTGTGTATTATTTAGGGATGTGCGAAACGTTTCGGATACAAAACGTTTTGTACCCAAAACAGCCTGTTTCGAGTGTTTTGTAGACAAAACAAAACACCCAATTTCCAGATCCAAAAGTTTTGTATACAAAACAAAACATCCCTGTTTTGGCTACAAAATGTTTTGTTGTTTCAGACCTCCATTTTGTAGTGATCTCTGAGTCAGTCTCCATTTTGTGTTTGACATCTCTTTGAATTTCCCACCCTTCCAGTCTTCTGATCGGTGACCTAAAACATGGGCTGACCTGCTGACAATTCCCTCCTTGTTCCCCATTGGCTCTTTTGCTTCTTGCCACTCTTTACTGACCCCACATTGGCCAGGGGAAGGGTTGCTAATCCATGGGGTGCTGGGTTCTGTTGTTTCTGTGGTGTTCTGAGTGTAGATTCTCTGGTAGCATATGAGAGTGGATTCTTGTTTTTCACTGAAAATCTCATATGCTACCAGAGAATCTACAATGAACACCTCAGAAACACAAAACCCAGTACCCCAAGGGCTTGTGGGTATGGAAGTGGTTGGCACCCTATGTGCACTGCACAACCCCTCACTCTGGGAAACCCCAGTGCCCCTCAAGTGGAATTATGGGGCTGCTGAAACCTCCATTATTCCCTATGGGATAAATCTTAAAAGGCATATAAACTTCAACAATTCACAAAAGATCAGCCCTTTGCCCAATGGAGAGGAGAACTGGTCTTGTGGCCGAGCATGACTTGTCTCCATAGCTAAGCAGGATCTGCCCTGGTTGCATATGAATGGGAGACTTGATGTGTGAGCACTGCAAGATATTCCCCTCAGGGGATGAAGCTGCTCTGGGAAGAGCAGAAGGTTTCAAGTTCTCTCCCTGGCTTCTCCAAGATAGGGCTGAGAGAGATTCCTGCCTGCAACCTTGGAGAAGCCGCTGCCAGTCTGTGAAGACAATACTGAGCTAGATAGACCAATGGTCTGACTCAGTATATGGCAGTTTCCTATGTTCCTAATTCTTTTGAGATAATTCTGGAAGTTTCCTTGCCCCCATTGGGCACTACCACCCAACACACTCTGCTCTGGGTCATCCCTTTCCCCTTTATTTGAAGCGATACATTTGCTAGAATCCCCATTATTCTCTATGGGAAAATTCTTAAAGATGTGTAAATTTAAAAAATTCACAAAAAACCAGCCCTTTGCCTAATTCCTTTGAAATTTGGGTGGTAGCTTCCACCCATTGGACACTACCACCACCACCCACTCATTTTGCCCTGGGACCCTTTTCAAAAATCCAAATCGATTTGGATTTGGATTCGGAAAATTCAGCTACAAAACAAAACAGGGCTGATTTGGATTCAGAAAATTTGGGTACAAAACAAAACGTGGGTGTTTCGATTCGGATACAAATCAAAACAAGAAAATTCCAAAATGCACACCCCTAGTATTATTTTGTGGGGAGGAGTTAAGGTTAAAAAAGTTCTCTTGTGCTTTCCCTGTTTTGTCCTTCAGTTATAATGACTGTTAGAAGGTTATCCCTTTCAACATCTCTTCCTTCTGCTTTGAATCAGTCCCTGGAGGCATGTTCTCCTGTAACTCTTTTAATAGGCTCTTTGCCAATAAAATCTCTTGTATTCGGGTACACTTGCAGAGTCTATTAAGGTGGTATCCAGCAATCCATTTTGCAGTATTAGATTGGATCAATGTCAATCTGTGGTGCCTAAGGACATGGACAAGCTACGTGGAGCGGTGAAGCCTACCACCTGTTCTCTGGATCCTTGCCTGACTGCTTCTATCTAGCAGGGAAACTGTTGAAGGTGGCCTAGTTAATATCATTAACACATTGCTGAAGGAGGGTAGGATACCTCCTTGTTTGAAGGAGGCAATGGCTAGTCCACGTCTTAAGAAACCTTCCTTAGAGCCCTCAGTGTTAGATAATTACAGGCCAGTCTCCAATCTCCCATGGTTGGGCAAAGTGATTGAAAGAGTGGTGACTAACCAGTTCCAGACAGTTTTGGAGATCCAGTTCAAATTGGCTATGGGGTTGAGATAGCCTTGGTCAGCCTGATGATGGATGACCATTACCAAGGAATTGACAGAGGAAGGTTGTTGGTTCTTTTGGATCTCTCATTGGCATTCAGTACCATCGACCATGGTATCCTTCTGGATTGTCTGGGGGAGTTGGGGATAGATTCCAGATGGTGGAGCTTAATATTGGCATTCAATACCATCGACCAGGGTATCCTTCTGGATTGCCTTGGTGAGTTGGGGATACATTCCAGATGGTGGAACTTGGTGATGGTTGCTCTTTGAAATGAAAGCTATTATATGGAGTCCCTCAGGGTTCCATTCTGTCACCAATGCTTTTTAATATCTACATGAAACCGCTGGGTGAGGTCGTCAGGAGATTTGGTGTGTGGTTTTATCAGTATGCTGATGACACCCAAATTTATTCCTCCTTGTCATCATTGTCATCGTCATCATCATCATCAAATGGCACTCTATCCCTAAATGCCTGCCTATAGGCAGGAATGGACTGGATGAAGGAGAACAAATTGAAGCTGAATCCAAACAAGACGGAGGTGCTAATTGTAGGGGATTGGAATTTGAGGGAATAGTTAGATCTTCCTTTGCTGGAAGGGGTTACACTCCCCCAGAAGGAACATGTACACAGCTTGAGAGTGTTCTTGGATCCAGGCCTCATCCCTGGTATCTCAGGTGGAGGCTATGGCCAGTAGCACTTTCCACCAGTTTCAGCTGATTTGACAGCTGTGTCCATTCCTTGAAGAGAGCACTCTCAAAACAGTGGTGCATCAGCTGGTAACCTCCAGGCTTGACTATTGCAATGCGCTCTACGTGAGGCTACCTTTGTACGTAGTTCAGAAATTTCAGTTAGTTCAAAATGTGGCAAACAGACTGATCTCTGGGGTAAACTGGAGAGACCATATTATGCCTGTCATTAAACAGTTGCACAGGCTGCCAATATGTTTTCCAGACAAAATACAAAGTACTGGTTATTGCCTTTAAAGCCCTAAATGGCTTAGGTCTGGGTTACCTTAAAGACCACCTTCTTCTGTATGATCCCCAGCACATGTTGAGGTCATCTGGAGAGGCCCATCTCCGGTTACCACTGGTACCTCTGGTGGTGACTCAGAACCAGGCTATCTCTGCAGCTGGTCCTGGGCTGTGCAATGCATTCCTGGGAGAAATCCATAGTTCGGGCTCATGGTTGGTCTTCAAGAGAGCCATGAAAACGTATTTGTTTGGCCAGGCCTTCCAGGGTTTTTATATGGTTCTTAAATGTTTTTAACTGGTCTATTTATAAAACCACTGTTTTTATATTTGTTTTATATTGTCTTAAGCCATTTGTTTTAAATGGTTGTTCTTTTTGTTTTTTGTTTTTGTTGTGCACCGCCCAGAGCCTTCGGATAGGGTGGTATAGAAATGTAATAAATAAGTAACATAAACTTCCTCTTCTGGCGTGCCCTACTCCAGAGGGGTAGATGAAGACCCCGGTCTTCATTTTCTTCCATCTGCAGCAGTGGGAAGGAAGGGGAAAGGCAACTATCTAGCAAGGCTGATCTGGGTGCGTCAAGAGCTAGTAACTTACTGAAGTCAGCCAGTGAAATATATTTTGCACAGCTAGGCTCAAACAATGGATGTATCCATTACAGAGAGTAAGGGAATGCTTTCTTATATTTGACTTGCACTCAGGACCTGTTGCTTTGTGGTGAAGGTGAACAAAGATGGGTTACATGCAGAGATGCACACAAATCAGATTTTGGTGGTTTGATTCAAGCTTGAATAAAATCACAAAATCCTCAAATTGAGTCATTGAAACAGCCAGCTTGGAGAGGTCTGTCACTTGAATCTATTCAAGTTTTTTGAGTGCCATTTTCCCAGGAACATATGGTCTACCCATGAAAGGCAGTGGGTAGACCAGCCCTCTGCCCCGGACTTAGATCAGCAGCCCACCTCAGAGGATTAGTCTACAGGGTGCGGAGTGGAGCACTGGTCTGCTCATTGGTAGACCAACTGTCCCCAGAAAAACAGATACATTGTATCTTAATGTTATGAGCCGTCCCAAGCAGTAGTGAACTGGAGAGGCAGGGTATAAATATTTTAAATGAACGACCGAACAAACAAACAAACAAACAAAATGAATGAACAAACAAACAATCAAACAGTCCTCAAAATGGTGCTTTTTTTCCTGGGAGGGCTAGTCTACTGATTGGAGTTGGAGGGTAGACCAGCCCTCTATTCTGGACTTGCAGAGCCGAGTCTCATGATCCGTGAGACCCGGTTCCTTCTGGTGAGCGGGCAGAGAGGGCTAAGCCTGCTCTCCCCACTCAGGAGTGGAGAGGGAGCCCTGGGTGGCTGGATCAGCCACCCACGCGATTGCCGGCTCCTTGATGGAGCTGGAGGGGGCTGGAGGGAGCGAGGGCCTATTGCCCCCCACAAGCTTCAGCATGCCCTGCACGAGCGTGCAGGGCATACTGATAAGACCCCCGGAGCCGGGAGGTGGCTTTTCACCTCCCCTCTGGGTGTCTCGTCATGAGTAGGCGCGGCAGGGAGCCATGCCACCGCTACTCATGGAGCCTGGTGGTTCTCACAATTGAAGAAAATCAGGCTAGCCCACTTTTCTTCAATCATGTGAATAGCCTAGCTGTGTTAGCCCGCCTCAGAGGTCTGGTCTACTTGTCCAGGGCAGAGGGCTGGTCTACCCTGATTGGTAGACCAGCTCTCTCTTTAAAAAAATTGCCTCAGAATGGCACTTGAATAACTCGAATTGATGTGAGTAAAAGTGGGGGTGATTTGATTCAAACTTGTATCAGGCCCTCCATTTTCGGAACAATTTGATTCAAGTTCAAATCACTTGAATCACCCCAATTCAAGTTCGAATTGATTTGACTCAAATTGATTTGCACATCTCTAGTTACAAAAGACTGCTGCACTACCTATTCTCCATGACCATTTGTTGTGGCACCCTGGCTATCACATTGAACCCCGAGTTACCAATCCAAAATTATGTGAAATCAAGGCCTGTGTCTGATTCTACTTTATTAACAAATCAATTGATGCCTGAACTCTGAGTGAAATAACTAACTCCTAAGAGACAAGTCAAATTGTCTGAACTTTTCTCTCAGGTAATGGCTTTGGGAAAGCTGGAAGCTAGTCCCGCATTTCCTTTGGCAGAATGTTTACAATAGTCAAATCACAGAGCAGAGCTCTGTGTGACTTGGTCATTGCTGTAAGAAACAAGCTGAATTGTTGGTGCTTTGTTCTATGGTGAATTGCCTTGGGTAGACAGGAGATAATCCTGTCTTTCCTCTGAAAACAAATTTGTAATGTTGAGGTAACCTGCAATATTTTAATCAGATGTATTGATTATTAGGCTCACACATATATCCTCTTGCTGTTACTTTGGAATGTTTTTTAGAATTATACATTGGGTAGATTGACACAAGAAGTGAACAAATAGGAGAATAGAAATTAAAGGATGCTAGAGCTAAGCAGACTTTGCTTGGACCAGTGTTGATTCATGTCTAATTTGAACAGATGACAATTGATGTCTATTGATGTGTAAAAGATGTCAAGAGTTAAAATATCTATTTGGGTCCATCCCTAGAATTTTCCAGAATCTGAATTATTATTATTTCCTGTTTACACAACCAGACAGGTGTTATTGACTGGTTTGTTTTATCCAGACATCGAGTCCTTCCCAAGGACCTGGGATGGCTGAATTTTATTGTCAATGTTGTTGCTGTTGTTATAGATATCGTCGCAGAATATAGGCTGTTCCCAGTAAAGCTGCTTTTTGTAATTGGCTGATGGTGATTTCTGTGGCCCCTATGGTGTTGAGGTGCTCTTCAAAGTCTTTTGGAACTGCACCCAGGGCACCAATTACAGTTCCAAATTATTATTATTTACATTTATATCCCGCTCTTCCTCCAAGGAGCCCAGAATGTGTACCACATTCATAAGTTTCTCCTCACAACAACCCTGTGAAGTAGGTTAGGCTGAGAGAGAAGTGACTGGCCCAGAGTCACCTAGAAGGTAGTCGTTCCCTGTGGAAATATTTTGAAAGGTATATTTGTTTTTGTGCAGTGAATCCATCATTATCTAAATTAGAGAAGTGGGGAACTGTTCAGTGTTTTCTAACTCATCGCGAAGCTAATGGGTGCCATTCACCTTGGATAGATCCTAAATAGACATTTCCTTTGAAAACAGTGGAAGGGAAAAAACACTGTTTGTTAATTTTTTGATCTTAAGTTACATTAATAGGTTGGAAGAATTAATTGATAGAAACATTTTCTTCTACACTTTGCCACAGCAATGTATAATGGCTTGTAGACAGCAGGTAGCTTTTGGAAAAAAATGTATTTTTGGCATCTTTAGTTAAAAAGGAAAGAGCAATAAGAATTTCAGTTCAGGGCAGCAAACCAACCCAGGAAAAATTTTGTACTCAAGACATTTCCCACAGACTTTGTCTGGGTCAGTGGCTGACATCCAGACAAACACTACACTAATACAAACATGTTGCACTAGTTAGTTCTGCCAAGTCAGGAACTTGTGTTCCATACTAGTGTTGCATCATAGCAACAGGGTCTGCTTGCTCAACTTGTTCTCGCTGTGAAACCTCTTCCTCATGTTGCAGGAAACAATGCAAATCTATCTCTTGTACTTGTGTACACACAACATTTAGCAACTAGACCGAGCATGCAAGAGACTGAGCAACTTTGAGCATCTGTTCAGCTACATGACCTTGTGTGAGTGCACCTTTGTTTATTGTACTCGGGCAGCACTAGCGTGTGATTAGCAAAGTCTGTCAGCCAGTGAATATGGTCATCTCATTGTTGGTGGGTAGCGGTTTGCTCTGTTGGTGATGAAAATCAGGTTTTCCACTTTTGGTTTTCCACTTAGGCTGGGCTGGGAGGTTTTCCACTTGGGCTGGGAGATGACCTCATAAGCAGTGTGCAAATGTGATGTTACCATCTAGACCAGGCCTGCTCAACTTTTGTCGCCCAGCTGTTTTTGGACTACAACTCCCATAATCCCCAGACACAGTGGCCAATAGCCAGGGATTATGGGAACTGTAGGCTAACATCTGTAGGAGGACCAAAGTTGAGCAGGTTTGATCTAGACTAGGAATTCTCAACCTTGGGTCCCCAGATGTTGTTGGACTTCAACTCCCACAATCCCTAGCCCCAATGACCCTTAGTTGGGAATTATGGGATTTGAAGTCCAACAACATCTGGGAGCCCAAGGTTGAGAATCTCTGATCTAGACTCTCTGGCTTTATGGGACTGGAATATAGGAACATAGGAAACTGCCATATACTGAGTCAGACCATTGGTCTATCTAGCTCAGTATTGTCTTCACAGACTGGCAGTGGCTTCTCCAAGGTGGCAGGCAGGAATCTCTCTCTCAGCCCTATCTTGGAGAAGCCAGGGAGGGAACTTGAAACCTTCTGCTCTTCCCAGAGCGGCTTCATCCCCTGAGGGGAAGATCTTGCAGTGCTCACACATCAAGTCTCCCATTCAGATGCAACCAGGGCAGACCCTGCTTAGCTATGGGGACAAGTCATGCTTGCTAGTTGATGATACATATGCATGTTTAGATATGTGGTTCCTAAACTTTTGTTTTCCTGACAGCTCTGCTTACACAGGAATAAACCCCATTCAATCCCTTCTGCAAGAGGAAATAGACGTCACCTCTGCACCTTGCTAGGATTACAGGCATTCAGGAAGAAGAGCAAATGTGTGTTGCTCTTGATGGTCCCTTTCAAGATGGCTGTAGGGAGAATAGGCTTTTTCCATCAACATATTTGCAGTCATGCTAAGAAACAAGGTCTAGTCTATTGGAGTCAACATCCTTTCCACACTGAGGACCAATCCATGCATTTATCTGAAGGATGTAGAAGCACGTCCCATATATATTCCTATATAATTATGATAGAAATTTCCTTAATTCTGGACTGTCTTTGCAAAATCAACTCCATCTGGGATGGAAAAGTATCTAGCCTGCTGATTTTCTTTTATGTGTGTTTCCATGCAAGATTAGGGAACATCTTCACCAATCATTGTTAGTCTACAGCCTCCTGTAACACCCATTGAGAATAGGTACCTTACTTGGATCAAGCAAAAAGAAGAAGGGAAGACACCAAAACAACAACAACAGAGAGACTTCTAGGTGCAGTGTTTTGAGAACACTTCTTCAGAGGCACAAGAACCTCCTACACATTGCACTAGTGATAGTTATACAAGCAGTATTCTATGTTGATAGGGCTCCTTTGCACATAATGGCAAGTCACAGGTCCAAAAGACTCACAGTTTGCCTCCATCCCACCCCCACGAGCTCCCAAATGATCTCAATCACTGCCTGGGAGCCAGTAATGGGGGGGGGGGGCTGGCTGTGTGGGCTTCCTCTGACCCTGGAAGGATGGCCTGCACCAGCCAATAGCATGGCAGCGCATGGGAGGAGTGTCCTCCCTTAACTCTGGTTGAATCTTAGTCCAGACATCATGCTTCAGGGAACAGACACTCAGTTGGGTAGGTGAAACTCGCCACAAACTAGGTGTTTATCCCCAGGTTTGGGGCCAAAATTGTAGTTGGGTCTGGGAACCATGGTTCTGATAATTCAGGCAACATGGGCAGCAAACCTGAGCTGAGTTTGCCTCCAGTTTGTGTTATGTCCGAAGGGGGCCTCTGTATTCCATGTAACAGAATAACATAGGTATTTTAGTACACCAAGAGGTAGTCTCTCCTATTGTTGCTGCCTCAGACAAATCTAGCGTCAATATTATATCTTGATGTTATGTCACGTTCTCTGTGTGAAATAGATTAATATTTCAGGGCAAAACTTTTTAGAATAGCTAATATTATTATTAGGCATAGTAGGGCTTGTGTAGTAAATGTAAGGCATAAAACCAGCATTCCACCATTATACAGTATATAATATATACTGTGGCATTTTATTATCCTTGCCCGTATTAGGGATGTGCACAAAATCAGTTGCCTGCTTCAGTTTGAATCTGAACTGGATGTGAACCGGACTGGGAATGCTCAATTTTTGCCCCCTCAAACAGGAAGCCTGGCTTGGCTTGAATTAGAACCATTTCAGGGCCGGTTCTAGGGTGGTAAGTGGCGTAAAAATTCATTTTAAAAATATTGACTTACTGCTGCCAAGGGCTGTGGCGGCCTTGGGTGGTGCTGCAGTGGCTGTTAAGGGATCTCAGGCTATTCCCCTCCCCCGCCAGCCTCCCCCCCAAGTCTCCCCAGGCCAATTCAGCCTGTTTCAGGGCCATTTCGGTCCTCTGAGGGCTCAGAGGACCAAAATGGGCTGAAACAGCCTGAGGAGACTTGGGGGGAGGCAAGAGGGGGGAGGGGGAACAGCTGGAGACCCCCCCCACACACACAGCTGCTGCAGGCCACAGTGGTAGTAAGTCAATATATTTTTAATGAATTTTTACACCACTCGCCTCTCTCAAACTGACCCTGAACTGGCCTGAGAGGTTCAGTCCAACCTCGGATCGAACTGGATCCAGTTCAGTACGAGGCCGAGCCCTTCGACTGAACCAGTTAGAGTGCTAACCTGCTTGATTTTGAGCCGGTTTGCACATCCCTAACCTCACCTCAGTGTGTTACCTTGAAGCTCGGTCACAACATTTAGTAGATTTTGTTTATATCATATTCAGAGAGTACTTTATAATGAGTCTACTGGAAAGAAGAATTTGTTTCAAGAAGGGATAGCTCAGATCCTTCTCAGAAAAGGAATGTCAGATTGTACCCCCAGCCCCAATGAAGACAGGACATGCTTAGTTAGAGTAAAATAGGGCAACTTTATTAATGTACAGTGGAATAAGACTTGCAACAAGGTACCTAACTACCCAAAGTGCAGGTACTCCTCCCATATGGGACCGCCTCCTAGGGAGGGCCATCTCACACCAGGATGAACAGCGGGATACTGATTTAGTCAGGTGCAAGTTACTGCCTTCCTTTCACTGTGAGGCTTCCCCCCTCTGAAGCAGGGGAAACCCTGACCCACCCCAACCCAAGCTGATGAACTCTGTTGGTGAGTCAAGCCACCACCCGAGTGGGGGACATTCCCAACCCTCCAGCCCACAAAAATCCTGAAGAGCTGTACGAACTGGTTCGAATTTCAACCAGTTCAAATTCAAACCAGTTGGTTTGATGGTTCAAATTCAAACTGAACCAGGCACTGGGTTCAACTTGCGGGTTTGAATTTGAACTGATCAGAACATGGTTTGATTCAAACCAGTTTGAACCAGTTCAAACTGGTTTGAGCCTCCAAAACTGGGTTGGGTGGTAGGCACCCATGTGTGCCAACTACCATCCAATCCCCCAAGTAATCGGACACTTCTATGATTTTTAATGAGTTTTTGAATTTTTTATTTTTCTCATAGGCTATAATGGGGACTAGAATTGACCCATTATAGCCTATGTAGAGCACCTAGGGGCACAAATGTGAGAAGGGTAGTAGGCACCCAGGGGTGCCAACCACCTACCAAACCCCAAGGCATTTGGAGACTCCTGTGATTATTGATGATCTTTTGAAGTTTTTTTCCAATTTTTAATTCCTCTCATAGGGGATAATGGGGATTTGAGGCAGCCCCATTCCCCACTTTTGTGGGGTGCCAGGGCACCCCAAAGTGGGTCTGGGGGCATGGCAGGGCCGGCCTCCACCCCCACCCCCACCAGGCATCCCCAAGTGGATAGGATTTGTTGTTGATTAATCAGGAATTTTTAAAGAATTAATTTCTGGCTCCATTGGAAACCATTGCCTGAGCCTTTCCATTCAGAAAGAACACTGTGTGCCCTTTCACCTTAATGGCTTAATTGCTGTGAACCAAACTCAGAGTTCAGAGCAATAAACAATTAAGGTCAGTAGGTGAAAAGGCACTCTGTTATTTTGTATGGAGCCAGTGCATGTCTATAGAGCCAAAAATTAATTCTTTAAAAATTAATTAAAAGGTTTTTGATATTATTTATCAGGAAGTCATCTTAAATTCAGAGTCCCGTTCCTTTTGAGTAAATGCAGCTATAAATTGTATTTAACCTCTGTTTTTTGTTGTTTTTTTAAAGGGGGTCATCTGAAATTCAGGGTCATCTTCAGTTCAGGTAAAAACGAGTATATCATAATGAAGATTATTGATACTGAGTATCCAGAAAGACTAATATTAAAAAGTAAAGAAGAACAAGAAAGAGGGACTCAGTTTTCTTGTGAGAAACTGCTATTACAAGAAGAGAAGAACATTCTCTGAATGTTTTTCAGGGAGCTTCGTTCAAATTCTCATCACAAGGAGTTGGTTGTAATTCTTTGTGATAATTGGAAGTACCTTGAGGATGTGGCTGATGGAACTATTTCAGACATTTATTGATGGGCAGCCTCACCAGAATGCATTAGTTGCTTTATCAGCTTCTATTTAACCTGTTGAAGTGTTTTGCCTCAAGTTGAATAGAATGCTATAGAAAAACTCAAGGCCACCAGAGTATTGTCCAAACTTCAAGCCAGACAATAATAAAATTGCATGATGGCTCTTACAGCAAAAAAATCAATTGTTTTCAAACTAGCAATACAATATTTTCCTACTTTTCTTACTCAAGTGTTGGGAGTGGACAGGGATTTCTTAATTTGTCTAGGGAGAGAGCCATAGATGTTTCACTCCTTGATGTTGTGATGGTACTCTTTATAAACCGCAAATTACTTGGCTCCTTCCACCAAGTTGCTGTCCAAACAAACTTCTGATTTTATTGCTCTGATGGCAAAAGTCTTCCATGTCCTGCAGCACTATTTGAGCTCTGGGAAAAGAACTGAATCAGTTAACTTAAGAGAGAAGGAAAACGAACTGAACACAGAACTCTGTGTTCAATTCTGGTTGTATTGGGATTCTGCTTGCAAGTATGGATGTTATTATTAGAGATGTGCACAGAATGGGATTTGCATACTGTTCTGAGCTTGGAACAGAACACAAAATGGCTGGAGTGTTCTGACTGAAACACTGGGGCGACCTGGTATTTTGATGGAACAGAAGCGTTCTGTTTGGAATGTTCCAAATGTTCTAGCTTTAAAAAAAAACACATAGTGAGGGAGGTGCTGGGGGTGGCAAGAGAAGTACCTTTAATATTTAATTAATCCCAACTCTCTTTCCAGTGGTACCAGCACTGCAAGCTGCTGCTTCTGTGACGTTCTGGCCGGCATCCTGTGCAGCTGCTCATCTCTGGATCTCACCTGGCCTCCACGCATCACGGAGAAGATGCTGCAGCCAGCATCACATGAGGCAGTGCATCTGCAGAGCTCAGCTGACCTCCATGCATGCAAGGAGATGCTCTGGAAATGTGCTGCTGCCGCGCGGGATGCCTGGCTTCCAGAGATGAGCCGCTACTGCATGGGATGACAGTGCTCCGGCCAACATCCCATGCAGCAGTGGCATGTCTCCAGAGTGTCTCTGTGCATGGGCAGACACAAGGTGAACTCCAGAAACGCACCACCATGCGGGATGCCAGCTGGGGTGCTGCTGGGGTGGCTTGCAGTGCCGGTACCACTGGTAACAGAGCTGGGTTAATTTAATGTTAAAGCTACTTCTCTCACCACTCTCCAGCGCTGCCCTCATTACCTTTGGTAAGAACTTGGATTAATTAAATGTTAAAGGTACCTCTCACTGCCCTTGCAGCACCACCCTCGCTATGTTAATTTTTTAAAAAATAAAGTCAGAACCCTCTGAATATTACAAATGGAATCGACTTGTTCCTTTTTGGGCTCAGAGCAGGCCCCTCAAATCTGGGATGTTCTGTTCTGAGCTCGGAACACTCGAAATGGCCTGTTCCAGGCTCGGAACATTCCAATTCAGAATATTCTTCACATCCCTAGTTCCTATAATTCCCTTACACATTTCAGTTTGGATTTTGACATTCCAAATTACCTGAACTCGTTTCCAAAGCAGAACCGATGCAGCAGAGATCCTTCATGGTTCCATTTTTTAATTTTTGAACTTTGTACAGAATGTTGTGCATGCATGCTGAATTTTCTGCAGCTTTCACTTCCTTTGGTTCATGTATGTCTTTCCCCATTTCTTACAAGCAAGTCATATTGATAAAGCCTTGCAAAAAAAATTAATCTCGATGCAGTGCAATGTGTGGTGGCACCTACTGGAATATTACTGTGTCTTTCTTCTTGCCTAAGGCATACTTGCCTCTGCATGTATGTCTCTGTGTTGGGGTTGAGTTTCTCTTCGGTTCTGTTGATTAGTTGTTTGATCAGTCCAGTTGGTTTTGCTCTCTCTTGAAAAGATGGCTATTTTTGAATCTGTAAGGAAATTGGTTGGAAATTTAGGATCAAGAGAAGGATGTACTTTTGCACATAGCACATAATTAATCTATGGAATTATCTGCCATGGGATGTGGTGATGGCCAGCAGTTTGGATAACTTTAAAAGGGGCTTTTCACAGATTCATGGGGGACAGGCCTATCAATGGCTACTAACTTCGATGGCTATAGGCTGCCCCCAGGCTCAGAGGCAGGATACCTCTGAATGCCATTGCAGGGTAGCAACAGCAGGGTATGCCTTCACCTAACATAAGGACTTAAGAACAGCCCTGCTAGATCAGGCCCAAGGCCGATTCAGTCCAGCATCTTGTTTCACATAGTGCCCCCCCCCCGATGCCTCCGAGAAGCCCACAGTCAAGAGGCAAGGGCATGCCACACCTCTTGAACTGAGGAACAATACAAACTACAGTAAATGGTTGTTCAGAGGCAAGATGTTGCAAAATACACTTGGACTATTTTATGTTCTGGAGGAACAGAGACTCACAGAAAATGAAAGGAAACAAGAATGGGATTCTGCAAACAAAGAAGCCCTGGGACACATATCTCTGACTGTAAGTGGTCAGTTAATTTATTGCATAGAAGATAAAATTACAGCAAAAGAAATATGGGAAAGATTAAAAAGGAGGTCCTTCAACAAAGAACAATGAATACCCAAGTTTCTCTTATGAAATAAAAGATTCAAAGAGGGTCTGGAAGAGCACATATGCTCAGACTGGGAAATACTGAGAGAGTTGGAGCTGCAAAAGAGAAATATGCGTGAAACAGCAAAAAATGCACTTTTGCTAAATACCTTGTCTAAATAATATGAAAATATCATTAACTTTATGCAGGTTGAAGAGAATGTACCTTTGAGTTTTGTGCAGGATGAGAAGGATGAATTAGTTAAAAATCAAGCCTACAAAATTGCTGGTGGCAGAAAATGCTTTATATGTGGGGGTATTTCACATCTGAGAAATACATGCCCTAACGAGGAAGACTTGAAAAGCAAGCCAGAGGTTGCCAGTTTGAATCCCCGCTGGTATGTTTCCCAGACTATGGGAATACGGGAAACACCTATATTGGGCAGCAGTGATATAGGAAGATTCTGAAAGGCATCATCTCATACTGTGCAGGAGTTGGCAATGGTAAACCCCTCCTGTATTCTACCAAAGACAACCACAGTGCTCTGTGGTCGCTAGGAGTTGACATCGACTTGATGGCACACTTTACTTTAATAATGAGCAACGAAATTATTTCCAACAAAGAAAAGGGAATAAGAGTAATTCCCCCCAAAAAATGATTTTCTGGCAAACATTCTCATCTATGCAATAGAGACTACAGGGAAAAGAAAGCTGTGAGTAATGGAAAATTATGCATTGCAAGAAAAATTATCTGCAGGATTGATGCAAGTCAAAGTAGAAACAATATGTTTGGATAGTGGAGGTACTTCACATATCTTCAATATTTTACAAGATTATTTTTTTTGAAATAAGTATGGAACATAAATCCCAATATACCTTGCCAATGTGGAATATATATTTGTAGAAGG
Source organism: Hemicordylus capensis (assembly GCF_027244095.1). NCBI lineage: Eukaryota > Metazoa > Chordata > Lepidosauria > Squamata > Cordylidae > Hemicordylus > Hemicordylus capensis. The sequence continues at coordinate 184,552,815 of NC_069657.1, read as the reverse complement.
AATAGGCACTGTTAACCTGAAGTGAAGTAGTGGAGCAAATTAAATAAATGAAGTATCTATTTCAGAGGCTTAATATTTACCAAGTCTGCAAAACAGTCTGATGTGTGTGAAGACAGCCACAAGGCATGGATGTACAGTTCTTTTCAGAAGGGACTGTTGCTTTGTTTTTAGTGGAGGAAAGCTTCTCATGAAAGGCATGCTGAGGGATGATGAACTGTATGAAATAGTTTGCAAAAGGGAGCAAGCTAATGTTGTAAATGAGTGTATACACAAATATTGCATGAGTTTATGGCACTGCAGATTTGGGCATTGAAGCAATGAATGCATTTCAAAATTAGTAAAAGAACAATTGGCAAAGGGTTGGCCAGTTGGCTAAGATTAAACAATGCAAATCTGAAGTCAAGTGTATTGAATGTATTAAAGCAAATGCAACACAGGACACATATGAATCAACCACAGAAAGGCAATCTAATGCGGTATTGGATTTAATTCACAATGAAGCTCTTCTCACGATCAGTGAAGAGAGCTTTGGGGCTAACTGCAGGGAGAGCGGGCTTAGCTCTCCCCACAGACAAGAACCCACATGACTGGTGGCTCGTTAGTCTAGACCAGTGATTCTCAAACTTGGGTCCTCAGGTGTTATTGGACTTCAACTCCCATAATCCCCAGCCTCAGTGGCCTTTGGTTGGGGATTATGGGAGTTGAAGTCCAATAACACCTGAGGACCCAAGTTTGAGAATCACTGGTCTAGACTGTCCCTGGAGGACCCTGAGGAAGGAGAAGGCTGAGAGCTGCTGGGGATATGGGAAGGCTGCATCCTGACCCTTTCAAGATAAGCCCTCTCGAACTTGGTGGTTTTTTGTAAGCGGTGCAAGGAGAGTTTGGAAGGAGTACTATCAGATTGCAGATTGGCAATGATGGGGAGGAAACAACCTAAGAAGCCAATTAAACAAGTCAAAAAGGCCAAGCTTTCAGAGAAAATTATACAAGACTCTGGCAGAGCTCATAAATCTTCTAAAATAGACGGCACTGCTGCACAAGCAAAGATAGACTCCTTCTACTTACCATCTCAATTTGTAAGTACTTTGAATGTAGAAAATGCAGTGAATGTCGGGGCAGCATATAACCCTCATAAGTCAGTTGTGGGTCAGAGGAGGAGTACAACAAGGGCTTGTCAAGAACTGAATTGTGTCTGTAATAAACTATCTGACTCCCATTCCAACTTAAATGGTGCAAAGTATTTTTTTTAATCACAACCTATGGATGACTCAGCAAATTCACTCTCTAGCTCTTTAAGGGAAACAACTTTATCTGGAACTGACAAGGACACTTCTTTTAAAATGCCTAAACTTATCATGGAGACCTTGATATATTTATTCCAATGTTTTTCCAAAATAGCAATTAAAATAGATTCTTTAGATATAGAAATGAAAAAGTTAACTAATTTAGTTTTAAAGAGCAATTCTGATGGTAATAAGTTTTCACACTCTAAGGGTGGTAAACAATTTGCAGATGCTCATACTCAAACAGGAGTGCAATCTCCAATTCCCGATCCAGTGGTGCCAATGGAGCATTCCATCATCTATCAGGAGAATACTATTTCAATGTCTATTGGTAAATACTCATCAAGATGTAAGCAAGAAATTTCCCAGCCTATATACCAACCAAGATATATTATTTTGGACATTTGCCAAAATTTAATAAATTCTCAGCGTTGGAACACTAAGGCCAGAATTAGAACTTCACTCTCCCAGATTCTGCCCTTTCCTAAACAAGCTGTAGATTTGATCTCTTTTTCAAGACTACAATCGTTTAAATCTCATATGCTCAAATTACTCCTCAGGTTCGCTCTTGCCTTAATTCCACAGTCCTTGGTAAGAATGCACAGTCGTCTGGGAGATATTCCCCAGAAGAGTTATCGGGACATTCTCGAATATTCCTGACGACCTAGAGGATTTATATCTTGGCACCATGAGAAATTATATAGCTACATGTGCGAAACAGACAATTGATGACAGTAATAAGAGAGTGCATTTACGTTATCCCCCCTCTCCTAAGATTGATCAACAAGCTTGTACTAGGTGTACTGACCTAACTACGAATATACCCCCCGCATTTAGTTCATCTCCTCTTATTCCAAGCGGACAAAATTATTCTTCACTTGTAACTATCTTGGCAGTGGGCAAAGTATTTGAATATTTGCAGCCTTTACACAGCCTGGGCTGCTATGAAGTAACTGACAACGATGTGGAGATGTCCATTGGAGGGGTGTGTCAGGATCATAAAACTATCTCCAGAAATGGAAGTTTTGAGAATATAAGAGGAAACTCTCTTGACTTCATGGAGCCTCCCTCAACAAAAACTAGAGACTCTATTATGAAATCAGTAAGCCTGCTAGACAAAAACTCCTATGTTTGTAGTGCATCTAATTATGAATCCAAGCAAGGGTTGTCGTCAAAGCTTTCACTGTGGAATGACCCTCACTTTGATGGTCTTGCTCATTTATTGAATATATCAAACTCCTCCTCTTCTATCCTTCAAGAATCTACTACTTTGCAGCAGAGCCAGGCACCTCCAGTATTCCATATCAGCCCTAGGAAACTCTCTAGGTTAGATCCTACAGTTTTTGAGTGTCCATGCCTGGATGTGATCTTGGAGAATACCCCTTGTCCTTTTGAGAAGGCTTGGACTTCTAACATATCTGGCGAGACAGTATTCCTTCCTGATGCTTTCCATCCCTGCAGTTGACCATGTATAGACTCCAGTGAACTAGTTTGCTGTTCTTGGAATGTAGCAGGCAGGGCCAATAAGATCTCAGATCATGCTCTGGTTAATTTTCTTTCAGGGTTTGCTATTCTGATACTCAAAGAGTCCTGGGCTTTGGATGATATTGCTTTTGATGGCTTTCATGTGTTATGTACTCATGCTTCTCCGAGTGAGAAGGGTGGCAGGGCAAAAGGTGGTTTGGCTGTAATGATGGCCACCTCTATGCAAGCAAATATAACCCCCTTTCCTTTTCATGCCTATTGGGTTCTGGCAGTTCTCTTGCAATTTGGGCTCACTCAGGTCATTCTGATTAATATTTATTTACCTCCTATGCGTAAGCATTCACAGATAAAACATCTATGACTGGTGGCTCTGCCATGGAGCCGGGAGGGGCAGCGATGACTGAAATCCATCAGCCAGGACCAGAGAGATCCAGCCTTGAGGGGGAAAGTTGAGCTTAAGTCAATAAACTAAGATCAAGATCCATGCCCTGGCTTCAATTCTCTGAATCCCCAATTCAAGTCTCAGTGCCATGTTAGAAGAGCATCTAGGGGCTCTAAGAACTGCCCTGATAAATTTAGATTGCACAACTTCCAATATCCGATAAGAAGGGTACAGGCCAAGTTGGGTACCATAAAGAAGCTGATTCCTAGATTTGGCCACAAATAACCTTAAGGCAGCTGGTATAACTTCACCTCCTTTGATACGAAAAAAATTTCAAAATGGCAGCAGAACTCCTTTGTGCCAGTTGAGCTACATGGTCCATGTGGGCCTTCCAATACACCTGGCATGAAGAATCACACCAAGATACTTATAGATGTTGACCTGCTTGGTCGATGGCCCTCAATGGACCAATGCAACACTCTAGGCCTTCTAGCAAAAACCATGACCTTAGACTTCTGATAGTTAATAATTAAATGGTTGTCCCTGCAATAGCAACCCAACTGCCTAAGAGCTCTCCTAAGCCCAACAGAGGATCTAACCATAATTGCTGCATCATCCGCATAAAGAAGTGAAATTCCAACTCCTGCAATGGTTGGAGGATGAAACCCTGGATCCGTTAAGTTGGCTGCTAAATCGTTAACATAAAGATTAAACAGTGAGGGTGCTAAAATGCACCCCTGCCTAACTCCTTTATTGGTAGAAATTGATTGAGACACGGATCCTTTAAGGTTACATCTTACTCTTATGTTGGAATTTTTCATGTAGGTGACACAATAAAAAGAGAAGCTGCCTATCAATGTTAGTTTGAGCAAGATTTCCCCATAAAGTGGACCTTGAAATAGAATCGAAAGCTGATTTAAAATCAATAAACGTGACATACAAGGAAGACCTAGGCTTGTCACCATATTTGTCAACTAAACGATGAAGTGTTAATAATTGCCCATAACTGAGCGCCCTGATCTAAAACCGGCCTGTTCATCATCCAGTATGCCATGCTGTTCCATCCAATCATGCAGTTCCCAAAGAAGCTACTTGGCATAGAACTTGCTCACAACACTTAACTAGGATATAGAGTGATAATTAGATGGAACATTCTTCTTCCCCTTCTTGAAAATGGGTACAATTGCAGTACCCCAGTCGTGAGGTATATGGCAAGTAGAGTCTATATAAGCAAAAAGAGCAGCAAGAACCGGTGCTCACCAGTCTACATTAGATTTAATAATTTCAGGAAATATACTATCAATACCAGGGGCCTTACCCACTTTCAACCCATTAATAAGACTCATGATCTTGGTCACAGTGATAGGAGGCCAATCAGGAAGAAAGCTGACATCAAACAACAGCGTTGCTGGAGACGACTCCTCTGATTCATAAAGGGCTCTGAAGTAGGCCACCCAGGCCGCCATGGGAATCTGACAGTTAAGACATAGAGGACGAGCATAAGGATGGTCATTCACAATTCACCAAAAAAGAGTAGAATTTGTCCCCTTGGCTGCCTCCATAAGGCCCCTCCATGAAGTTCTAAGAGCCTCCCTTTTTTAACTTTGAGAAGGCCTTTATATTTTTTATTTGCTACCAACAAACTTGCTGCTGTTACGCTCTGAGGGTCCAATTGAAACGATCTGAAGGTAGTCATCAATTCCTTTTTGGCAGACAGACAGTCTTGGTCAAACCAACTCCTAGATCTAGGAGCCTACACAGCCTGGTGTCAGGATTGCATTCCAACTCTGCAGCAGCTCTATCAGGCACAGTGTTATGGAGCTGTTATGCTGCACATCATGTGGAACAATAATATTACTTACATATTTATTTAGCAGCAACAATGCAGATGGAACAATGAAAGCATTATAGAATATTATTGAAATGAAGCATTAATGATAAGAACCAGCATACACTATTATTAAGAGCCTGTACATCAGTGGTACCGAATCCTGCCATCTGTGACAATGAGTTCCTTCTGAAATCCCAGAATTAAAACTTTTTTTTTTTTACTTGTTTGACTGCTGTAATAGTGACTGGTAATATGGCAGCAGCAGCCTGCCAGTTTTTCTGAATGTTCAGTGTTTACATGCAGCTGAACCTTCATGGGATTTTCTTTCTAATTAGCAGCTCAAGCATAACAAATGAAACAAAAGTTATATTTAGAGTCATGAATAATTCTGCATTATGAGGGAAAGAACATACAGTACAAAAAGCACAGGGAAAATTCATTCTATATTTCTCAAGGCTCTTCCCTACCTGGGTATTGAGTTTCCATTTGAAAAAGTGCCAGTTAATTTTTGCTAGCACAGAAGCCAATGTACCATGGCAAAAAGGAAATTCTGCAAAGGTTGTTGCAGCAAGATTGTTGGTGTTCATAGTTAATGAGCAATGCAAATAAACATCTAATCACATTTTGGTTTCTTTCAATAACCCATAGAGTACCCAGAGTGTTCTTATCTTTTTCTAGTTCTTGCCTATTGTCTTCTTTGTTTGGAGTACAGAGCAATTCAGGAAACAAACAAAAGTATAACAAAGGATACTCAAATCAGCAAAAAAGAACTATTATTTTTAGAAAAAAGAACTTATTTTTTATGTATACAAATGTATACATTAAACAAAGCCCAATATTGTGAAAATGCTTCTGCCTGCCTGCCAGCCTGCCTACAAAAGACAGTTCTCAATGTTCTGTCACAGTCCAGAGTGACCAACAGAATCCAGGATGAGGCTATGTGTGTGGTGGGTAATGGTAATACAGATAGACCCAGATCTTTGCGATTGGGCTTTCAGTCAATACTTCCCAAACCTCCTATAATGCCTTGAGATGCTCTGATGTCATTCTCATGCAGACAGCATGGCTGTTGGAAAGGTCAGCTAGAGTGTCAGCTCTTGAGTTCCTTTCCAACTGCCACTCTAGTGACAGCAGGGAAACTTTGCTGCTCTTCAGTGACTCATTGATAATCAGTGAACACCAGTGTGAACTTTTAGTAATAATGCCTTTACTTGATTTGTAGCTCTTACTAGAGTGTTTGGTTTACTTTGGTCTTACAGACACTAAAAGATCATTTTAAAGTGTACATTCTGTTGGACAAGAATCCTATCCACTGATGGATGTGACCTTTGGCTGTTTGGGGTTAATACTCTTGAAACAAACTCAAAAAGAGTCAGGAGTTAAGGCTGTGAGCAACCTTGTACAATTTGGCATTGCGTCCTCCTTTGACAGCGGGTTCAGCATCTACTTCCTTGACATTGGTCTCTTGTTTGCTACCACCTCAACTGTCAACACTGATGTCAGCTTCGACTCCAACACTGCCAGAGGATATTTTATAGGAGAGTCCCAGGATTATACCAAAACCTCCCACAATATTGAAGAGTGATGACACTCAAGGACTTAAGGCCTCCTTGCTATCAAGGCATTTGAGCAAGGCTGCAATAAAGGGCTCAATGCCCAGGAAGCACTCACATGAGCCAGAAGGGGCATCAAAGAAAGTGAAGCAGAAGAAACATTCATTAAGGGATGGCCATAGCTGCATTGACATTGACAAATCCACCATCAGTGAATTTGAGGTTATCTCTGATATCAATAAGCTCTACAACTCAGCCTGGACTTAGCCTGGTTGTACATCAGAAAGGAGATATACTGATACCTAAAACACATTTGATGTCTCCAGTACCCAATTTCCCAAATAGACATCTGTAGAAGCATGGAGATTAATCACAGAAATTGAAGGTACATTCAACATTGAGGTCAATTGAGACATATTGGATGAGATCCATCCCTACATAGGGAATACCATTGATAGCAACAATAAACACTGATATGTCCTGATCAGCATTGGCATTGCAGAAGTTCATCTCTTCCATCAATGAAGAGTTGAGATATCCCCTCAAGATCTTCCAAATGTGGATTCTCACACATGGGGTGGCAAATCAGGCACATGGAACCCTATTTCCTATCTCTCCTGCTTAGGATCCCTAATATGGAGAACACAGTCATGTTATGGATATAGTCATTGGAGAGATTAATCTCTGTACCACAAGATTACTAGATCTTCACCTCACAGAGAATAACCACTATTGTTCACCATATTGATACCCTCTTATAGAGATCAAATGTCACATACTTCAGCTTAGAATCAGTTCTTTTGTTGCCAATCTTATTCATTCTGGTAACACTGGATGAGCTTTCAATATTGATGGCCATGGTTTTGTCGACTAGGACCATGATATCCACATTGATATTGTCTATGGTAATATCATTGGCATTGATCTCAGTGTCATTGCTGATGTTGCTAATGATGGTGTTGATGTTACAGATACATCTTAACCTGTATATGTAAGAGGAGGAACTTCATGTTTTGGGTTCTGATTCTGAGGAATATTATAACTCAGGTGAAGATTCTACACATATAGACAATCCATCTGATCCATCAGCAAATTACTCAATCCTTACAAAGAAAGCTACAACCCTGCAGAGGAACTCAAAAATTATAACTTGCAAATACTGACTATAGTTGGTCTTCCATATAGATGGTCTCCCACTTAAGAATACATATCCTCCTATTTAGAACCCCATATTTAAATCCATTCATAGCTTCTGCTCTGCTAGATCAACAGCTTTACCCATTCTACCTGTCCTTGCTGAAGCTGCAAGGCAATCCCGGAAAAAATCTTCATCCATACCACCAATTTCTATGAAACTAGAAAGCATGTACAAGGTCCAGGAAAAGTGATGTATGTTTCCGTTTGAGGACTCTACACCCAATTCTCTGGTTGTAGACCACCATTCTCATAGGTGACATTGCACTCTTGCAGACAAAGAAGGCCACAAGTTGGATCAGGAGCTAGGTAGGGAGCTGACTGGAGATGTCTAGGCAGAAGGTTTTATTTGACTTTCTTCTTAGACATCACTATGGCTTTCATCTCACATTATCACCATGCGTTGTGGAAGCAGATGCCAGAACACCTCCAGTAAGCTCCCTACCCAGCTCCTGGTTCCCACGTGATCACTCTCCCCTGGTCCTGCCCCTGCTCCTACTTTGACCTTTGAATTCACATGATCACCTACTGGGAGTACAAACAACTTTCCTACCCTGGCTGGGTGCTTCTCTGATCCTGTTTAGGGTTATGTGAATGGGCCTAGTGCCTATGTATTTTATTGAGCCAGTGGAATCATACATCCTATATAATAAAAGGCTAAGTGAGTGGCCGTGGCTTTGGAACGTTGGGGATCTGCGTCCCTGCCTCCCTGGGCTGTTCTGGGCCTGCGCGAAGCGCAGGCCCAGAAGAGCCCAAGGGACACAGGACCTCAGACACCAGTGTCCCACAGCCACGGGCGGCCATTAGCCGGTGTGTGGTGGGGGGGGAAAGTGGCCAAGGCGGCGGCGGAGCCGCCGCCTCGGCCATGAGCTGCGGCACGGTGAGAGGAGGCCGAGGCAACCAGAAGTGGCCGCCCTGAAAAAGGCAAGGGCAATGGCGACGGGGGAAGACCAAGATGGGGGACAGGGAAGCTGGGCGAGGTGGCGGCGAAGCCGCCAACGAGGCCCCCGCCTGCTCACAGCTGTCGCCCCCGCCTGCTCACCCGCCCTCCCAGCTGCCCAAAATCACCTTCCCCGCTCCCCCCCAAAAAAGATTAAGGGCCAAAATGGCCCATGAGAAGGTTGCCGCCCCCGCCTATCGCCCTCCCAGCTGTCGAAGACCACCTTACCCGCTCCAGCCCGAGGGAAAAGAGAGGAGCTCACGAGCAGAGCTCCTCTCTGTGCTAAGTCACTGCTCAAACTGCCGCTATGGACGCAAAGACGCCTATTGCGTCCATTGCGACAGTATAGGCAGCAGCTTAACACAGAGAGTAGCTCTGTTCCCGAGTTCCTCTCTTCTCCTTCGGGCTGGAGCGGGTAAGGTGGGCTCCGGCAGCTGGGTGCGCGAGAGGGCGATAGGCGGGGGCGGCCACCTTCTCATGGGCCATTTTGGCCGTTATTCATCCACCCCCCCACCCCCCCAAAAAAGTAAAAGCAAAATAAGGAAGAACAAAAACAGAGACAACAACAAAACAAAAAACAAAAAAAGAGAGGGGACAAGGGGGGAAAAAAGAGACAGAAAGAGAGAGAGAGAGAGACAGAAAAGACGGGATAGAAAGCTAGCGCCCGTTATCATAACGGGCTTAAAAATACTAGTTGTTGAATAAAGCTTGTCCTCTTCCTATTTTCTCAGAGAGATACATGCTTTCTATACTTATAAAAGATACAGGCTTTTTTTGGAATGAGAAGGTGATGATCTGACAAGTGCCAAAAGTGATCAAGTCACCAAAAATAAGCCTATACCTAGTACTAATCCATCAACCATTTTTCCCCTTATACTTTTTATTCAATGTTCACAACACAAAAGGACAAACACAAATGATACAGACACTCACAAACATACAGAATAAAGACTTCCATCTCATCATTGGAACAAGTGTTGTTAACAATAACCAGATCTTGCCTATAGATTAAACATTCTCTCCCCACTAGTTCATATAGAAAACAACTTTGGGGTGTTTTTGAAACATTTGTTGTTAGCCCTCAAAAGCCTGACAAAAATCCATTTTGTGATGTATTTTTAAATAGACAAGAAGAGGGTCCCATTCTTTTTTAAATTCTTCAAATTTATTTCTTAGTAGTGATGTTAATTTTGCCATTTCTGCCAATTCTAGTACTTTAAGAATCCAATCCTCTTTAGACGGGCATTGACTGTCTTTCCATTTGCGCGCAAATGTCAGTCTTGCTGCTGCTGTTAAGTACATGAAGAGGGTCCAATATTTCCTCAGGAGAGCATTGTTATCAATACCTAATAGTATTGATTCTGGACTCTTGGGAAAAGTCGTTTTGAATATTTTTTTAAGCTCGTTATATATTAAGTCCCAATAACCTCTCGATTTATTGCATGTCCACCATAAATGTATATAGTATATATACATGTTTATGTATATATTCTTTCCTCTTCTTTCTTACATTTCCAATATTTATTTGACATATTCTTATAGATTATGGCCAGCTTTTTGGGTGTAAGATGCCAACTGTACATCATTTTCAAAACATTTTCCTTTAAATTAGAGCAAGCAGTAAATTTTATATCTTTTATCCAAAGTTTTTCCCATTTTTCCAAGTCAATGTTATAACCAAGGTCCTGGGCCCATTTAATCATTGAGGTTTTTACTACCTCCATTCTTGTGTCTTCCAATAGTAATAGGCCATACATCCTGGATAAGTTTTTCTTCCTTATCGCACAACTGTAGTTCGAATTCTGACTTTAGTTGGTTAAGACCCTTTTTACAGTCTTGCTTAAATAAAGCATTAATTTGATGGTATTGGAACCAAGAGATATTCCAATCCTGCATATGTTCTAACTTTTAAAGTTCATATTTTACACCTTGAAGGACGAGCAATTTTCGATACTTGGGCCAAGATTGTTGCATATTGTTCTGTTTTCTAGATATAACTTCCAGTGGGGATACCCAAAGTGGGATTTTTGCTTCTAACAAAAATTTGTTTTTCATCCATACCATTTATAGACTTTTTCTAACATAATGATTTAAAAATTCTTTATTTACTTTTACCTTGTCATAAAATAAATATGCATGCCACCCGAATCTTAAATCAAATCCTTCCAAATTCAACAATCTTGGATTTTTTAATGTAATCCATTCTTTTATCCAGGTTAGGCATATCGCTTCGATATATAACTTAAAATTTGGTAGTGCAAATCCTCCTCTCTTCCTATCATCTGTTAGGTTTTTAAAGTTTATCCTTGGTTTTTTGCCTTGCCAGACAAAATTCCTTACATCTTTGTGCCATTGGACAAAAATTGACATTGAATTTATTATTGGTACTGTCTGGAAGAGATATAACATTTTGGGAAGAACATTCATTTTAATAAAAGAAATTCTTCCACTTAATGTTAAATTCAATCTATTCCATCTGCTCAAGTCCGTCTTTATTTCTTTCCAAGTTTTGATATAATTATTTTGAAACAATAATGCATTGTTTGTGGTAAGCGTCACTCCTAAATAATTTACCTTTCCCCCCCCTTTAAAACTGGATCTCAGAGCAAATCTTTCAATGTCTTCTTTGTTCATGTTTTTAGTTAATACCTTTGTCTTGTCTTTATTTATATAGAACCCTGCCAGATTCCCATATGATTCTAATATCTCCAATAGTGTATCAATTGATTCTAAAGGATCTTGTAAAAATAACACTATATCATCTGCAAAGGCTCTTAATTTATATCTTTGTGTCCCTATTGTCTGTCCTTGTATTTTAGTCTCTTCCCTTATCACCCTACACATAATTTCCAAAACCAGTATAAACAATAATGGAGATAGGGGCAGCTTTGTCTAGTACCTTTTTGAATACTAAAATAATCTGTAAGTTCTCCGTTAACCTTAATGTTTGCTTTTTGTTCAGAATATATAGACCCAATCGCCCTTATGTAATTAACTCCAAACCCTACAGTTTCCAAAGTTTTCAACATGAATTGCCAGGAGATATTATCAAATGCTTTCTCTGCATCCAAAAATAACATGGCCAATTGTTTGTCATTATGTTTTTCATAGTATTCTAGTACATTCAAGACGGTTTGTACATTATCCTTTATTTGCCTTTTAGGTAAGAATCCCGCCTGATCTTCATGAATTAACTCTACTAAAAACCCCTCCATTCTTTTAGCAAGTATAGAAGCATATAGTTTGTAATCATTATTAAGCAGGGAGATTGGTCTATAATTTTTAACCAAAGATGTATCTTGACCGGGTTTTGGTATTAATGTAATAGTCGTCTGCCTCCATGACTCAGGAAACCAACCCTTCATCATAATTTCATTCATTGTCCTTTGTAATGGTTGGGATAGTACTTCACTAAAGGTTTTATAATATATAATTGGGAGCCCATCTGGCCCTGGTGATTTCCCCCCTTTTGCTCGCTTAATAGCATCCTTAACTTCTTCAATAGAAATTGGAAAGTTCAATTTTTCCCGTTGTTCAGAGTTTAATTGTGGTAAGTTTCTTAATTGTAAAAATTGTTCTACTTTATTTAACTCAGCCTTTCTTTTTTGATAAAAGTATTTGTAAAATTCTCTTTTAATCACTGACTGTTGGTTAATAATACCACTGGACATGCTCAGACTAGTTATATAGTTCTTTTGCCGTTCAACTCTTAGTTTCCAAGCCAGATATTTTCCCGGTTTGTTTGCCTGTTCAAAGGATTTCTGTTTTAAAAATTTTAGATTTCTTTCCATCTCCTCCACCGTCAACATGGAGTATTTCTGTTTTAATACCTTTAGGTGTTGAATTAAAGTTTGATCACCTTTTCCCCCAATCAGTTTCCCTTCCAAATCTTTAATTTGGATCTGGATTAAATCCTTATTCTCGTTTCTTTTTCCCCCAATATGCATTTTGTTGAATGAAAAAAACCCTCATCACCGCCTTACTTGCGTCCCATATCGTCTTCATTTGTAGATCGTCCTTTAAATTTATCTCAAAATATTCTCTAAGTTTTCGTAAACCTACCTTCACAACTTTAGATTGATTCAAAAGGGACTCATTTAATTTCCATTGATAATTTTTCTTTATTCCAAATTTCCACTTTAATTCTATAGGATTATGGTCAGAAAATATTCTTGGCAATATATCGATATCTTTAATTGTTATCAACACATCTACATTGGCCCAAATCATGTCTATTCTCATATGCGTCTTGTGTCTATCTGAAAAGAAAGTATACTCCCTCGCATCTGAATTTTTGATTCTCCATATGTCGTGTAAACCAAAATGTTCAACTATATTGAAAAAAGCTCTTGGTAATTTCCCATCATTTTCCCTCAAGTCTGTTGTATCTCTGTCAGCCTGCGTTGAGACAATTCCATTAAAGTCTCCCATTAATATAATCCGTTGCCTATCTATCTCTGTTAGTTGTTTTTCCAATTTTCTATAGAATTCTGCTTTTGCCTCATTGGGAGGCACTACTATGTATTTTAAATCCCCAGCCTTTATCTCTACCACCAATACTCTTCCATAATCATCTTTATATAACAATTTTGGCTCTAAAAAGTCTTTTATATAACAAACTACGCCCCCTTTTTTCTTAATATCTTGGGTTTTGAATTGCTGACCTAGTGCTTTGTTTTGTAAATACTTTCTATCTCTCCTTCTTATATGCACTTCCTGTAGGCAAATCAAATCCAGTTTTCTTTTTCTCAAATCATGAAATATTTTTTGGCGTTTTGTTTTTATGTTTAAGCCATTTACATTTAAAGAAAAGAGTTTTATTTCCATACGGACTATTTGTTTGTGTTGCTAATTCCTCCCTTATTTAGCGCCTTGTGTCTTTTGGACATCCTCTGAGATCTGAAGATCATCTACCTACGAAGAAATTGTTTTACTTTTAAGTCTTCGGTTAGTCTATATTTCTTATTTTTAAAGGTAAAGGCAACCCCTTGAGGGAACTCCCATCTGAAGGGGATTTTGTTTTGTTTTAGAGTATTAGTCAAATCTTTGTATTCTTTTCGTTTCATAAGAAATCTCCTTGGGATTTCTTTCATCACCATTATAATTTGACCGTTAATTTCCCATTTATCTTGAAAATGGGCTTGTATAATACGATCTCGGATAGATTTGGAATTGAGTTGAATTATGCAATCTCTAGGCACTTTATGGGAGACTGCAAAAGTGTTGTTTACTCTGTAGGCATCTTCAACCGGTCCTTCTATATTAAGTATGTCCACCTGCAAGAGTTTAGCTAATTCATTTGTCAGAACATCTAGTAAATTTTGAGTTGTACTTTCTGGAATTCCCCTTATTCTGAGCATTCTTTCCCTCTGCACCATTTGCAACATTGCAAGTTGGTCGGCTAACTCTTCCTTTTCCTTTTCCAAATCTTTTATCTCCTGGCTTACAGCTTCTACTTTTTTAGAAGTTAGCTTAGTATACTCCACCGTTCTCTTATTTCTTCCAAGTTGTTACGTTTGTTTGAATTTTCTATGATCCCTTGTTTCATCACTTGTACCTCCTTATTCAACTGCAACATATCTTGCTTTAAGACCTGTGAATCTGCTTTTATCTGTTGTATATCCTCTTTAAGAGTTTGCATATTGTTAACCATAGACTGTACTACTTCATTATTTATATCTAATTTACTATTAATGGCTTGAAACAGCTCCCAAATTTCACCAGTGCACCTTTCCACTTGGGGAATCGTTCCCACTGATAATCTTCTAGCCATATGGGTTTGAGTTCCAGTTGGAGTATTCTTATTCTTAGACATTCTAATATACAAGGCTACAGTAACAGTAGCCAGTAACAAATTGGATATTTACAACAAGGTTAACTCTTTAGCCAATATACCCCTCCTGTAACTTCAAAGGGGGAGGTATAGTTTCCACTTTAAATCCAATTCACCCTTTGACTCTTTTGAGTTCTTCTTTACTCAAAGTGTGCCTGTTTGTCCACTCTATTATATAGTCACAGGTTTCCTCAAGTTCGTATTTATAGACTCATAGTAAGAATCAACTGTACCAAAGAGAAGGTAGAAGCTATACTTCACGCTCTTCAAAACATCACAAGACGCCCAGAAGTTCGCTGTAATCACCTCCGTGTTGTTCAACGTCGAATCTTTACACTTAGAATGAGATTGTGGACTGACAATTTAGTATCTTAGACTACTTTGACTAGCTTTGGCAAGATTTAGTTCACTTTAAATTACTTCAACAGAATTGGTAGCCGTTTGAAGACATAAAGGTTAGAGTGGGCGTTAGACATCCCTCTCTTCAAAAAATACTGCAGAGGTATAGCTCTTTTTCTCTGTAGATATACTTATAAAGTCTTAGTCACTCTCTGTATAGAGCTATAGTATCCCGACCATTCCTTGGCATCCAAAAGCAGCCAGAAAACATTGTTGGGTAGGCCTCTCTCACAAGTTGTTATTTTCCTTGTTCTTTTAGATGAGATTCTTAATAAATTCTTTTGTTACCTCATTGGCATTAGTAGAAATTGCAACGCTTCCAATCTTGGTTTTCAGGCAACCTGAACTCCACACTGCAGAACTCTCCTTGACTCTAGCCCTGTCGTTCAACTGGTGCGATGAGACTGCGGCTTCCCCGCGCCCCTTCGCAACAGGAGCTGACTTCTCTGGGCTGGTGAGTCTTTTACACCTCCCACTTTAATCCAGTGATTGTGTGGAAGCAAGGTTAGAGGAAAACCTGGGTAGCTTTTTCTCCTACCTTGCTTCCACACAATCACTTCCACCCAGGTATTCCTCTAACCTTGCTTCCACACAATCAAAAATTGGGAGTACACACAGTTCCCAAACCCAGGTAGAACACAGTTTTCGATTGTGTGAATGACCTCATGATGTGAGAATCTGCAATTTCTGGGCAATCCCAGGCAAGCCATTGCAGTTAATATGGAATTGATAGATAACTAGAATCTGATCCTAGTTTGGGGAGCGGGGGAGAGCTCCTACCCTCTTCCAGACAGATAAGCAGAGCCTCCATTTGGCTCTGCAAACCCCACGTCCAGGCGAGCACAGCAGCCAGGAGCTTGAAACAGGGAAGTTCCACCAAGATCAGGAGAACCTTCCCAGCATGCATTACACTGTCAGGAGAAGGGAAAACCCCTTTATGTCAGAATCTGCCTTCTTGATTGGCCACGAGGGGGTGGACCCAGCCCTATACTATGACTACTTTTAATATTTATATACCGCCCTTCAAGCAAAGTTCCCAAAGTGGTCCTATTCAGGACATTTTGAGGATTGGACCATAAAGATTGATATGCAGAGAGGCACATTTACAGCTAGGAGCCCCTGTAGTCCCAGCTCTCTGTTACAAACATTGTGGTTTAACATAAGAACATAAGGCTTGCTGTTGGGAGCGGCTGAAAAAATGGAAATGCTGACACATGAGCACACACCAAGGTAAGATGGCTCCTCTTTTCAATCTACCCCAATAGAGAACCAGCTGAAAAAGTCAGACTATAAAGGTTTGAGCACACTGGGAGAGGAGAGCTGGTCTTGTGGTAGCAAGCATGACTTGTCCCCATAGCTAAGCAGGGTCTGCCCTGGTTGCATATGAATGGGAGACTTGATGTGTGAGCACTGCAAGATCTTCCCCTCGGGGGATGAAGCCGCTCTGGGAAGAGCAGAAGGTTTCAAGTTCCCTCCCTGGCTTCTCCAAGATAGGACTGAGAAAGATTCCTGCCTGCAACCTTGGAGAAGCTGCTGCCAGTCTGTGAAGACAATACTGAGCTAGATAGACCAATGGTCTGACTCAGTATAAGGCAGTTTCCTATGTTCCTATGGGTATAAGGAATTTCTGTGGCTCCATAACAGCCTGGATAGCTGGGTTTACTGCCTTGTACCCTCTTATTCATGGTCATGTGAGTGGGCTTATCTATAACATTTAAGGCTTTTGTAAAAATATAGCATTATAGTAGGATATGTTCTTTTGTATCTATAATATCAACTTGAAAATTTGTTTATGGCAACAGTCATTGAAAAAGTGGCAACATGCCTGATTCAGGTTTATCATGGCAGTAAGGACAAGACCACTGCTGCACATAAACTTTCCACTCACATCCTATATTAATGAATATTGTTTTTTCAATAAAGTTTTATGAGCACATAGATCTTTTAAATGCACTGGTGATTTGTAACCTATTAATTGCCTGTCTTTATAGTAACTCGTGTGTGTGTGTGTGTAAGGTGTGTGTAAGGTGTGTGTGTGTGCAAGGTGTGCCTCTTATTTCAGCTTTCACCATAGAAAATCGCTTAATAACTGGTATATTCACACCTTTTAGAAGACAGAATTTCAGATCAATGAGAGAATTAGCAAAACAATTACTCCATTTGAGCACACGCAAATTATCCCTTGCAAATGAATTGCCAAGTAATTTTGCAACTTTGTTTTTCTTTATAAGGCAATTAACCTCTGCAAAGAAAAGAATCAAAGCTCTCTTCTGAAGTCACAGGTTAACTTTTGACAGCCAGGAAGGAAACACATTGTATTTTCACTCCTTGTACTGCACCTTGCCTGTTCAGCTCACACACTGGATAAACAGAAATGCACAGAACTTTTCTTTGCATCCTATTTTGATGCACAGTGACTTCTTTGAGATTAATGATAAAATACATTGTCTACATAGACAATGTTCTCTCTAGTTTTTTCATCTGTTTGTGGAAAGAGTTTTATTCTGGGCCGCAGTATCAAGGCAGTGTGTGTGCACATATATTCGAAATGAGACCTTCCTGATTCAATCTGAGCAGGATATAAAATTAACTGAGTGGACATCATAAAATTTGTGTGCGTGCAAATGTGTGCATGCCTTAGAGGGAGCACTGCACCTAGAACTCCTCCTCTGCAAGCCTTATTTAAAGGAAGGAGGAATATAGTACAAGGACTTGTATCCAATCTCACAGCAAGTGAGTAAAAGTGTTCAGTGAATCATGAAAAGTATTTTCCCCAATGTTTTGCATTCATGTCTGCCCAATTTTGTCAATTTTCTTGGGGTAATCAAGTGACCGGTTTCAGGAGACAATGAGGCTATTCACATGATGGGGCAAAATCGAGCTAGTGGAGGCTAGCCTGATTTTGCCCCATCATGTGAACCACTGGGCTTCGCTGCGAGCCCGGTGGTTCCTAGGCGGGTAACCCGCCTAAGCACCCCTGCCCTAAAACCAGGTTTGCAGAGCGCTCGCTCCGCAAGCACTCCGTAATCCTGGTTTAAAAAATTGTGAGTAGCCGCGGCATGACTCCACGCTGTGGCTACTCACGAGGAGACCCCTGGTGGGGAAGTGAAAAGCCACCTCCCGGTGCTCACACAGGGCATGCTGGAGCTTCCGGGGGCCAATTGGCCCCCACTCCTCCCAGCCCCCACTGGCTCCGTCACAGAGCCGGCAATCGTGTGGGTGGCCAATTCGGCCGCCCAGGGCTCCCGCACGGATCTTATGCGGGGAGAGCAGGCTTAGCCCGCTCTCCCTGCTCAGCTCCGCAAGCGCTCCACAAACCTGGTTTTAAAAATCGTGAGTAGCCACGGCATGGCTCCACACTGCATCTACTCACAAGGAGACCCCCGGAGGGGAGGCGAAAAGCCACCTCCCAGCTCTGGGGGTCTCGCCAGCATGCCCTGCGTGCTTGCGCAGGGCATGCTGGAGCTTCCGGGGGCCAATTAGCCACCGCTCCCTTAGGGTAACCCGCCTAAGTACCCCTGCCCTAAAACCAGGTTTGCAGAGTGCTCGCCGGCAATCGTGTGGGTGGCCAGTCTGGCTGCCCAGGGCTCCTGCATGGATCGTGTTTGGGGAGAGCAGGCTTAGCCCGCTCTCCCTGCTGAGCTCCGCAAGTGCTCTGCAAACCTGGTTTTAAAAATCGTGAGTAGCCGTGGCATGGCTTCGCACTGTGCCTACTCACAAGGAGACGCCTGGAGGGGAGGCGAAAAGCCGCCTCCCTGCTCTGGGGGTCTCGCCAGCATGCCCTGTGTGCTCATCACGGAGTTGGCAATCGGAGCCGGCAATAGTGTGGGTGGCCAATCCGGCCGCCCAGGACTCCCGCATGGATCGTGTGCGGGGAGAGTAGGCTTAGCCCGCTCTCTCTGCTCAGCTCACCAAACCAGGTCTCACCAATCATGAGACCCGGCTCAATTTGTCCCAGAAGTGGTGGTTTAAGGAGATTTACCAGATAATTTTAATTCTGTGTACATATTTAAAATAACCAGTTACTGAATTAACAAAGTGAATAGTCCAGTTACCTGACCTACCATAAAGGTGTAACTCTGTTGATCTTCTCTTGTTAGTCCTGGATCTGCTGCCCCAGCATCACCCGCTTGAATGCCATCTGAGCTGCTTTCCTCGTGGGGGCAGTAGCATCAACACTATGCAAACAACAAAACCCACCCTGATTTTGTGTAAAACTAATTTTCTTTCTGTTCACACTACGGCCTTTAAAGACCGACCCATATGCAGATGAAAATGTTACGGCAGAACCAGCCTATATAAAGCAACTTTTTAATGCTTTGATCAGGTCTGCAAGCATTTTTAAAAGATTTAATTGTACAGGAAAGTGACACAGACTAATCAGTTAGATTAATCTCCTGCTGCTGAAACAATCAACCCTTGCCTTTTTTTTAATCTGTCCATGGAATCTAGTCTACAGTTGTGTTCATTTGTTCAAAAGCTGGTTAATATGATGCATCCAAGTACTGGGGGAAAGGGAAGTATGACAGCTAGCCTGCCCCCACTGCCCACATGCCATTGCCACCCCTGGAGTAGTCTAGCATCAGTGTGAGGAGAGCAACATTGAACCCATAGACACTTCCTCCATACAATAAAAGACCTTAGAATACCCAAGGTCTAAATCATGCAGGGGAATGGCCTTGTCATGTGTTTGTGTGAAAATATTGTCATTGCCATGCTCACACACACCCTGAACCTATGGGTCTCTGGAGGTGTGGCCGGAGAGCATGGTAGTCGCGTATGACTCCAAGGGGTAGCAGGTGCTCCCCCTGCAAAATTTCCCCACTTCCCTTTTCACACCCCATTCACCAGATTGGAACTTACAGCAAAATAGCAGAAAATACAGTCAGGGTATATTATGGTCGTATAGCTTGAATTAATTATTGTCAAAGATCTCCATTGCTTAATGAAGCCTCACTCACTCACTCCTCTACCACAGGACAAGCAGCATAAGCCACTGCAGCAGGAGACTCCTCAAGCCTCCAAAATGCCAGGTCAACCCCTCGGCTTCCTTCCTATTCTGGAACTGGATGAGTGAGGCCAGATGGTGCAGGGTCATTTCTCCTACAGATTCCAGCTGGTCTGGTGCTGACCTCTCTCCTCACCAAGGGTCCACACAGTCTTTCCTGCCACATGGTGTTGGACAGGAATAGAAAACTAGCCTGGAAAGCAGACTGGAAGGTTTGGCCTAATCCATAAAGGCAGTAAGGTCGTTCACACAACCAGTTCTATGCGGGTAGGTTAGGGCTACCCCAGGAAGGGCTGGTCATGGAGCCCAATCCTCCTTCCCTGGGTAGCCCTGCTTTGAAACCTGGGCTAAAACTGAGGTAGGAGGGTGAACATGTGCCTCCTAAGTCACTCCGCAGTCGTGTGGGTACTTGGGCTGCCAGCAGTTGCTCCTGGGTTTCTGGCAGCCATATTTACCATAGAGGCGGGGGAAGGAGTGGCCTTGCAGTAGACAGATTTTCCAATATACCCCACTGCCTTCACGGTGCATTGTGGGCTATCTGGTGTCCCAGCTTCCTTTACACCACCTCTTCACCTCACCACTCATCTGGGTATGTGGGTGACAGAGCCCTCTAAGGGCTTGAATCAAGCCCCGCCCCCGCACACGTCATTTGCTCACATGAACATCCTCAGTATTTTCTAAGAAGTATGTGGCCCATTTGCTGAATAATTTTGAAAATGTCAAGCAAGCTTCATTAATAAGGTAAATAACCTAACAACTTAACCTCTACAGGTATTTAATGCAGAGCTGCTCAACCGGCCCTCCAGCTGTTTTTGAACTACAACTCCCTTCATCCCCAATCACAGTGGCCAATAGTCAGAGATTATGGGGGCTGTAGTCCAACATCTGCAGGAGGGCTGAAGTTGTGCAGCCTTGGTTTGATATATAGTAAAATCCTCATTCCTCTAATTATGTTCTTAGTCACTCCTTTGCTCCCCCAAACTAATTGTTCTAGAGTTGTCTCTGATGGCAATGTCAAGGGCTATGGCTAGCAGACACACTCCCATTCCCCATGTTGCTGGGTATAGTGTACCCAGTTTTTGAACTAATGAACAGGGCTTTTATCTCCCTGATTCTGGAGCTGTTCAAGACAGGGACTGCATATGGTTTGCTTTTGCCAAAACTGCAGAGTCATTACGGAACTAAGTGGAACTTACTTCCAATTAAACATGCCTAAAATTGTACTGTTGCCTTGCCCATCAAACAATGTTAGGTGAATATATCATATGCCCAATGAAACTTATATTTTAGATTTTAAAAAAATATTTTGAAGACACTATAGATTAATGGACTCTGTGCCTGTATCGATATCTTTAGCAGAAGGCAGAGAGCAATATACTGATTAATGGTAAATAAGACTGTCTGCATTTGAACAGAATGGGAACGGTTTGTTTTTTCAGCCTCATTACTGTTTGCCCTAGTTCTTATCTGCATAGTTTTTTTAAAATGCCACAAGCATAGATTAATTCTTTGCTGTTTCTCCTCTGAAGTCTTTTTAATTGTAATGAGCACATGCCATAAGAGTAACTTAAAACAACAGTTTTTCAAGATAATACAATCATTCTCAAGATAAAGGTTTTAAAATTATAATAAACACATTTTAGAAATTAATCTATAATTGCCCTGTTTTGCATTTTCAGTGAGAGTATTACAACAGTCTAGCTATTTAAAATAAAGCAGGGATACACCAAAGACATATATCTGTGCCCTCCCCTGCCCTTCTGTATTTGTTTGTGTATATATAGTGGTTGACATGTTTTGTAGGCTTATGTTGACATTTCCGATTGGTCCATACTGCTGGCAGTGTCTAAGGAAACACTGGCAGTCTTGAGCAAGAGCGCTCTTGTGCAAATGATTAAACCAGTAAGCACACACTTCAGCAGTTGAAAGTCAGCATCTATATCTATATAGATATAGATATGTTGCCTGCTGGTCGGGGAGGAAGAGGAAGCAACAAGCTTGTATTTCTCTCCTAAAGAAGATATCAAGCAAGGGAACACAGCAAAGAAATAAGAAATAAGTAAATAAATCACCAAGAAAACAAGAGGGGAAGGAGAAAAGTGTGCAGGGGAGCCTGAAACAAGTCCGTTTGATCACAAGGAGTCCAGTGGGAAGAGAAGGTAAGTAGTACTCCCTCCTTCATATTCTTGAGAAAGGAAGTTTAAACATTTAAACAGCACCAATACAGCTAAGAGCTAACTTGCTAATAAACTATCTCCAAATGCTGTGAACAGCCCACAAAACCAGTTACGATGATAGAAAGCCAGCAGGAGAGGGGGCACTTCTCAAGTATTGCACAGTGTCGCATGTATGACTATTTGCTCCATGGGCAGAAGTCATGGGCATGTGCTTGATGCAAGGAGTTCTTGGCTCTCAGGGAACAAGTTCATTCCCTCGAGACCAAGATGGCAGATCTGGAGAAGCTCAGAGAGACAGAGAGACATGCGGATGAGACCTTCGGGAATGTGGGAGAGGCATCCCACTCCAAGGCTGATAGCTCCTCTGCTGTCAGGGAGAATGAAGGTATCGGTGAAGGGGGACATGAGTCTGAGGAAGAGGGAAATGCTCCCTTAGAAGGGAACCCTTCTGGGGACAATAAGCCCATATCCTCTTGCACAGGGATACTCCTCTGGGGGGTGGGGGGGCCTCCTTTTAGTGGGTGATTTGATCATTAGATAGATGGGTTTGTGACCTGTGTGTTGACCACATGGTGACTTGCCTGCCTGGTGCGAAGGTTGTGGACATCTCGCAGCATCTAGATAGGCTGTTAGACAGTGCTGGGGAGGAGACAGCAATGTCCTGGTGCACGTTGGTACCAATGATGTGGGGAAATGTAGTCAGGAGGTCCTGGAAGCCAAATTTAAGCCGATAGGTAGCGTATTGAAGTCCAGGACTCCCAAGGAAGCTTTCTCAGAAATGTTACCTGTTCCATGCACAGGTACAGTAAGACAGGCAGAGCTGAGGGGATTCAGTGCATGGATGAGACGTAGGTGCCAGGAGGATGGGTTTAGATTTGTTAGGCACTGGTATACATTTTGGAGCAAGCAAGGCCTGTACAAAGGGACAGAGCACTTGAACCAAGATGGAACCAGACTGCTGGCTCTTAAAATCAAAAAGGTTGCAGAGCAGCTTTTAAAATGAAGCCTGGGGAATAGCTGACAGAAGCTGGGCAGTATCTGGTTTGGCAAATGCCATCCGGTAAGGTGTGAAAGTATAAAAGATTCAGATAAAACAGAAGGGGACAGAGCAGAACCACATAAAGACCAGACAGGATGCTGTGCTAGCTGGTCAAAGAAATCAAAGAGCCAAAAGAAATATAGCACACACCAGGTAAGTGATTCTAGGAATGTGCAAGGAACTGGCTGGCACAGTTCAGTTTGACTTCAGACCAGACTCGAACCTGACTGAGCCAGTTAGGTCCGGCACCCCCTCCAACCCCGTCCTCCTGGTTTAGTTCGGGACTGGAGGATTCGCGGACTTCTCCCCCCTTCTCATAATGTTTTCTTTAATGCCACTTACCCCCTCTGGGGGAATTGTTGGAGGCGGTGGAGGGGTCTGCAGAGGTTCCCCCTCCCCCTGCCAGCCTCAGTGCAGCCCGAACTGGCCCGTTCGGCCTTCCCCCTTTGGCCTATTCGGGCCTTCCCCCTTGGCGCAGTGGCCATATTGGAGTACACCATGCATGCACGATTGGCCTCTGAGAGGCCTGGCATGACTTCTCAGAGGCCAATTGCGTAGGTGTGGTGGTGTGCCGCCAGGCCGAGGGGGAAGGCCCGAACAGGCTGAAGAGCCTGGGCTGGTTTGGGCCGCATTGAGGCTGGCGGGGGAAGGGGGAACATCCACGAACACCCCCGCCGCTGCCTCCAACAACTCTCCCAGAGGGGGTAAGTGACATTTTTAAAAATTCATTTTAAAAAGAAGTCCGCGAACCCCCGAACAGTTGGGGAGTGTTCAGTCCAGGGTCGGACCAAACAGGGGGTGGTTCGGTCCAACCCCAGACCATTGAACTGAACTAGCTCGACATCAAACCTGTTTGACGTCGAGCTAGTTTGCATATCTCTAAGAGATTCAGCATATAGGTGCTTATATGCCAGTGCAAGAAGCCTCTGAGCCAAATTCGGCGAACTGGAGTGATTGGTTGCTAACGAAGAAATAGATATAGTGAGCATAACAGAAACATTGTGGAACAGTGAGAACCAGTGGGACACAGTTATCCCTGTATATAAACTCTATAGAAAGGACATGGAGGGGTGGCTTGGAGGTGGAGTAGCACTGTATATTAAGGAAGGGATAGAATCTAACAAGGCAGAAAACCAACGAGGACTGGCGTCCTCCACAGAAACCCTGTGGGTGACAATACAAGGCCTGAAAGGAAATGTGCTGCTGGGGATGTACTATCGCCCCTGGGATCAAAACGCTGACAGTGACTGGGAGTTGCAGCAGGAAATCAGGAAGGCGTCAAGGAGAAACAGGGCTGTAATAATGGGTGACTGCAATTACCCACACATAGACTGTGTAAATTCACAGTCAGGTAATGACAAAGAGGTCAAATTTCTAGATATGCTGAATGACTGTTCCCTAGAACAGTTGGTCTTGGAACCAACCAGAGAGAAGGTGACCTTGGACTTAATCCTGAGTGGCACCCAAGACCTGGTGCATGATGTCAGTGTCATCGAACCTTTAGGGAACAGTGACCATAGTGCAATCAAATTCAGCACACATGCAGGGAGAGAATCACCAAAGAAGTCTAACACAGACATTTTGAATTTCAGAAGAGGAAACTTCTACAAAATGAGGAGTATGGTGAAAAGAAAGCTGAAAGGGAAAATAAGGAGAGTCACTTTGCTCCAGAATGCATGGAGTTTACTCAAAACCACAATACTAGAAGCCCAGTTAGATTGTATACCAAAAAGGAACCACTAAGTCCAGGAGGCTGCCAGCATGGCTAACAGGTACCATCAAGGAAGCCATAAAGCAGAAGATTTTCTTCTGAAATTGGAAGGCCTGCCCAAATGAAAAGAAGAGAAAGGAACACAAACTCTGGCAAAATAAATGCAAGGTGACAATAAGGGAGGTGAAAAGAGAGTTTGAGGAACATTTAACTAGAAGCATCAAGAGGAATAATTTTTTTTTTATTTAAATATATCAAAAGTGCAAAACCTGCCAGGGAGGTGGTTGAACCGTTAGATAATAGTGGAGTGAAAGGGATAATTAAGGAGAATTTAGAGGTTGCAGAGAAGCAAAATGAGTTCTTTGCATGTGTCTTCATGGCAGAGGATACTGAGCATATACCTGTTCTTGAACCAGGCTTTTCTGGGACGGAGGCTAAAGAACTGAGTCAGATAGAAGTGACAAGAGTCGGTGTTCTAATCTGTCTGGAAAAACTAAAGACTAGCAAATCCCCAGCACCAGATGGCATCCATCCAAGAGTCCTCAAAGAACTCAAATGTGAAATTGCCGAACTCCTTGCTAAAAAATATAACTTATCCCTACAATCAAGCTCTGTACCAGGGGATGGGAAAGTAGCAAATGTAACACCAATTTAGGGTGTTAAAAGGGGTCCAGGTGCGATCTGGGAAATTACAGGCCGGTTAGCTTAACATCTGTTCCAGGCAAACTGATGGAAAGCATCCTCAAGGATAAAATTGTAAATAATAATAATAATAATAATAATAATAATAATAATAATAATAATTCGATTTCTATACCGCCCTTCCAAAAATGGCTCAGGGTGGTTTACAAAGAGAAATAACAAATAAGATGGCTCCCTGTCCCCAAAGGGCTCACATTCTAAAAAGAAACAAGACACACACCAGCAGCAGTCACTGGAAGTACTATGCCGGGGGTGGATAGGACCAGTTACTCTCCCCCTGCTAAATAAAGAGAATCACCATGGTAAAAGGTGCCTCTTTGCCCAGTCCTGTTCTTATATGATAAGGGGACAAGTACATTTATGGATTGCTCACTGGTTGAAGGGTAGGTAGGTAGTTTTCACAATGGAGGGAGGTAAGAAGTGGGGTCCCCCAGGGATCTGTACTGGGACTGGTGCTTTTTAATTTATTCATAAATGATCTAGAAGCAGGGGTAAGCAGTGAGGTAGCCAAACTTGCAGATGATACCAAACTCTTTCAGGTAGTGAAATCAGGGGCGTAACAAGGCTGGAGTGGGCCCAGAGACAAAATTTTAAAATGGGCCCCTCGCTGATACACACACACACACACACACTTCACAATATATTGTCATGTGACTTGCCTCTGGGGGGCCACTTGAGGTGTGGGGGCCCCCAGGCAGCCGCCTCCCCTTGCCTAATGGTAGTTATGCCTCTGCTTCCATGCAGTATGAGATGATACCTTTCAGCATCCTCCTATATCACTGCTGCTTGATATGAGTGTTTACCAAAGTCTGGGAAACATACCAGCAGGGATTCAAACTAACAACCTCTTGCTCCTTAAGCAAGTCACTTCCCCGCTGCACCATTGGGTGGCTAATTATATAATTGTATACAGAGATGCTCTTACCCCTGGACTTTGGGGCCAAAGTCCAGGGCCTCCACAGCCCCTGGGGCCCCCCAAATCCTCTTTAGTCTGTCCCAGGGTGTGTGGTTGCCCAGCCGCGCAGGATGATGATGATGCTTAATTTGCGGAGGGCGGGGTCCAAAGGCCTCTAGGTCCTGGCCTCAAAATTAACTAGGTGCACCTCTGTCCCCCTCCAAGGCAGCCCTCTCTCTCTCCCTGGGAGTCTTCGCTCCTTCCCTTTAACCGTCTGCCTGGGACGATCCTTCCATCATTCCCAATTGAACATTTTAATTGAAATATGGAACTGTTCTCCCATCAGTCCCATCTTGGCTCTTGCCTGGGAAAGGTTGGCAGTGCAGAGAAGTCCCGGCGGCTCTTTATGGCTTCTTGGGGGGTGGAATAAAGGAAAAAAGCAAAAGCAGGAGAGAGGCTCCCTTGCCACTTTCCTCCCTCCACTGTCATCCGAGGAAGGGAAACAACAGAAACAAGATCTGGAGATAGCAGTGGCAGCATTGCGGGGGCGGGAAGGATTGCGGGACTGCGTTGGGGGTGGGGGGCGGTACAATCGGGCATTTATGGATGGGCGAGTTGTGTCTGTCTGACACAGGTGAGATTTCAGGGGCCAGTGGAGGAAGTGGCTACTTTTCTGGGTGGGCGCTTGCCCCCCTTTGCAGCCGCCCCTGCGGGGGAACCAAAATAATCTGTTATGCAAGTGTTGGTGCGAAAGCTGCGTGGTGGGAGAGTAGGTGGCGGCGGAGCAGGAGGATGTACGCCATCCTCCTCCAGAGCAAGCTCCCCGCTCGCTGGCCCTCCTCCTCATAGCGCCAACCCTGGAACGTGCCTGCACTAATTTCCTCTCCTACAGCAGCTCCAGCGAGGATAATTTCCGCTTTCTGCTCTCTGAAGCGAGTTCATCTAAGGGTTAATGAGAGATGTTTTGTTCCTAGGCTAGAAGGGCAAATAAGAAGGGAGGGATTATATTTGGGGGTTGTCACTTCCTGCATTTCCTTCTCCTCTCCTGCGGGGTTTCGACGGAGGAGGAGCCGACAAGGGGAAAGGGTGGAGAGGGAGGGAGGGACAGCAAGGAAACATGGCACGCTCGCACGCATGAAGGAAAAGAAATAAAATAAAATAATTCAAATTGAAGGAGCTGCGGCAGGCGCTGGGTGGGGGGAGGCACATGACATGTCTCTGGAGGGCCCCCACAGAGGCGAGGGCCCCTAGACAGCTGCCTCCCCTTGCCCGATCATAGTTATGCCCCTGAGTGAAATCCAAAGCAGATTGTGAGGAGCTTCAAAAGGATCTCTCCAAACTGGAGGAGTGGGCGACAAAATGGCAAATGCGGTACAATGTTGGCAAGTATAAAGTGATGCACATTGGGACCAAAAACCCCTACTTCAAGTATACATGGATGGGATCTGAGCTGAGAGACTGACAAGGAGAGGGATCCTGGGGTTGTGGTGGACAGCTCGTTGAAAATGTTGACTCAATGTGCGGCAGCTGTGAAAAAGGCCAATTCTATGCTAGGGATCATTAGGAAGGGGACTGAAAATAAAACTGCTAATATTATAATACCCTTTTACAAAACTATGGTGCAGTCACAATTGGAGTACTGGTCACCATAAAGAAGTACATTGTAGAACTGGAAAAGGTGCAGAAGAGGGCAACCAAGATGATCAGGGGCCTAGAGCACCTTCCTTAGGAGGCAAGGCTGCAACACCTGGGGCTTTTTAGTGGAGAAAAAAGACAGCTGCAGGAATACATGATAGAGGTCTATCAAATCATGCATGGTGTGGATAGAGAGAAATTCTTCTCCCTCTCACATAACCCTAGAACCAGGGGTCATCCCCTGAAATTGATTGCCAGGAAATCTAGGACAAACAAACAGAAGTACTTTTTCACACAACACATAATCAACTTGTGGAATTCTCTGCCATGAGATGTGGTGACAGCCAACAACCTGGTTGGCTTTAAGAGGGGTTTGGATAACTTCATGGAAGAGAGGTCTATCAACGGCTACTAGTCGGAGGGCTATAGGCCACCTCCAGCCTCAAAGGCAGGATGCCTCTAAGTACCAGTTGCAGGGGAGTAACAGCAGGAGAGAGGGCATGCCCTCAACTCCTGTTTGTAGGCTTCCAGCGGCATCAGCCAGCATAGTGTAGTGGTTAGAATGCTGGACTAGGACCGGGGAGACTTGAGTTCAAATCCCCATTCAGCCATGAAACTAGCTGGGTGACTCTGGGCCAGTCACTTCTCTCTCAGCCTAACCTACTTCACAGGGTTGTTGTGAAAGAGAAACTCAAGTATGTAGTACACTGCTCTGGGCTCCTTGGAGGAAGAGCAGGATATAAATGTAAAAATAACATCATCATCATCATCATCATCATCTGGTGGGCCACTGTGTGAAACAGGATGCTGGACTAGATGGGCTATGGGCCTGATCCAGCAGGGATGTCCTTATATCTATATCTATATCTATATCTATATCTATATCTATATCTATATCTATATCTATATCTATATCCAAGCAACTCTATATTACAGATATTGAGGCTGTTCTCATGGGCAGCTTAGCCCAGGACTAGCCTAGCCTGGATTAACCTAGGCTAGGCTCCTCATGTAGAGTGCCAGGATCCATCCTAACCCTGCTCCTAAGCCCAACACTTAGCCAAGGTTAAGGGAGCAAGCACTCCCTAATCCCGGCTGCTGGGCTCATGTGTCTCTTCAGTTCCACAGAACCGAGGAGAGACAAAGACGGGTGCCTAGAATGCCCAGCTGACAAGGGAATCCTCCTGCCAAAGCACCATGGTCATCACACTGTGCCTTGTGGGATACGTGGAGGCCAGGAGAATGAGACCCAGCCTCTGTTGCTCCATGCTGCTGGGAGCAATGCAGCTCTGCTTGCAGCATATATTGTGTGGGCATATGGCTTGTGTGCCGAAAGGATAAAGAGGGATCATCTGGTAGGTTGAGCCCTACCTTCCCCTTGCCCGCCCCACTGAGTGCCTGGTCATGTGAATAGGCTCAGTGTGTGGATGTGTGGGTGTATTACTGTATAGTGTGTATTATGTTAAGCATATTGTCTAGTTTGGCCCTCACCTCTATTCAGTATGCTGAATGAGTTCACCATCTCCTGCATTCTATATGTGATTTGCTAAAGCAGATCTGTGGAAATCTTTTTTAAATATTGGGAATAAATATGAAATAATAACTTTGTAGCTGTACAACCTTTTCCCAGGAAACATTGCCCTCTAAAATCCACCATTATACTAATGACTATTATTCAAGGTAAAAATATATCTT
Source organism: Hemicordylus capensis (assembly GCF_027244095.1). Lineage (NCBI taxonomy): Eukaryota > Metazoa > Chordata > Lepidosauria > Squamata > Cordylidae > Hemicordylus > Hemicordylus capensis. Next base: position 184,523,053 of record NC_069657.1, on the reverse strand, counting down.
ATTTGAAGTCTTTTGAGTAGGGAGGTCAATGGTGATTCAGTGATCATTAAATGCAGCATTGACAAGTTACATCCATGTAAGCATATTTCATATTATGATTTTAAATAATAAATTGTACATTTAAAAAATGTAAGTGATCAATGTGTTGTCTTGTCAGCCTGACTTCAGTACAAAGATTTTAATTTTTGCTTCAAAGGAAAAAAAAATGCTAATAATCTGTTGCTTTTCAGCTACAGAAGAGTGAGTTTTTCCAGTAGATTATCTTTTATTTAAGCACATATTTAATATCCAATACTCTAAATAGCTATCTGCATTGCAGATAACAAAGCATTTGTATGCAAAGCTGAAATGTTATCATCTCCTTCCTCCTTCATAATAGCTCCGATATTATCTTCTCACAGATTGAGCTATAGCAGAACATTATTTTAGTAAAAGCTTACGGCAGCAAGACCATTTCAAGGAGATAGTCCTGACCCTAATACATATTTTGGGAGCCCTCTTCTCTTAACTGTTAAACAAACTTAAATCCATAGGCCAACATCCTGACTAATGCTGCAACCATGAAAGCACATGCACAGTGCTAGTGACCCTCAGGGACTTGATTTCAGGTTGCACTGAATGCTTCCAGGGGAAGAGGGCGGTCAGTGACAATTGTATGAGGGCCATCCTCAGCCACAAGAAGAGGCAGGAGAATGAAGCTGACAGTAAAATATGCTTTTGATATCACCAGCTAAGGTTACTGGGGCAGCAGGACAGGAAGTATGTTGTGATATCATTTGGCCATGCCACATACCAGAGCTGGTTCAGACATGAATGCTAAATTATGGTGTAGCTTGATGAGAATGGGCCACAGCGAGAATCAGTTCACACACTCGCTTCTCCTTCTCCTTTGTGTGCGAATGGGGAAACTGAAAGCTTCCACTTTTAATTTCAAACAAACCACAGTACTTTTTACACCCAAACTCAGGAAACTGTGGTTTGTTTTTTTAAACACCATTTTTTACTGAGATGAAGAATTCCCCATATGAGTCCAGTAACATTAGTGCAGTGATTATGAAGCTTAAAAACAATTGCAAAGCAACAACAAACTGCTGGGCTACTCACCAGAGGACACTGGGGAAGGGAAAGAGATATGGCATGAAGTTGCAGGACAAATCATATAAGATACAAACACATATCAGAATAGATAACAGAACCACGAACCTGTCAGAAAATATATTAAATAGAGATGCCATGATACCATAAGGAGGGGAATTACCACCAAGGACAATAAAGACACTGATATTGTTTTGTGGTGTTTTTCTTTTACTTTGGTGTCTCACTGTACCCCTGAAATGAAAACCAAGTGGGAAATAATTATTCTAGTCTAATGGATTTACCTCTGCTAACTGAGCAAAGAGACACCTTTTAAAAGTGGTAATTCTCTTTACTGAGCGGGGGAGAGCAACAGGCCCTATCCAACCCCAGCACAGCATCCCTCCTGTGGTTGTTGCTGGTGTCTGTCTTATGTTTCTTTTTAGATTGTGAGCCCTTTGGGGAGAGCGATCCATCTTTATTTGTTATTTCTCTTTGTAAACCGCTTTAGGAACTTTTGTTGAAAAGCAGTATATAAATATCCATTGTTGTTAAGCTCTCAACTGATATAATTTATAAAAATCTTTCTCAGGACTTCAGGGGATGAAGCGGAGGGGGGGGACCCTTCTGGGAGTCATTGTTAAAATGAAGTCATAGAAGACACTACTCTCTCACTGCCAAGAGCACAGACTGCCCTGTCTCCTGCCTCAACCCCAAGCCCAGTAAGTACATTAGGGTTTGGGAGAGTGACGAGAAGGGAGTGAATCTCTGGCCTGAATCAAAGCAACCACTATGAATCAAGTCAGAGTGAAGTGGGAATTCTAGAAATTGGGGAGTGTGGGTCAAAAGTGCGGAGGCAGCTCCCAAATCAAATAGGTGGTACTCTGCACAGCCCTATTGAAATGGACCCAGTTATGATAAAGTCTGGGTCTGATCCAAATAGGGACCACAGGACCAGATGCCGTTATGTAGTGTCCAAGCCTCCCCACTTAGGATTGTGCCCAATCCATGATAATTTTTCTTCAATATTTGCAGATGAAAACAGGATGATGCATTCTCTGAGGATTATGCACATCCATTTGATATTGATAACAGGACAGATTTGGATTGGTTATTTTAATTTTATTTTAATTTGCCACTTGGAATGGAGTACTGTGGCTCATTTAGTTAATTGTTTGCTTATAGTGAAGATTTGCCTGTTGCATTATTTCATCTGTAGTGTAATGCTCTACTTATTAATGTACCAAATGCTGTGGTTTCCTAGCAACGCTGTCTGGATAAACTGTGCTCCTCTAGGGCCCTTAAGACAATTTGCAAGGCTTAATCTGTACAAAGGTAAAATTCCCTGTATCTATTGATGACTCTTAAAAAGTATGATTTACTTCTCTAAAAACAATTTAGATTCAAGTATTTGTCATAACAGATTACTAAGGCTTTAGTTCAGAAAGCATGTTTGGGTTTCTTGTATAGACAAACATGATTATAGACATTTTCTTAGTATAGATCAGCATGATTATTGTTCTGCCGTTACATAGCACTGTTTAGTTTGCAGACCTTGTTTTACAGAATTTAAAATCCAATACTTATGAAATGCACAGTATTTTGGTGGGAATTCAAGTGGGTGAGAAACAGCTATGGACTGCAGAGAGGCCAAAAGGTGGGAGGAAACCACTGTCACCCAATCCAGGTGACAGTGGTTTCCTTCCCAATCAAGGTGGGCAGGGGATGGGCTAGGCAGGGAATAGGCCCAATCTTTTCCTCTTGTACAAAACATGGTGCTCTTCTCCACATAGCTAGCACTACTTCTGACAAGTATGAATAGATGAAGTGCCATGCTTTATGAGGCCAGAAGTTGCAATTTGCCTTCGGAATGAGAAGGCATTCTCCCTGTTCAGGTGAGTCTGAGCCTGACACACAGACATGAAATATCAGTCTGGGACATGTTCAGGAAAGGATGGGAGATTCATGACATATATGGGACTCCTGATTGCAGTACTGAGATCCCACGTATGCAAGGGCTGCCACATTTGCTGTAATGTCAGGAACTTCCATGTGGGCATTCCTTCTTAGTATAGTTCAACATGATTATTGTTCTGCAGTTACATAGTACTGTTTAGTTTGAATGCCACAGCTGCACTATGATCATCTCCATGATCTCCACTCTGGTACATTTAGTTGGAAATTAAATTGGGCATGAGTCCTCCATTTATATTGGGCATGAGTCCTCCATTTATATTGTGGAAAAATTATTCATCGTATCCATCCAGATATTACAAAATACCACCATAATCACTCTAACTGGCAAAGCAAATTCTAAAATGCAGTGTTTTGAAATTGAGAAATAAAACCTCTTTTTTTTACAACACAGACTAACAAGACAACAACAACAATTAGAACAATGGGCCTTCTGGCTCAGCATTCTCTCTTCCAACAGTGGGCCACAGAGGAAAGTTCACAAGCTGAGCATGATCATGATCTCCTGTAGGTAGTCCCCAGCAGGGCTTGTGTGAAGTGGGAGTAGGGGGACAGTCGCCTATAACCCCATGCCAATTGTTGTGGGGGCACACTATAGCACAGCAACAGAAAGTTTCCTAGTTTTGGCTAAGCTGGCACAATATTGATCCATTGATATGCACAAGCTTGCAAACCCCCCTTCAATTCTGAGGTCTGCTCTGAGAGCCCAAAAAGCCAAATTAAGGCCAGTGTCTGGAAGATTGTTACTGCAAGAGACAACTAGGATGTGAGCTTTTGATTTTGCTGAACTACAGTAACCAAAGGGAATTGTTTATATCTACCCAAGGCCTAAGACTTGTTTTTACACTGTGCTTGTCAAGTGATGAGCATGAAGCTTAGTTTGAGTACGTGCTTAAATGCTGAGAGCAATCATATTATGTGCTGAGAATCATATTTGGAAACCACATTTTAGATAGTAGGTACCTGCATATTTTAGGGGTACATTTTTTCACACAATAACTGCTGAATTGCTTTACATGCTGACTCCTAATAACATTTCTTGGGATTGAAAGCGCCAATGAAACTTTGAGAACTGACCACAGACCGTCAAGCTAAGTGTAAATAGGAATGTTTTTCCATCTGGATTATAAACAAGTCAGGCCTGGGACCCACTATGCCAATGACGGGAGACCAAGATTGTTTACATTAAAGATGGAGACTTAGAGAGAAATGATGTGGCTGTTTTTGATTTGAGATATGACAAGGAAGCTGAGGTTATAAAAAGGAGATCTACCCCTCCCTCATCACAGAATCAGACAGGAGAGAGAAACCTGGGCAGAAAGAACAGAGCAAAGTAGAGCTAGCATGGGAAGGGAAGCAACTCAGACCCTGGGAAGTAGCTGGATGTCTGCCCTAATATGGGAGAGACATTCTCTGCCCCTTGGGTTGAGATGGGCTTCCTAGCCATTCCTGGGTTTCTCACCTAAGCTACTTGGACAGCTTCCAGCTCTCCCAGCATTTTTCCAAGGCCTCCTGAGACTACAAATGACTGACTGGTAAATTGTTCATCTACTGGAAGCCTCCAGTCTAGCCTTTTCCAGAACAAACATACCTAACTCATCTTGTCCCTCTCCTTTCAATCTCTGTCTTCTCTGCTTCCCAGGAGGGCTGCTCTCAGCCCCTGTTAGCTGGCCTAACAGCATTCTGCCTGGGCATGTGCTCCCCCTCAAATCCTTCCGCCTCTCATTCCTCTTTCCTTTGGCTCACATTTCTCTATGTCAGTAATGAGCTCTCTTCTCCCCCTCCTTTCTCTGTCTTGGCCTCTCAGCTCAGAGCAGTGGTGGCCCATGAATGCGCCGCTGGGGGTGGAGGGCAGCGGGAGGCACCTTTAAGAGTAAATGAATCCGGTGCTTACCTCTGCTCCCTCTGCACCTGAATGCTGTTCGGCGAAGAAGCATGCCACCCTGCAGCCCCTAGGGTGGGGAATTGCCTCCACCACTCACCTGGCTTCCACAGAGCTGAGCCCCCACCAGTGGCCAGGTGAATGGCAGAGGCAATTCCCTGCCGCAGGGGCTGCTGGGCGGCACGCTTCTTTGCCAAACAGCATTCAGGTGGCTCACTGGCTCAGAGACTATGCGTGGCTTTCTGCTTTCTGTTTGAGCAAGCTTGGGTTATCTTGGAACAAAACTGGAGATAACTGACATTGCTAAGCTTCCTTTAGCTGCATTAAAGAGGGGGAAAAGTGATCTTAAAAACTGCTTGTATTAATTAAACTGCTGGCAAAAGTAGGAGGAAATGCCTTTTGCTGTTAGAGTTGGGCTGTGAGATTGTTTTGGTTTGTTGCTACGCAGCAGAGATAAGCCACACCTTACACACAGCAACTCACGGAGTTTTGGCCGTTTGCCTGGACTAGAGGAATGTGTTTTCCACTGTTACTCAGAGCAGAAATTGCCTTTAGCTGTTAGCTATCTCTAGTGAGTCTGAATGATTTTCACTGTCACTGAGAACCCTACACTAGGAAACATCTGATTATGCTAATTGCTTGAATGTAATCATAATTAATAAAGCTTTTAAACTGTAGTCTTGTGTTTGGGTGTGCCTTCCTCTCCCCCTTCTTCCTCCTGATTGCTTTCATGATCTCGGAAATGAACTGTAAGTAGCCTCTGTTGGCTAGGGTGAGAGCAGGCTGCCTGCTCTCCCTCCCCCTTATAGGAGGGACATAGCAGCCTCATCTTATCACAATCATGGGAAGACCCACAAACATTTTTCTCTGGGCCCCACAAAAGCTAAAGACAGCTCTAGTTCCCAGCATCTGAACAATAGCCTTTAGTGTGTGGTTCAAGACTCATAAGTAAGTCCCAGCCAAAGTAGGACACTCTGGTGGTACTACCATGTTTTGTTTAGGATTGCTTTTTGCAGAAGGAAAAAGATGAGGAAGGAAAGAGGAAGTTGGGGGCAGGGAAGAATTGGGAAAATGTAGAGATGAGGTGAGATGAGAAAAACACATAGAAAGAGAGTGAGGTGGATATATTTGGAGGAAAGAAGGAAAGGTAGGAGCCATGTTGCACCCTAAACCCCAAAGAAAGACAGGACAAGCATGTATGGATGAAACTAGGGCCACTTTATTGAGTAAATAACTACACAAAGTTCTGCAACAAGCATAACATACTCCATACTACCTGGAGGTAGGGCAGGTGCGCCAGGTACTTCCAGTTAGTTCAAGTAAACGGGGGCAACGGCAGCAGAGAGGTACGCTGCTACCCTATGGACTTTGCCAAAAACATAGCGCCAGTGGGAGGAAAGCGGTGGGAGGGGTAAGTGCATCTCCCCCACCCTTAAAGCAGCACCCCTACACACACACACACACACACACCTTCAAACCTCCCCAGCCTGGTTCAGTGCACATCCCTACTGTGGACTTCTAGGCCAGCCCTGACACAGTTCAGAAGTAGTAGAAGCAGTGAATGGGCAAAACCTGCAGAAATCTTTCTGCAACTGCTGCTTTTGAACAATGTTGGGGCACCCTTAGAAGTCTGCAGCAGCCCTGGGATGCAGCACCACAGAACAGCATGTTAATCCATGTGTACATTTTCGTTAAAAAAAAACCCACAACCCTAACCCTTTTGGAATTTCATGAAAAGTTCATACTGCCATCTTCATCACACACAAAATCTATTCCACACAGACTCTAAAGAAGACCCAATTACACCACTCCACTTCATATATAAAATAGCTTGTCTCTCAATAACTCTGGGTCTGTCTTCTAGCATTGCACAGGAAGGCAATGAATGTTTATCTAGAATGAAACAGTGAAAGAATGAAGAATTAGGCACAAGAAGAAGGAAATTTCAAAGATGCTTCAAGAAGACTGCCAAGCTCATTGAAGGAACAGGAAAGCCTTGGGCAATTCAGGGTAGTGGAGCCATAAAAGTGAAGACACGGGCATGAATTTAATGACAAATTCAGAGGGCAGAAAAAGTCCATATAAAGTCCAGAAGGCAAGATCTAGTTAATGATTACTGTTAGGCACACAATACCTCCTAACTGGACTTGATTTTAAAATTAACATCTAGATATCAAAACTCCCTAAATGAAGAGCATATTTAATAGTCAGGCATCCACTGTGACAGTCGTTTCATGCATATAAGATCTATATACAGCCAAATTGTGCATTTGGGAAAATAAATGGGCACCTGTGCTTTCTGAATTCTTTTTATTAAACCACAGCATGCCATCAGTGTTTCACAAGGGAAAATACAGTGCAGGCATGTGGCGAAACAAACCATCTTGAGAAAATTCTCTGATGTTTTTCCTTGGAAGGAATCCTGAAATTATCTTCAAAATTTGGTTTCTCCTTTGAGATGAAATTCTCTTTCAATTTCACTTTGAATAAATTTTGGTTCCAACTCTAGTACAATGCCAACAAAAATATGGGTGGAAACAGGGTCCATGCCACCCTTCGTAGAAAGTCTGATGCATGCCAAGTGTCTCGAAGGCTAACATTTTACTCTCTTTCATCTACAGAGAACATCACCAAAGAGAGATACAGTGGCTCAGGAAAGACCACCTTGAAGGTTGATTCTCAGCCTCACTTTCCTTTATAGTTTAGGGTAGAATTGCAGATGACAAGTAGCAGAGACAAAAATTTCCAAATTATTTCTGTTAATATGTTTGCCTCACTGAAAGCTGGCTTATGAGAGTAGGATTTTCTGAATGATGATTTCACTTGTCTGGTGACTCTGGGCCAGTCTTCACTCTCTCAGCCTAAGCGCCCTCAGAGAGTTGATGTGAGGATAAACATGCCCATGTACACCTCCCTGGGCTCCTTTGGGCCCTGGGAGGAAGATCAGAATATACATGTAAATAATAAATACATACATGTATAAAATTTCTGCTTTTAGGTCAATGTGGTGAAATAGGTTACTCATCACTGCTCCACATTCAAAGAACATCTGACTTGCTATTATGCTTAATGAAGACTGTTGCTCTTCAAAATCTGAACTTTTGTATGGCGTCCCTCAGGGCTCCATATTATCTCCAGTGCTGTTTAACATCTACACGAAACTGCTGGGAGAGATTATCAGGAGATTTAGTGCAGGGTGTTATCAGTACACTGGACACCCAAATCTATTTCTCCATGTCAACCTCTTCGGGAGAAGGCATAACCTCCCTAAATGCCTGCCTGGAGGCAGTAATGGGCTGGATGAGGAATAACAAACTGAGGTTGAATCCTGATAAGATGGAGGTACTTATTGTGTGGGGTCGGAACTTGGGAGATGATTTTGATCTGCCAGTTCTGGATGGGGTCACGCTTCCCCAGAAGGAAAAGGCACGCAGCTTTTTATCAGTTTTGGCTGATATACCAGCTGCTTCCATTTCTTGAGATGAACAACTTCAAAATGGTGGTCCATACACTGGTAAAATCTAGGCTGGATTACTGCAATGCTCTCTATTACTGCAATGCGCTGCCTTTGTACATAGTCCGGAAACTGCAGTTGATCGAGAATGCAGTGGCCAGGTTGGTCTCTGGTTCATCTAGGAAAGACCATATTACTCCTGTGTTGAAAGAACTACACTGGCAGCCGATACGTTTCTGGGCAAAATACGAGGTGCAGGTTATTACCTATAAAACCCGAAACAGCTTAGGCCCTGGGTATTTAAGAGAATGTCTTCTTAACTACGAGCCCCACTGCCTGTTAAGATCATCTGGAGAGGTTCATCTGCGGTTGCCACCAACTTGTCTGGTGGCTACTCGGGAACGGGCCTTCTCCATTGCTGCCCCTGGACTTTGGAATACGCTCCCTTTTGAAACAAGAGCCTCCCGATCGCTGGCAACGTTTAAAAAGGCACTGAAGACGCATTTATTCACCCAGGTCTTTAATTAGATTTATAGTTTTAAAATTTTTAATACTGAGTTTTAAATGTTTTAATTGTTAATTGATTTGATGTTTTAAATGATTTTAATTGTAAACTGCCCAGAGATGCAAGTTTTGGGTGGTATAGAAATATTTTAAATAAATAAATAAATAAATAATTATGCCAGGTTCTTGCTTATCAAATAGCTGACAAGGTTGCTATGTGGATCATGCCAGATTATCTAATATCACACTGATCCCTTTCTAATGACCTGTGAGAAGGGCTTGAAGGGACTAACGGAGGAAGCCTTGAAAAGCTTACCTCCCCTGCAGACAATCCTCTCCTTGTTGCTGGATGGGAGGATTGCCTGCCCAGATGATTGCCAGCTTCTGCTGGCAGCTGGTTGCCTTGGGGGGCTAGGAGGTCCTTGGAACTCCCATAATGCATCATGCAAGTGCGCAGTGGATTATGGGGAGATTTTTATGCCAGATGGGAGGCTGCTGGTGTGTGGGTGCTATGCGGAGCTGTGTGGCATCGACACATGAACAGTTAGCCCAGGCTAATGGCGTGTTTATGCCACTAACCTGGGCTAACAACTGTGGCTCCCTTGTGGGTTTGCCACCATGGTGCTGCTGCGAGCCATGCAGCTCCCCTTGGTTCTCACACACACAGAGAACTGGGCCCGCCTTTCCTAGCCTGATTTTGTCTGCATGTTAGAACAGCCTCATTATCTACTGAAGTCAGCTGTGTCCTTCAAAAATGCATGCCCCTAGTACTGATGGTGTTTATGACATGGTTAGGCTAAAGCCTTTTGGATGTCAAGTGGCTGATGTTGCCATGTGGGAAAAGAAAATGCGAAGACAGAATTACAGCATGGAACGTGGAATGTGGAATGTGGAATGTAAGAATCATGAATATGGGGAAGCTCAATACAGTAAAAGATTGAATGAATCAACTACAGATTGACATCTTGGGCATCAGTGAATTAAAATGGACTGGAATTGGACATTTGCAGTCAGAAAATCATACCATTTACTACTCAGGACATGAAAAACAAAGAAGGAACAGTGTTGCTTTCATAGTCAGGAAGGATATAACAATGACAGTACTTGAGTACAATACAGCCAGTGACCAACTAATACCAATTATATTTCACGGACAACCCTTTAACATGACAGTTTTTCAAGTCTATGCCCCAATGACTGATGCAGAAGAGGAAGTTGATGAGTTTTGTTGCTCAAGTTCAGTCTGAAATTGACAGAACATGCAAGCAAGATGTGATGCTGGTGGTTGGAGACTAGAATGCCAAAGTTGGAAATGGTAAGGAAGAAAACACAGTCAGACTGTATGGCCTAGGAAACAGAAATGAAGCAGGAGAATGACTTATAAGTTTCTGCCAATCCAATGATCTTTTCATTGTTAACACATTCTTCAAACAACCATGCCTATACACATCAACATCACCAGATGGAGTACACAGAAATGAAATTGATTACATTATTGGTGCAAGAGGTGGAAGAGCTCAGTTATAGCAAAGACATGGCCAGGGGCCGATTGTGGAACCAATCAGGAACTTCTCATGTGCAAGTTCCAAGTCAAGATAAAGTGGAAAAACAAAGCTATCCAGCTTCCACAATGTGATATTGAGAATGTACCCACCATTTTCAAGGAGAACATCAGGAACTGCTTTGAAGTTCTGAACCTCATTGATAGGGAACCAGAGGAATTGTGGAATGGAATAAAAGAGATTGTTAAGGATTAATGTGAAAAGTGACTGCCAAAGACCAAGAAACAGAAGAAAGCAAAATGGATGTCAGAACAGACTGTGGAAATTGCTAAGAAGAGGAGAGACAGCAAAGTCAAGAAAGATAGAGACTTCAGGAAGGAACTGAATAGGGAATTTCAGAAAGTGGTTAGAAGAGACAAGGAGCGGTATTACAGTGGCATCTGCAAAGACCTTGAGGATGGAAACAGACACAGAAAATCAAGGAAAGTTTTCCAAGAGATCTCTGAACTCAGAAGGAGGTTTCTGCCTCAAATTGGTATGTTAAGGGATGCCAAAGGACAGATACTAACTGATTCAGAGAAGATCAAACAGAAATGGAAGGAATACACTGAAAATCCGTAGAGCAGGGACGCCAACATCCAATATTCTCTAGAAGATATTCCCTACTTGCAAGAACCTTTAGTAAGGAGAGACGAAGTTAGATGAGCACTCTGGTCATTATTTTATTTATTTATTTGATTGATTGATTGATTGATTGATTAATTACCAAGTCGGAAGGCTACAGGAATTGATGGAATAGCTACAGAAATATGGCAGGCAACAGAAGAAGAATCAGTCAAAGCTCTAACCAAACTGTGCCAGCAAATTTTGAGAATGACACAGTGGCCAACAGATTTGAAAAGGTCAGTCTACATACTCATAGCAAAGAAAGAAGACTTAATGGATTGTGCAAACCATCGCATAATATCATTAATTTCACATGCTAGCAAAATAATGCTCAGAACCATCCAAATCAGATTAGAGCCCTACATGGAAAGGGAAATGCCAGATGTTAAAGCTGGATTCAGAAACGGCCGAGGAACAAGAGACATTACTGTTGATGCATGATGGATAATTGATAAAGCCAAAGAATACCAGAAAGAAGTCAATATGTGCTTTATTGACTACAGAAAAGCCTTAGATTGTGTCAACCATGTCAAGTTTTGGAATATCCTTAGGAAAATGGGCATCCCAGAACATCTCATTGTTCTCATGAGAAATGTATACACAGGACAAGAAGCCACAATCCAGACAGAACAAGGTAAAACAGACTGGTTCCAGATCAGCAAAGGAGTAAAACAAGGCTATATACTTTCTCCTTCTTTGTTCAACTTATATGCTGAACATATACTGAGAGAAGCTGGATTGGAAGAAGATGAGCGGGGTTGAAAAGTTGGAGAAAGGAACATCACTGACCTGCGCTACACTGATGACACCACTCTTATAGTTGAGAATATGGATGATTTGCAAGCCCTAGTAATGAAAAGCAAAGAGCACAGTGATAAATTGGGACTATGACTAAATGTAAAGAAGACTAAACTAATGACAACAGTTACAGCAATCAGCCTTAGAATTGATAATGAAGACGTTGAAGTGGTGGATAGAGGTGTGCATGGAACTGGGCCAGTTTGGTCCAGCCCCTATCGAACTCCCCCCCCGGTCTGGTCCGGTCCTGGACCGGTCAGTGAATTTCTTTTAATTTTTTTAAAATGTAAAAGAAGTACCTGTAGCCCCTTCGGGGGGGGGGGCTTGCTGTAGCCGTGGGTGTGTGTGTCCCCCCGCGGGTTCCCCCCCCGGCCTTCCTCATCATCACCGCAACCGGGTAAGCAAAACCTTTTTGGCCCTTTCAGGTCTCCGTACAAGTGAGCAGCTGTCATTTTGGCCACGGCCTCCATTTTGGCCACGGCTTCACAGAGAGCACTTGTGCATGCGTGCGGTCACCAAAATGGCTGCCACTAATTTGTATGGAGGCCCGAAAGGTCCAAAAAGGCTTTGCTTACCCAGCCGTGGCAGTGATGAGGAAGGCCGGCGGGGGGAGAGTGAACCCGTGCAAACACATACACACCCGTGGCTACAGCAAGCCCCCCGAAGGGGCTACAGGTACCTCTTTTACATTTTAATTTTTTTTTTAAAAAAAGGTAGCGGACCTGCCGGATAGGACCTAGAGGTCCAGTTCCAGTCCGATGGAACCTGGGGTGTGTGTGGTTCGGTTCGCTCACAAACCCACAAGCCCTCAAACCCCTGGAGTGGACCATCAGACCGCGGACTGCCGGACTGGTTCTGCATATCCCTAGTGGTGGATAGCTTCTGCCTTTTAGGATCGACCATCAACAGTATCAGTCAGTCAGTCAGTCAGTCTTTATTAATACAGCCAATGGCCAGAATTACAAAAATAAAAACATTTAGAATTAACAACTTCATTCCGAATAACACCACAAATATAACAGAATTTAGCAACATTGAGTAAGTTCTCCTCTTTACAATCCTTTAAAATTAAATTTAAATAATCAGTTTCGGTTAATCCTGGAAACAGGATAAGTTGAGGTGAAATGTATTTCTTCCTAATATCACTGTAAAATTGGCAATACAAAAGAACATGAGCCGTCGTCTCAACTTCTCCCGATCCACACGGACAAACACGGCAATGATAAGGAATATTTTGGAATCTCCCCTGCAGCACAGCTGTATTCAAGGCGTTACAACGGGCCAAAGTTAAAGCCCTACGAAATTTAGGTACTGTAAGAAGAGATACATATCTGGCTGGGGAATAGCTTATGGTTTCGACATTCAGGAAAACACCCCTAGGAATTAAACTCCTGTCAATCTGAGATTCCATATCGAGAATCCTTTCCTTAAGTCTGCCCCTAGCCTCCTCATAAGGCAAACTAAGAATGGTTGCAGGTGAAAATCCATAGTACTGCAATCTCGCTTCAATAGCTTCCAACCAGGCTGAGCGATAAGAATCTTGAAAAATCAATGAGACAATACCAATAGGCCTAAACATCAATTTGAGCCAATAGCTCAAAATGAAAAGCCATGCCCAGGCTTCAACTTTAATCAATCCTGCCTCAAGGCGCAGCACTACTCTGGGCACACAGCCAGGTACTTGAAAGATGTTTTTCAGAAAGGTTGATTGTATTACCTCAACTTTCTCGAAATTGGAGTATAGCCCCAACTGAACACCATACAGTAGTTGAGCCCTTACCTTTGCATTAAATAGTTTGATGGCTGCTGGGACATACTGAGCACCTCTAGAGCGGAAAAAAGACTGGATCAAATTAGCACTTCTTCTTCCACTCTGGATAACATAATCTCTGTGCAGTAGTCGTGATCCAGTAGCAGAAAAAACAATCCCGAGATATTTGAATTGTTTCACTTGTTCAAGTTGGACTCCATTAAAAAACCAGCGATGTAAAATAGGGCGTCTTGCAAATACCACAATTTTAGTTTTGGAACAATTAACTTCCAGCAGATTCAACTTACAATAATCATCAGGGGCACGCATAGCTCTCCTTAAACCCACTTGAGTTCTAGATAAAATTACCGCATCATCAGCATAAAGCAAAATGGACAAATGTCTTGTGCCTAACTTAGGTGGATGGTGATGCAGTTGATTCAAGTGAGCGATCAATGAATTAATATATAGGTTAAACAGCAAGGGAGCCAAAATGCATCCCTGTCTAACTCCTCTAGATACCAGTACTTCCTTAGTAAGATGCCCAACTCTAGAACAACGAACTCTGATCCGAGAATTATTATGAAGCTTGCGAATGAGGCATAGAAGATGACGATCAATTGTGGATTCAGACAGCTTAGACCATAATTTATCACGCGGGATCAGATCAAATGCAGCCCTAAAATCGATAAAGGCGGCAAAAAGAGCAGCCTTATGAGCAAGCACATATTTCCCAACAAGATGTTGAAGGATTAAAGCCGGATCCAAAACTGATCGGTCCGCTCTAAATCCAAATTGCTCATCCGACAGAATGTTTTCTCTATCGCACCAATCCACCAATTTGCCATACAGATGCCTAGCATAGAGTTTAGCAATAGTACTAAGTAAACTAATTGGGCGATAGTTCTCTGGGAGTCTCCTATCTCCCTTTTTGTAGATAGGAATAATGATTGCAATGCCCCAATCACTCGGAATCTGAGTGGTTCGGTCTATAAAAGTGAATAGGGAAGCTAAAACAGGAGACCACCAAGCCATGTTACTCTTAAGTATCTCTGCGGTAATATGGTCAATACCTGGGGCTTTGCCTGATTTCAACTGGGTAATAAGAGCATTGATTTCACTGCATGACACCGGAGGCCAATCTGATGATGGGGCCGAAATGTCTGTTAAATGGAAGACTAAATCGTCCTCCTTTTGGAATAACTTTGTGAAATGTTGCTCCCAAACTAATGGGGGATTACATAATCAAAAAGAATAGAATTGCATCGTAACTGACAGGTAATCAGTCTCCAGAAGACTGCAGAGTTTCTAGCTTTAGCTGCCATAATTAATTGATTCCAGTCAGCCATAACTGCTTCGCTCTTTTTGCGCTTTATAAGAAGTTTATAAGCTTTCTTCCTATCCATCACCTCAGCCAATGAGGTAGAGGTCAGAGTAGTTCTGTGGACCAAAAGGGCAGCAGTAAGTTGGTGTTTAGCTTTGTAACACTCCTCATCAAACCACCCATGGGAGCTTTTTGAGATCCCACCAGCTCCTCCAGGCTTTGGCCAAGTAAGAATAGGTTGTAGGGCCTGTATTATTTTGTCATAAGATCTTAAAAAGTCTGGCCCAAGTTCACAACCACCAGATAGTATAACTGAGTGAAGCATATCAATGTTACGAGAAGTCAGTAAGGAGTCCACCCTAGCACCCAAACTATCCGACCATCTCACCCGAGAGGGACAAACCTCCAGATCAGAAGTGGGGGTACAAATCATATCCAATTTAGGTAAAGTATCAAAATTTAGGAGTAATTCCCCCGGGAGGTGGTCACTCTCACACCGGATGACAATTCTAAAATTTACCAGCTGAGTAAAAAGCGAAGGCGAGATAGCCATATAATCAATTGTTGAAAAGCCAGCGCTAGACCAATATGTATATTCAGCCGGATAATCACCATACATTGCCCCATTAAGAATATGCAAATTTAGTTCATCAAAAGTTTGTAATAGGCATAGCCCAGCAAAATTTCCCTTGGAGTCCTTAAATTGACGAGTTAACAGTGGGTATTGAATTTCCCCATCAAATGAATAAGATTTAAACATAGCAAATAGTTTTTGATTATTATCAGCCAGCCTAGCATTGAAATCGCCGGCAATTATCAAATGCGCTTGAGGATACAAACATTGGAGACCTTCTATGTATAATTTCAGTTTAGACCATATTGACTTAATGCAAACAATCCGATTCAAAGGTGGAATGTATACATTAATGAGTAATAGGAGCAAGGCCTTAGCTTTAACAAGAAGGGCCATAGCAAACTGGTCACAACTCGGTAGTAAAAGACATTCAAAATTAAGAGCAGTGTTAACTGATATGCAGAGACCACCAGTCGCTCTACCTCTATTCACTGGAGGAGTAGCTGCAAGTGAGAAGGTAACAAAACTATTCAAATACGGGTCCTCAGTCATCCAAGTTTCCTGCAGAAAAAGAAGATCAGCGTCCACCAGAAATTTCCGAAATTCCAAATCCAGCAGTTTTGTCCTTAGTCCAGCCACATTCCACGAGAGACTTTTGAGAAAACGGCTCTTACAAAATTGTCAGTCAGAATGCTCAGTTACAATATTAGCATAATCCAAAAGTTGCCTGTGTTCCATATACGGACCAGTAAAATCAGCAAATGCCTGAAGATCCTCCATCTCGGGCTGAAATGACTGGTCTAGCAGAGAAGGAAGAAGAGCTGGAGAACCAGAATCTTGTAAATTCATTAGGGCAGGCATAGGAGATAGTGCTGCCTTAGTTTGAATAGCTTCCTGCAAAGGTTGACGGGATGAACCTGTATTTAAGAGTAACATACATTGATCAAAATGTGGATCTGCAGAGAAAGGCAATACTTGACCCTCCAATACAGGGTCCCTCTTGTCTTGGGATGAACTGTCTAATAGGATTGGTAATTCTGGCAAAGTATCCGATTTAATACAGATCCTCTGACTAGACTCCAGTTCCTCCTGCATAACAATTAATTGTTCATCTGTTCCAGAGGCGGAAGGAGAAGAATGATCAGAAAAAGAATTGATCTCTGATAAGGTCAACAGCTGGCTACTATTCAATTCATCCGGAGAAATACTAAGATTGTTTCCAGAATTTCCAGAGTTATTAAAGGACTCGCAGTCCATCTTAACAGATAAAATTTGCAATTGATTCATAGCAGAATCAGCCAAGGGGGAAATGTCCTGAGCAATATCCTGAGGGAACACATCAACAGTAAAGGATCCAGCAGTGAAGAAATGTGCCTCAGACTAGCACTTGGTAGGGTTGCAATTAGGTATGTGCACAAAACCGGTTTGCCAAGTTTGGTTCAAATTCGAACCGGGTTCAAACCAGGGGAGGGGTAAAGGTTTGGTTATGGTTTTGCTCGAACCCCCCATTCAGTTCAAATTCAAACCGTTTCAAACTGATTCAAACCAGTTTGAACTGGTTTGAACTTCCAAAAATGGGTGGGGTGGTAGCTGGCACCCATGGTTACCTACCACCCCAATGCCAAAGCAATCAGACACTCGTATAAAACCTCAATTCTTCTCTATGGAGAAAAACCTTAAAGACATGTAAATTTCAAAAATTACATATAGATCAGCACTTTGCCAATTCCTTTCAAATAATACTGGTAGCTTCCTTGCCCCCCTTGGGCACTACCACCCACCACACTCTGCTCTAGGTCACCCCTTTGCCCCCAATGTGAAGCTATACATTTGCTGACACCTCCATGCTTCTTTATGGAGAAAAACCTTAAAGACACCTAAACTTTAAAAATCACTTAAAAATCAGCCCTTTGCCCAATTCCTTTCAAATAATTCTGATAGCTTCCTTGCCTCCCTTGGGAACTACCACCTACCACACTCCACTCTAGGCCAACCCTTTCCCCACAATGTGAAGCTATACATTTGCGGCAATCCTCATTATTCCCTATGAGGAATTCAAAAATAGTTTTAAAATTCACCAATAATCGGAGGAGTGTCCGATTGCCTTGGGTTTTTGTGGATGGTAGGAAACCCTGTGTGACTAACACCCACCTCACTTTTGTGCTCCTAGGTGCTCTGCAAGTCTGCAATAGGGGATAATGGGCTGGTTCAAGTCCCTATGATAAAAATAATTAAAAATATTTCAAATATTCATTAAAAATCATAGGAGTGTCCAATTGCTTTGGTGTTTGGGTGGTTGTTGGCACCCATGGGTGCTCCATAATAGCGAATAATGGGCTGGTTTGAGTCCCATTATACGCTATGATAAAAAATAAATATATATTTCAAAAATTCATTAAAAATCGTATGAGTGTCCGATTGCTTTGGGATTTGGGTGGTAGGTACCCATGGGTGCCAGCTACCACCCCACCCACCTTTGGAGGTTTGAACTGGTTCAAACTTGTTTGAACCGGTTCAAATCAAAACCACCACCCCCGTTTGGTTCGAATTCAAACCTGAAGCTCGAACTTGATGGCTGGTTCAGTTCAAATTTGAACCGGTTCGCACATCCCTAGTTGCAATGAAGGCCTTGGAAAGGATATTTAGATGCCATGACGTTTCTATACCTACAAAGATTAGAATTGTTCAAACAATAGTTTTTCCCATGACACTCTATGGGTGTGAAAGCTGGACTCTGAAGAAGCAAGATAGAAAAATTATTGATGTTTTTGAAATTTGGTGCTGGAGAATACTTTTGAGGATACCATTGGCAGCCATGAAAACAAAAAAATGGATCATAGAAAAAATCAATCCAGAATTTTCACTCAAGGCATAAGTGACTAGGCTGAAATGATCATACTTTCAACATATTATGCAAAAACGCAGTTCCCTTGAGAAGTCCTTAATGTTGGGGAATGTTGAAGGCCAAGTTGAAGACAGATCATCCCGGAGAAAATCTATCTATGTGGTCACTAAGAGTTGACACTGACTTTAGGGCTCTTAATCAAAGAGGTGCCAAAGAACTTCTTTTCTCTTATACCTTAGAGGAAAAAAAATTGTGGCATAAAATTTTGCCCTATACATTACAAGCAAGGGTGGGTGTAAATAAATATTTTTAAAAGCCAAGCCACCCTAAACTATCAGAGAAAAAATTATAGAATGAGGATTCTTTTAAAAATAATATTTATATAGAAGCTTTAAAAATAAAATTGAAAATACAGAATTAATTCTGGGATAATGTTTGTGGCATTCAGTGGGGGCGGGGAAGAGGTCTAGAAATTATGCTTCTGTCTCTTTTGTGAAAATGTTTAATTTCTGCAAATGCTGCTACATGAAACGATGGAATATATTTTGTCTTGCTAAAACGGTCTTGCTAAGGTGAGAACAGGAGTTGGCTCAGTGCTGTTTCCTGTAATGAAATATACATCAGGGTTGGTGGTTTCCTAACAAACACACTTGTTTGTTAAGAAATGCATAATTTAATTTCCCTCATTTGTATAACACAATCTGTTCAATAATTAAAGCATGGTTTTACGCTGAAAATTGACTTTGAAAAGTTGTCACCACACTCAGGTATTTTCCCCAAGTGAATTCAGAGGGTTTCTTTTTCTTTTTCTTTTGGGACAGAAAACCATACATCAAACGCCACTATTTTACTTTTTGTAGCTCATTATTGATCAAGTTGCTTCAAAAGTCAGCAATCTCTGTTGACTTCTGGTCAGTTTTTAAAAAATGTAACACTAATGTTAATTGGTTTTATCTCTTTATATGATCACAAGAGTTTTTCCTTTGGAGTATTTCCTACAACCTTTGGAGTCAGGTGGTATAAATTTAATAAATAATAATAAATAATAATAATTTCTTTTTTCTAACAAATAAAAACCGCCTGAGCCTTTTGGAAGGGCAGTATAAAAATTTAATAATTAATCAAACAAACAAATAAATAATAAAGGATATTAAAAATTGGACTCAGCTAAATCTCGGCTGGTTAGGGAGACTATTAGCCAGAAAATGGTAGTTCTGCCCAAATTTATCTTTCTTTTTCAAACTTTGCCGATATGAATTCACCCCAGATATTTTAAAATCTAATTTAAAAGAAAAACCTTTTAAAAACCTTTTAAAAATTTAAAAGAAAAACCTTTTTTTTAAAGGAACACTTGAAGATTTTTGCAATAATTAGAGCTTTTCTGTCTATGAAAACGTCTATGTCTCATCACTTAATAAAATAAAAGGAGTAGTGTCAGTTATATACAATACCATCATTTATAAATCCTTTGTTTCCTCAGGAGGCTAAAAGCAACGCAAATTTAATTTAGGAACCTGTCTTGAGGATACGGAATGGAAAGCAATTTGGCTGAAACAACCACTTTGAACCACATCTGCTAAGATAAAGGAGAAAAAATTAAATATTGTGCATGGATGGCATCTTAGTCCAATGAAGATGCACTATATCACTAAAATGTCATCCCTGTTCTGCTGGTGGGGATGAAAGAACAAAGTTCATAAATGAACTCTCTTTCATTTATGTTGGGTCTACCCATATGTCAAAGACTGTTGGCAGCAAATTTTTCAGATAATTTCTGAAATACAACTCAGTCTTCAGCCTGATCCAGAGTTAGCTCTTTTATCAATTTACAAAAGTACTCACAAAGATATAAAGAACAAATAACTCTACTGCTAGCTGCAGCTAAAATCAAGGCAGTTAAACACTGGGAATCCTCAAAAGGTCTATTCATTGAAGGTTGGTTCAGTAGGGTCTGGCAGGTTGGATTATCTGAAAAACTAATGCATCAAATCAGACTAGCTAGAGGATCAGCAAAACAAGACGTGTTTTTGGAAATATGGTATCCATTTAATGAACATGTCAATCAAGGATGATCAGTTTGTAACCCTCCATCTAGTCAAATCAAATTTTGGAATGAAGTTCTTGAATTCTGTTTTAATTTTCTCCCATCAATTTGTACCTGCATGTGCAATAACTGGCAATCTTTTCTTAACACTGGATGTGAGTACGGTCTCAAAAGACTCTCAATTTCTGTCTTTTGTTTGGGTTTTTATTGTTTGTTCTTTCCTGTTGTTACACAGATTTTACACATGTGTTGTGTTGTTGGTTGAAAATAAAAAGAAAGAAAGAAACAAACAAACAAAGAAAGTGTTTCTGGCTCTTTTTGAGGGGGAGGAGGGGGTAAGTATTGTTTAAAGGTACCTAAAATCTCATCAAACTCTTGTCCTAAAGGAGCTAGCTAGTAGTCATACATGTATGGAAGCAACCATCTTGCACATAAGGAGGTGTGTGCAATTCCTGAGTCTGATCCAACATGTGCAGCATCATTCTGTAAGCAGTAGGGATGTGTGGGTCAGCTCGGGATTGAGCCCATTCACCATTGAACTGGGCCTGTTTGATGGCTCACCCTTGAGCCAAACCGGGCCTGGTTTGGTTTGGTTTGGTTTGGTTTGACCTCAAGCCCAACTGCCCCAGACAACTCAGGGGTTCTAAAACTTTTTTTTTAAAAAAATAGAAAACATATGGGCAGATCCAGTGGCCATGGGGGTGGAGGGTGCTGCCACGCAGGTCTCCAACTTTTAATTTAATTTTCTTTCAATCTAATGTTTAGATTGCCTAAATTGTTTTAAGATTTTTATTTATGTTTTAACTTGTTTTATGATGTTGCTAACCACCCAGAGATGACAGTTTGGGGCGTTGTACAAATTTGAAAGACAAATGAAATGAAATGAAATGAAATGAAATAAATTAAAATAAATTAACAACAGTTCCTGCTCCCTCTGCTGGCCTCCCCCCAGACCTTTTTTGAGCCTTTTCGGCCCATTTCTGGGCCTTTTTTAACCTCTCCCTGCTCACGGCGGCCATTTCATGACCTTGGCATGCAAATGGCCAATGTACATGTGTGGTGGACTTCAAAATGGCCACTGTGAGCAGGGAGAGGGCCAAAAAGGCATGTGCAGACTGCCCCCCTCGCAGCTGCAGCAGCACCCCTCAAAGGCCATTACTACTATGAATATTTATATACTGCCTTTCAACCAGAGTTCTCAAAGCAGTTTACATAGAAAAATAAATACATACATAAAATTGTCCTCTGTCCCAAAGGGCTCACAATCTAAAAAGAAACATAAGGCAGACACCAGCCACTGGAGGGATTTCTAAAAATAAAAGAAAGAAAAAAGTGTTGGCCTCCCAACTTGAGCTGGGCCCAAACCAGTTCAGGTTCAAGTCAAACTGGGGCCCAGCTCAACATGCACGGAACAGAACCGAGCCCGCTTTGGTTTGATTCTGGTTCGATTTGAACTGAACCGGGCTTCCCAGTCCCATGCACACCTCTAGTAAGTAGTGATAGTGTTGATAAGCTGTTTGGAAGAGGGAGTGAAGGTTGGATTGAACCAATGATCAAAGTAACAAAGTTCAACAGATAACACAGAATAATAGGAAAAGTTAACCATGACTTCTATTGGGTAATTTAGTCAGGAATTTTGAAATTCCTGTTCATCCTGAAAACTTATTTATTCCTTCTGTAATATAGAAAATGTATACTCCATCTCTTTCCTACTGTGTGTCTGTTTCTCAGTGAGGTCATTAATTTACCTTATTTATCCGAATACAAGATGACTCTGAATTTAAAATGAGCTCCTTAAAACATTTACCCAAAAGGAAGAGGACTATGAATTTATTTATTTATGTATTTAGTTACTTATTATTATTATTATTATTTCTTGTTTAGACAGTCAGACAGGTGTTATTGACTGGTTTGCTTTATCCAGACATCAAGTCCTTCCCAAGAACCTGGAAGATATTGTTGTTATTACTATAGATATTGTTGCAAAATATAAGCTGTTCCCAGTAAGGTTGCTTTTTGTAATTGGCTGGTGGTGATTTCTGTGGTCCCTGTGGTGTTGAGGTGCTCTTCAAGTTGTTTTGGAATTGCACCTAGGGTGTCAAAAACCACTGGAATTATTTAGATCTTCTTCTGCCACAGCCTTTCAATTTCAATTTGTAGATCTTTGTATTTGGTGATTTTTTCTATTTCTTTTTCTTCTATTCTGCTATCCCCTGGTATTGCTATGTCGATTATTTTCACTTGTTTTTCTTTCTTCTCGAACAGTTATATCTGGTGTATTGTGTGGCAGATGTTTGTCTGTTTGTAGTCGGAAGTCCCCTAATATTTTTACAGCTTCATTTTCTTCAACTTTTTCAATTGAAAGGCTGTGGCTGGAGAAATGCCTCTCCCATCAATGCCTCTCCCATCAAAAGAGTGCCTCTCCCATCAACAATATGGTGAGACATAACTTTAATAAATCTATACCGGATCGGTCGTCGCCCGGGTCAACAAGGACCGCGCCAGGTGCTATAGTCCCTGGACATCTGGTGGCAAGTGGGCTACAGGACTCAGGATCTTCAGTTGAACAACCAGGGCTGGAGACAGCAAAGCTACTGGAAGAAACGTCACTTAACCGGGGAAAAAAATACAAAAAATGCCAACAAGGAAAAAATGATCTGCTATTACGAGTCTAGTCCAACTAGAAGAGGTTATTTTAAAACAATGTACCAAATTTGGAAAGAGAAGCATCCAGATACAGAAATAACAGAACAAAGGCTAGCAGACCAGAAAAGATTCATAATAAGAAATAAAGTATCCACAGGAGTTGAGCTGGAAGAACTGTAAAGAGCAACACAGGCTCAAGATATGGAAGAAGAATTACCACCAACTGAAGCAGTTGCTCAGGCGCAGATGGAGGAGGTGTTGTAAATAGAGGATACCACAGTTGCTGAACTGTTTCAAAATCAAAACCAGGCAACCTCCTCTTTGCCTTCACCTCAAAAACCCAAATGCCGTTTAACAGAAAAGCAACAAGAACTAAAGCAAAAAATAACTGAGCACATGAACCAAACAACGACCAGGGTTCGACTTCCCACTCTAAAAACAGTTGCCAAAAAACAACTTGCTCAGGCATTAAAAGATGTCAATGCTGCACTTGAAGAAATAACAACCAATAAATTGCAAGAAACAAACCAACTAATGTACAGTGCAGCAACAAATAACAACACAAGAGCTCTGATATAAGATCAGTGGACCTGTCAAAAAAGAAAGCAGTACATCACCTAAATGGAAGATTCGATTAGAAAATAAAACCTCCAGGCTCAGATCAGATGCTAGTAAACTGAAAGATATAAAAGACAAGAAGCTGAAAAATGAAAACACCAAACAGTATCTGATCCAAAAATACCACCTAGATTCAAGGAAAATTAGAGAAGTCCTGGCAATAATAAATCAGCAAATAACAGCAGTGTCAAAGATTAGCAGGTATGAAGCCAGAATTACACAACACAGGCAGAATCTCCAATTCCAGTCGAATCAGAGATGTTTCTACCAAAGCATAGAAGGAGAAACTGCAAGAAACCTAGAAACACCAAATAAAGAAGAAACAGTGCAATTCTGGGGGAAATTATGGGACAATCCAATGGATTATAATAAAAAAGCATGTTGGATGAAAGAGGTCAAAAAATGTATCCAACAAATGCAAGATCTAATAATAACACCAGAATTAATAAGTGAAAGAGCAAAGAAAATTAAAAATTGGACTGCACCGGGCGACGATGAACTGCATGGCTTCTGGCTTAAACACCTATCAAGCCTTCATAAACAACTATCAAAACAGTTCAATCACATTTTGCAAGGAGGTGATATTGAACAATGACTAACAACTGGGAAAACTCATCTCATCATGAAAGACCCAGCAAAAGGTGCAGTTCCAAGTAATTATAGACCGATAACCTGCCTGCCAACCATGTTCAAATTATTAACTGGAATAATAGCAGAGGAAGTGATGCGACACTTATTAACTAACAAACAGCTTCCAGTTGAACAGAAAGGAAATTGCCCAAACACCAGAGGCACAAAAGACCAGCTGCTGATTGACAAAATGATTTTAGAAAATTGCAAGAGAAGAAAAACCAATCTAAGTGTTGCATGGATTGACTACAAGAAAGCCTTCGATTCATTGCCTCACACATGGATACTAAAATGTTTAGAAACAACTAGTGTCAGCAAAAACATTCAGATATTTATTAAAAAAGCAATGGGCATGTGGAGTACACAGTTAACAATCAATGGCAAGGCACTTAGACAGGTTAGCATTAGAAGAGGCATTTTCCAAGGGGACTCACTATCCCCTCTGTTGTTTGTAATCGCCATGACCCCACTTTCACAAATACTAAACAAAATAAGCCTCGGATACCAAACATCTAAAACATCCAGTAAATTCAACCATCTGCTGTACATGGATGATCTGAAGTGGTATGGAAAGTCCCAGTCAGAAATCGAATCACTGCTAAACACTGTCCGTATATTCAGTAGCGATATAGCAATGGAGTTTGGACTAGACAAGTGTGCTGCATTAATAATGAAGAGAGGGAAAATAAGAAAAACAGAAGGAATAGAACTGCCCAATGGAAGCAAGATCAAGAACCTGGAAGAGAAAGAACGTTACAAATACTTGGGCATTCTCCAGGCTGATAACATTGCACACACTGAAGTTAAAAGAAAAATTGGAAGTGAATACATCAGGAGAGTTAGAAAAATCCTCAAGTCCAAACTCAATGGTGGGAACATCATACAAGCCATAAACACCTGGGCTATACCTGTTATTAGATACACTGCAGGAATAATAGACTGGACCCAGGCTGAGCTAGAGACGCTGGATCATAAGACCAGGAAAATCATGACCATCAATCATGCTCTGCACCCCCACAGTGATGTAGATAGGCTCTACCTCCCTCGCAGCTCAGGTGGAAGAGGAATGCTGCAAGTCCATCAAACAGTAGAGGAGGAGAAAAGAGGCCTTGAAGAATATATAAGGGACAGTGAAGAAGATGCACTTCAAATGGTCAAGAACGCGAAACTATTCAACACCAATGAAACAAAGCAGGCCTACAAGAAAGAACAAGTCAAGAACCGAGCAGAAAAATGGAGAAATAAGCCCCTGCATGGTCAATATTTACACAATATAAGTGGAAAATCAGACATCAGCAAGACCTGGCAATGGCTTAAGAATGGCAACTTGAAGAAAGAAACAGAGGGTTTAATACTGGCTGCACAAGAACAGGTACTAAGAACAAATGCAATAAGAGCCAAAGTCGAAAAATCCACCACAAACAGCAAGTGCCGCCTTTGTAAAGAAGCAGATGAAACAGTGGACCACCTAATCAGCTGTTGTAAAAAGATCGCACAGACTGACTACAAACAAAGGCATGACACGGTAGCAGGGATGATACACTGAAACATCTGCAAAAAATACAAGCTACCTGTAGCCAAACATTGGTGGGACCATAAAATTGAAAAAGTTGAAGAAAATGAAGATGTAAAAATATTAGGGGACTTCCGACTACAAACAGACAAACATCTGCCACACAATACACCAGATATCACTGTAGTCGAGAAGAAAGAAAAACAAGTGAAAATAATCGACATAGCAATACCAGGGGATAGCAGAATAGAAGAAAAAGAAATAGAAAAAATCACCAAATACAAAGATCTACAAATTGAAATTGAAAGGCTGTGGCAGAAGAAGGCCCCAATAATCCCAGTGGTAATTGGCGCCCTGGGTGCAGTTCCAAAAGACCTTGAAGAGCACCTCAACACCATAGGGGCCACAGAAATCACCATCAGCCAATTACAAAAAGCAGCTTTACTGGGAACAGCCTATATTCTGCGACGATATCTATAACCATTGACAATAAAATTAAGCCATCCCAGGTCCTTGGGAAGGACTCGATGTCTGGATAAAACAAACCAGTCAATAACACCTGTCTGACTGTGTAAACAAGAAATAATAATAATAATGGGAAATGCTCACAATCCCCCTACAGGTTTTGCTTAGAATTTGAAGTCAGTTCATGGGATGGAGGAGGTAGTGTCAAGGAAGATAATGAAAGAGGTAGCGCTCTATCGGGTACTCGGCCCATTCACAGAGCTGCCTCTGCCTATACTTAAGTTTCTCCGTTGGGGATAGTTCCCAAGAAGGCCCCCGGGGAATTAAGGCTTATCCACCCTTATGCCTAACCTACTTCACAGGGTTGTTGTGAGGACAAACATGACCATGTACCCTGCTCTGGGCTCCTTGGAGGAAGAGCGGACTATAAATGTGAAAAATAATTAAATAATTAATTAATCATTTGTTTTACCCCCGGGGTAGCTCCACTAATGATGGTATACCATCCGAGCTCTGTTCAGTCAGGTATACCCCATTTGATGAAGCAGTGGCCATGGTGTGCTTGTGTGGGCATGGAGCACTTATGGCCGAGTGTGATATCGAGTCTGCCTTCCGGTTACTGCCAGTTCACCCTGAGGATTTCAACCTCTTGGGGTTCATCTTTAATGGAAACGATTATGTGGAAAGGCATTACCCATGGTGTACTCGGTATCTTGTGCTGCTTTTGAAACATTCAGCTCCATGTTAGAGTGGGCTGTCCGGTGCAGGGCGGGGCTTCATTCTTCAGCTCACTTCTTTGATGATTTTCTTTTCTCAGGCATGGAAGGTACAAACCAGTGTGCCCACTTATTTCATAGCTTCATGGCCATGTGTAACGAATTAGGAGTTTCCTTGGCCAGGGAAAAGACCAAAGGCCCAACTACCAGGTTAACATTTTGGGGCATTGAGCTAGACACCCAGGCAGAATGATCACATATTCCTGCAGAGAAGCTCGAGACCTTAAGGGGCCTTAAGGTTGGCTTGTGGGTGAGCCAAGAAAGTCACCTTCTGACAGCTTTGGAGCTTGATTGGCCCTCTTAACTTCGCCTTCTTGAGGCATCTGTGTGATGCCACTGTAGGGGTGAGGGAACAGCACTTTCACATTAGGGTAACTGCCTCGATGCAGAAGGACATCAGGCTCTGGTCTTCCTTCATGGACTCATTTAACGGGGTGTCTTTCTGGTGTAACATCCAGTTATTGAAGGCTGATTTGCAGGTGCAATCTGATGCAGCGGGCGGCTTAGGCTTTGGGCTATACTTCCGGGGGCGCTGGTGCACTGAGCACTGGCCCACTGAGTGGACACAGGAGGGTGTCACCAGGGACCTTACCTTCTTGGAATTTTCCCCATTGTAATTGTGGTCCACATTTGGGCTGACCTCTTTAGGGACTCATCGGTGCGGTTCTGGTGTGACAACTTGACCACGGTCCATGTCATCAGTAGCCAGACTTCCAGATCTCCTAGAGTCATGGGGCTGGTTCAAACCTTCGTGCTGGCCTGTCTGCGACATAACATCTTTGTGGCTCGTCACTTACCTGGGGTTCAGAATGGGATTGCGGATGCCCTGTCTCATTTTCAAGTGCAAGTTTTTCGCCAGCTGGTCCTGGAAGCAGCATTGCAGCCCAATCAGATGCCTGAGTGGCTATGGAGTCCTGGCCCTTAGAGGCTAGTAGAGCAATTGGGGCCTCTTTGGCACCAGGCACACATGTCACATATGATAAAAAAGTCACGGCCTTCCAGCAATTTAGGTAGCAAGTAGGAATTGGGCAGCAGTGGCCTGCCCCACCAGAACACCTGATGCAGTACCTAGTGTACCTGCATTCCCAGGGTTTACCTGTTAGCACCCTAACGGGTCATCTCGATACCTTGGCATTCTTTTCAAAGTCTAGGGTCCTGCAGGATCACTCAAGCAATTTCAGGGTTAGGCATATGCTGGAGGGGTGGTTTCGGGAAGCTCCCACACAACCAGACCAGTGCCTACCACTCACGCCTGAAGTATTGAAGGATGCAGTAGGGCGTTTTGATTCAGTGTGCTCTTCACCTTATGAGTCCACTCTGTTCCCTGCAGCTGCCCTGGTGACATTCTTTGGAGCTTTTCAGGCAGGAGAATTGTTTCGCAAGGGTAGGGGCCGCTATGCCAGCAGGGTTGTACAACTGGGAGACTTGGTGCTTAAGCCAGACTCAGTTGAACTTAAGTTGCACTTTTCCAAAACAGATCAGAGGGGCAGAGGGCATCTAGTCACCTTCCATAGGGCTGACAATCCCATGCTATGTCCATTTTGGGCTCTGGAACTTTTCATTGCCAGGTGAGGGGCTGCTAGCGGGTGCCTTTTTATGCACGGTGATGGGCACCACCTATCACAATATCAATTTTGGGTGGTGATGAGGAAGGCGCTAGTGGCTGCTGGGGTGTCTATGTCTTGCCTGTCACTTAATTCCTTTAGGATTGGCACTGCATCAGCAGCATCCAAGTTGGGTTACCCGAGGATGGCCATACAGCGGCTCAGCCGGTGGCGGACCAGGCTATACCGCAGGTACTTGCGTGTTCTCTCCTTCTTTGCAGGAGTAACTTCGCCAGCCGAGCGAGCTAGGGTCCTCATCGTGGGGCACTCATTTATGTTTTGGGCATTCAAGTGGGCACATGGTGCTGAACCAAGAACGCAGCTTGGTCTGGGATGTTGGGCCTGGGTTACATGGCTTGGCCAGCAGGCATTGCTATTTGCCCAATTTTTGCCTTTGCTGCTCGAATTTCTGGGGGATAATCTGCCTCCGGATATCCTGGTGGTACATTTGGGGGCAAACTATCTAGTGAGTCAGTCAGGGCTCTCCCTTATTCACAAGGCACGTACCAACCTTGGGGCAGTGCAAATGTGGTTCCCAGATCTGATTATAATCTGGTCAAATATCATCCAGCGTAGGGTGTGGAGAGGGGCCTGGAAACAGGGCAAGAGTGATAAGGCTAGAAGGAAGGTTAATGCAGCTTTGGCCCAGTTTTTGGTTTCTATGGGCAGAGGCTGCTTACCACATACTGATATATTATTTTCTCAACCTAGCCTTTACAGAGGCAACGGTGACAGTGTGCATCTTTCCCCAGAGGATATGAGAATATTTCTGGAGGATTTACGGCTGGGATTGGTGGCGATACTTCATGGTTGGTGGGAGGTGTGGGGTGTTAAGCTAGGCTAAAACCTGCCAAGGCAGGCACAGTGCAGTGGGGAGCAACAGCTAAGCCTTGGTGAGCACCTTAGGTAAGTATTTGGCATCATGAAGGGCAGAGGAAGTGTGACTCTGTTGGCCCTTTTGGACCTTTCAGCGGCTTTCGATACTATCGACCATAGTATCCTTCTGGAGTGTCTGAGGGGGTTGGGGGGTGGGAGGCACTGTTTTACAGTGGTTCTGCCCTTACCTCTCGGACAAGTTCCAGATGGTGTCAAAAGGAGATTGTTGCTCTTCAAAATCTGAGCTTAAGTATGGTGTCCCTCAAGGCTCCATACTCTCTCAGATGCTTTTTAACATCTACATGAAACCGCTGGGAGAGATCACCAGGGGATTTGGAGCTGGGTGTTATCAGTATTCTGATGACACCCAGATCTACTTCTCCATGTGAACTTCTTCAGGTGATGGCATATCCTCCTTAAATGCCTGCCTGGAAGCAGTAATGGGCTGGATGAGGGAGAATAAACTGAAGCTGAATCCAGATAAGACGGAGATACTTATTGTGCGGGGTCAGAACTCTAGAGACGATTTTGATCTACCTGTTCTAGATGGGGTCACACTTCCCCAAAAGGAACAGGTTTGCAGTCTGGGAGTATTCCTGGATCCACACCTCTCCTTGGTTTCTCAGGTTGAGGCGGTGGCCAGGGGTGCTTTCTGTCAGCTTCAGCTGATACACCAGCTGTGTCCGTTTCTCAAGATCAATGACCTCAAAACAGTGATACATTTGTTGGTAACCTCCAGACTTGACTTCTGTAATGCACTCTACGTGGGGCTGCCTTTCTATGTAGTCTGGAAACTTCAGTTGGTTCAGAATGCGTCAGCCAGGTTGGTCTCTGGGTCATCTCGGAGAGACCACATTACTCCTTTGCTGATGGAGTTACACTGGCTGCCGATAGGTTTCCAGGCAAAATACAAAGTGCTACAAAACGGCTTAGGTCCTGGGTATTTAAGAGAGCATCTTCTTTGCTACGAACCCCACCGCCCATTGAGGTCATCTGAGGAGGTCTGTCTCCAGTTACTGCCAACTTGTTTGGTGGTCACACAGAGGCGGGCCTTCTCGGCTGCTGCCCCAAGATGATGGAATGCGCTCCCTGCTGAGTTATGATCCTCCTCATCTCTGGCTCTTTTTACAAAACATTTGAAAAACCTTTTTTTAACCCAAGCATTCTCAGGTTTTTAATTAAAAAATACTGTTAATTTTATGGTTTTTGAATTATTCTATTTTTTAACTTTTATATGTGTTATATGTTTAACTGTTTTAACTTATATATTGTTAGCCGCTCAGAGACATAAGTTCTGGTGGAGTATGTATGTATGTATGTATGTATGTATTTATTCGGTTTTTATACCGCCCTTCCGAAATGGCTCATAAAATTAATTAATTAATTAATTAATTAATTAATTAATATAAGAGCAATGTTTGTTCGGTTATCTCGAGCCTCTGGTGTCTTCCAGGTGCAAAGATATACTCATATCGTTTGTTAATGAGCGACTCCTCCCTGGTCTTCACTAGTCAATTCATTAACATAAACAGGCTGGGATAATTTTTGTTTATCTGTGCTTCTCCTTGAAAGCATTTCCCTGTTATCTCTCAAGCAGGAGAATTCCTTCCCAAAGTGATTTACCTTCAATATGTATGTACAGCTTGACTATACCTCATTAGCGAGGGGCAGGTGCATTCTGTTTTGGTCTGCTTGACAACTTGATGTGAAGGCACACTGCCAGCACAGCCTGTGCTACCAACCTGCTTTGTGCCAAGTCTTTTTGACCTGGCAGGGTGAAAGGTTCACAAAGATCATGAGCCCATGATTCAGTGCTGCTGAAGCATCTAACAGAGGGGTGCTTTCCAGTGCTAACCCAAAACAAAGCTTACTGGCAACACTTCCTAGTGGCCACGTGTTGAACATTGGTGTGAAACATAGAAGCTATCCTCACGAGCAGCGAAAACCGAGCTAGGGAAGCCCAGCCTGGTTTTTGCTGCATGTGAGAACCGCCGGAAGCTGCACAGCTCCAGGCGGCAGTGTGGTGGCGAAGCCTCTTAAGTAACCCACTGCTTAACATGGGTTTTGGGTGCAAGTGTGCCCACCAAATGGGCTAGGTGATTGTGT
Source organism: Hemicordylus capensis (assembly GCF_027244095.1). NCBI lineage: Eukaryota > Metazoa > Chordata > Lepidosauria > Squamata > Cordylidae > Hemicordylus > Hemicordylus capensis. The sequence continues at coordinate 184,491,428 of NC_069657.1, read as the reverse complement.
GTCTACTGTGGCTGCAAGCACATTTTGCGGGGGGGGGCTCCCAGTAATGCACCACACACTTGCATGGTGCATGATTGGGGCTCCAGGGGAGCTGAACCACATGATGGCACTTCCCTGCACCCGACCCCCGGAGCTGCTGGGCGAGCGGCTGAGTAAGCTGGTGCTCCCCTGGGCAGGAAGTCTCACCTGCTCAGAGACTTCTCTGTGATCGTCTGTGCAGAGGTGAGCACTTTTGGGCTTCCTCCCTGCAAAAGGAGGTAGCCCTTCTCTCCGATCGTGAGAAGGGCTTCACAGATTATTAGGGAAAGTTAGCCATGATGTCCATTGGGTAATTTCATCAGAAGTTTGAAATTCCTAAGTTCATCCTGAAAACTTATTTATTCCTTCTGTAATGTAGAAAATGTATACTCCATCTCTTTTCAGTCAGCTATATGCATAGGGCTCCTCCACACAACTGAGAGGAGCCCTCCACAGGGATGCATACAGCTGCATATTCAAGGGTCTTTTGACACAAATGCTGAATGTATGGCCACGGGGGAGATGTGGAGATTTCATCCATCGGTGTAGGGGGGCATGACTTGCAAGCACAGTGTTATTCCTCATCCATTCACTGGTTTCATGAGTGGAGCCAAATGTAAGTAGTATAGGCCTTATGTCTCTTTCCCTTCCAATTGCTCAGGTTGTAGACCAGTTTTGATACATACTTCTGTAAAGTATCATTAAGGTTTTGGGGGGTTGATTACAAATAGTATGCCATTTCTGAATAAATTAATCACATTTTGTCATTATGTCTGGCTCTTTACAAATCCCCAAGGACTTGGAATGTGTTTAGTATGTCAGTAGTCTAATAATGTAGATACAGTACATGCAATTAATTCTCAGTTTTAGCCATGTAACTTTAAAAGGCCTTTTCAATAATGTATCGGGAATTTGTGCTCTAGACAGCACATTCTGCATGGAATTAATATGTGCAGAACAGGGTTGCCATCATCAAGGGAAACTCCAGAGGGGGGCAAGTGTCCCCTCAGAAAAGTAGTTGGCCCCCACACTTGCCCCCACTTCTGATACAGAAATCTAACATGTGGGACACAGCTTGCCCACCCAGAAATGTCCTTTGCCTCTTTTGTGCCTCCCCTTAATTTCTTTTTTCCTAATGCCACCACTGGCCATCAACCCAGAGGTTAGGCCTAATTCTTTAATTCTGAACCAGGCCTAATTCTTTAATTCTGAGCCAGCGTGGTGTAGTGGTTAGAGTGCTGGACTAGGAGCGGGGAGACCCGAGTTCAAATCCCCATTCAGCCATAAAACTAGCTGGGTGACTCTGGGCCAGTCACTTCTCTCTTAGTCTAACCTACTTCACAGGGTTGTTGTGAAAGAGAAACTCAAGTATGTAGTACACCGCTCTGGGCTCCTTGGAGGAAGAGCGGGATATAAATGTAACAACAACAACAACTAGCGATACAACTATGCAGTTACAGCATCTGATTCCTGATGTCACCAAAATTAGTCATCAGTTTCCAGCTTTATTACTTAGCCCAGAATATTAACCTTGGTGAGTTGTAATTCTTGCCTTCAGTTCAAGATGTTCATTATGGCTCCTTGAATTCTTCTCTGATTTAGACTGTAATTTCTCCACAGGAAATAGAGCCCTCTCAGCCCCACTTTTCAAAGGAGAAGTGGTGCCCATAGCGGGTCTAAAAGTGCCACATGCTGACACCAGGCCTGATTAAGGGGGACATTGTAGAAATGGAAAGAGTGCGGAAGAGGGCAACCAAGATGATCAGGGGCCTGGAGCACGTTCCTTAGGAGGCAAGGCTACAGCACCTCGGCATCTTGGTTTGGAAAAAAGGCGACTACAGGGAGACATGATAGAGGTGTATAAAATTATGCATGAAGTAGAGAGAGTGGAGAGAAATTTTTCTCCTTCTCTCACAAAACTAGATACAGGGGTCATCCCATGAAACTGAAGGCTGAGAATTTTAAGACCAACAGAAGGAAGTAGATTTTCACACAGCACAGACTTAATCTATGGAATTCTCTACCACAGGATGCGGTGATGGCCACTAACTTGAATGGCTTTAAAAGGGGCTTATGGCTTTAAAAGGGGCTTAAACTAATTCATGGAGGACAGGTCTATCAGTGGCTACTAGTCTGGGGGCTATTGGCCACCTTCAGCCTCAGAGGCATGGAGCCTCTCAATACCAGTTGCAGGGGAGCAACAGCAAGAGAGAGGGCATGCCATCACCTTGCACCTGTGGGCTTCTCAGTTGGCCACTGTGTGAAAAAGGATGCTGAACTGAATGAGCCTTGAGCCTCATCCAGTAGGGCTGTTCTTATCTTCTGATTCTCAAGTGGTTAAGAAGAACTAAACACTTCCCAAATGGAAATTAATCTTCAGTTTGACAAATGTCTAGCTTCTTTGTAGCTTAATGTTTCCACTTCTTATATATTTATGAAAGGACAGATTCCCACCCCACCCCCCAATATGCACTCTCTCTCTCTCTCTCTCTCTCTCTCTCTCTCTCTCTCTCTCTCTCTCTGCTGGAGCTCAGCCAGCCCCAGGCAAAGATATTGAGTCAGGTCTCATGATCAGTGAGACCCAGTTTGGAAGGGTGAGCAGGGAGAGTGGGCTAAGCAGAGTGGGAGCCCTGGGCGGCTGGATCGGCTGCCCACACAATTGCCGGCTCCGTAACAGAGCCAGCGGGGGCTGGGGAGCTCTGGGGTTGCTCCAGTATGCCCTGAGCGAGTGCACAGGGCATACTGGGGAGACCCCCGGAGCCAGGAGGCGGCTTTTAGCCTCCCCTCCGGGGGTCTACTCATGAGTAATCATGGCACGGAGCCGCAACACAGCTACTCATGATCTTTAAAACCAGGCTTGTGGAGTGCTCATTCCGCAAACCTGGTTTTAGGGCAGGAGTAGTTAGGCAGGTTACCCGCCTAGGAACCACTGGGCTCGCAGCGAAGCCCGGTGGTTCACACGATGGGGCAAAATCGGGCTAGCCTCCCCTAACTCTACAGAAAAATCTACTGCTGTTCCTCATTCATTATTTTTAATCAAAATGTGAATTATCTCAAAGAAGTGTTCTCTCTCTCTCTTTACACACACACACAGATAGATAGATAGATCTTGATATGTAGTTCCCTAAGTTCTTTGGTTAATTCTCATCACCATCATCATCATCATCATCATCATCAAAACAGACAGTGCTGACTTCAAAATTGTTTTTGCAAATTTTAGTGCTTGGAGAAGGCACTGTTAATGAAACTGTTACATACACAACAATATTATCCCTTTGCTCATACAAAAAGTTATTATTGTCTTGTAATTTCAAATGCTATTACAGCTAATGTGCTATATTATAGGTTTCCTTCCTCCTCCTGTAGTTTGGAGCACAGCCCAAGATGATTGTAAGCACTTTGGTCTGGACTATTGCTCTTTTTTGTGCTAAGTATAGTACATAGCACAATAAATAATTCAATGGTAGTAGTACTGACAGTAGTAGACAATGTTGAAATGAAAGAAAGTGTGCCTTCTTGTTAACATTTTGCTGCACATCATGAATAATAAAATCCAAGCAGCCCTTGCTGGATCATTCCAAAGCTTCATCTTGTCTTTCCTTCTGTTTCTGGCAGTGGACATCCAAGTGCCTCTGGTAGGTTCATAAGCAGGGCAGGAAAGCAGCCATTGTCTATTGTTAGTCCTCAGTATCTGGCATTTGGAGCTATACTGCCTCTGAACATGGAAGTTCCATTTAGGCATCATAGCTAATTGTTGTTGATAGCTCTGCACATCTTTAATTTGTATTGAGAGGTGAGCAAAAGTCTTGCTATAGCAGTGAGGTGGGTAGGTGCATATTCTCTTCCTGCCTTGGAATTTTAAAGAACATAGGAAGCTGCCATATACTGAGTCAGACCATAGGTCCATCTTGCTCCATATTGTCTACACAGACTGGCAGTGGCTTCTCCAAGGTTGCAGGCAGGAATCTCTCTCAGCCCTATCTTGGAGATGCTGCCAGGGAGGGAACCTAGAACCTAGATGCTCTTCCCACAGCAGCTCTGTCCCCTAAGGGGAATATCTTACAGTGCAAACACTTCTAGTCTCCCTTTCATATGCAACCAGGGTGGACCCTGCTTAGCTTAAGAGGACAAGTCATGCCTGTTACCACAAGACCAGCTCTCTTCCATCGACCATCGAGACAGTCACAGTCTCTGAGTGAAGATCTATAAACTTCTCCTTGGATGTGACATAGGAAAAGTGTAACTCAGAAACATTTTGTTGCAGAAGTGGACAATCGATGCTTGTTTTCCCAGAAATGGAATATACATATTTCAAAAAACTATAGCTTCTCTTTCCAAAATACAGATCCTGTACCTTTCCCCAGTTTTCTCCCACACACACACACTGTAGAATGCACATGCAGCTAATTAGACTGTAGCTCTGCACACTAGCAGTGGTTAGACAGCATACTGATGATAGCTGCATGGAGGATTGAGACTTGTGGATTGAACTAGGGCTTCCTGGAGCATCCATGTTTTAAACATCTAGGCATGATGCTGAGTAATAAGAAATCATAGGTAGCATGATGGTCCATTCGAAAATATGCTGGGGACAGAACGTAGCAGCTGCTAGGATTCCACCCCCCCCCCCTAAAATAGATGAACAGTCATATTCTTTATCTAGAAAGTCTAATGTGCATCCTGAAATCAGTAGCTAGCATTTTGTGAGGCTGTAATTAAATCTGTGTAACTCTCCTAAACTCCATGTAACTTTCCCTATCCATCTCCAGCACAGCATCCCTCCAGTGGCTGTTGTTAGTATCTATTTTATGTTTCTATTTTATGTTTCCAAGCCAACAACTTGCCTGGTTTATTTGCAAACTCAAATGACCTTTGCTTAACATATTTTAAGTTCCGTTCAACTTCATTTGCTACTAACATAGAAAGTTGTTGTTGTAGCATTTTGATAGCTTGAGTAATCGTCTTCTTATCTTTAGCCCATAATAATTCTCTATATGTAGAGCCCCAGGTGTTGTAACCTTGCCACATAAGAAAGGTGCTCTAAGTCCCTGATCACCTCTTCTGCACCTTTTCCAGTTCTACAATGTCCTTTTTTAGATGTGGTGACCAGAATTGTACACAGTACTCCAGGTTTGGCCGCACCATAGTTTTGTATAAAGCCATTATAATATTAGCAGTTTTATTTTCAGTCCCCTTCCTAATGATCCCTAGCATGGAATTGGCCTTTTTTACAGCTGCCACACATTTGAGTCAACACTTTCAATGAGCTGTCCACCACGACCCCAAGATCCCTCTCTTGATCAGTCACCGACAGCTCAGATCCCATCAACGTATACTTGAAATTTGGTTTTTTTGTCCCAATGTGCATCAATTTACATTTGCCAACACTGAACCGCATTTGCCATTTTGTCGCCCACTCCCCCAGTTCGTAGAGATCCTTTTGGAGCTCTTCAGAATCCATTTTGGATTTCGTTACCCGAAAGACGTTGGTATCATCTGCAAATTTGGCCACCTCACCTCTTACCCCTACTTCTTGATCATTTATTAATAAATTAAAAAGCACCGGTCCAAGTACAGATCCCTGGGAGACCCCACTTCTTACTTCCCTCCATTGTGAAAAAACTTCATTTATCCCTATCCTCTGTTTCCTGTCCTTGAACCAGTTAGCAATCCACACATGTACTTGTCCCCTTATCCCATGACTGCTAAGTTTCCTTAGGAGTCTTCGATGAGGACCTTTATCGAAAGCTTTTTGGAAGTCCAGGTATACTATGTTAACTGGATCACCCTTATCCACACACTTGTTGACACTCTCAAAGAACTCTAAAAGGTTCATGAGGCAAGATTTCCCTTTGCAGAAGCCATGCTGATTCGCTCCCAGCAGGGCCTGTTCTTCTATGTGCTTTACACATTTTATTTATACCTATGTAAACTGCTTTGGGAACTTTGGTTGAAAAGCGGAATATAAATATATTTGTACATTTTTCTTCCATGTTAAGACTGTGGACGTAAGGTTTTGAGCTCCTGCACCATGCCCAGCTCCCTTTTTGTTTCTTTTAACATCCAGCCTGATGACAAGTTCTTGGGGACTTGAAAGCTTGCTTAAGACCTGTGACGTTTTGGTTGTTTTAATAAAGGAGATTTTAAATCACATTTCCAGCCTGTTCCACGTAAATGACAAACCTTGACATGTCTTACTAGAGAGGTCCAGTAATGGTTGCCTCGGGCTTGTTTGGAGGTGACTCGGGACGGGGCCTTCTCTGTGGCTTCCCCGGGGCTTTGCAGTATGCTACCTGTCAAAATAAGAGCATCTCCTTCTCTGATTGCTTTTAGGAAGACTCTCAAGACACATCTGTTTTCTCAGGCTTTGAACTGAAATTAATTTTAACCCTTTTAATTGTTTTTATCCCATGGAATAGTTTTTATTCTGTGAAATTCCTTTAATTGTTTTTTTAACTTGTTGTGTTTTAAATTGTGTACACCAATGAGAGATACACATATCAGGTGATATATACATTAGATATAGATATAGATATAATGTATATAGCACTTATATAGGTACTGCTCCTCAGGGCCGGAGTCAGGAGTTGGCCAACTCAGGGCCTGGCCATGACTGACCCCTGAGACCTATATGGGAGGGCTCAACAGCGCTGCAAGTCCTTAGAGACAAACCCATTTGCAGATGGGGAGCATGTGGAAGAAGGTAGTGGTAGAGTAAGAGGCTTGCAGTGCCACAGCATTCCCCTGCCCATAAAGGGAAGGGGATTCCTCCCAGCACCCCCTGTGATGTTGCAGGGGCCTCTGGGAAAAAGGCCTATTCACTGAGGGAAAGGGGAGGCAGAGGAGCCGCCAATACCAGGACTCAGAGGCAGTACAGCTTCTCCCCCCCTCCCACCATTCCACCTAGAGAATGGGGGGAATGAGATTGTTGCAGCTCCCCTTCCTCCTCTCCTCCCACTCTCTGAAGATGGAGGAGCAGGAGCTACGGCTGATGCTACTGCCTCCTTGTTTGCAAGAGGGTGATTAGGAAAAGCTGCCTGTCCACCAGATCATTCGCCAGCCCACCTGCTGTCACCTGCCAGCATGCCACTACATTCCCCTCCCCCCCATTCAGGTGAGCTTGGAGGGACATGTCAGTGGGGGGACATGCTGGTGGGGATGGGGGGAAACAGTTCTTTGTCCAGGACTCCCAGAAACTTGGGCCACACCTCTGTTTCTCCTAAACATTTGCACCAGCTTATCTGCCTCTGATGGCATTCCAAGAACCTAATGCAAAGGAGAATGAAGCTCCTGTTCCTTTAATATTCATCAGGAAGCCGGTCATGTTTCAGCAGGGTGTGAGAAGCTGCACCTACCGAAGGGAGTCCTCTCCCTTCTCTAGAACACTAACATAATGCTTGTGACAATATGCTAGCTAGGTATGCCTTGACAGATGCAGAAGAGAAATGGGGCTGAAGTTCCCCTTGAAAAGTACTAGATGTAAGAGTAAAAACTGCATTGAAATTGTACTGGTTGGCACATAGTAAATTGCAGCATGACTGCTGTATTCAGCAAAAATTATTGTAATGTAAAGACAGTCTCTAACCAGGCCTGTCTGATCTGAAGAAGGACTTGGTTTGCTGTATGCTACCTTTTACCTTTTAAAGACAAACTATCCAATTATACAACAACATTGCCGTATCCAGCAATACTGCAGGGAATATTGCTAAGTGCTTGGATTTTGCCAGCAGCTGTGGGTGAACACTTAATTCTAAAGAAGCATAACCACTTTGACAAGGAATAATTCTTCCACTCTGCAGCTGGAAATGAGACTAGTTTTACAGCTCTTCTGCAGCAAATCATATTACGACTTATAGACTGGCTTGTTATTGATGATACCAATTATTTGGCAATGGACTAGAGAGCATGGCAAAGGAGGAAGTTAAATCAGACTTTTAATTTGCAATTCAGAGTCCATAATTCAGTTTTGGGGCACACCTCTAACACTGCATCGTTGAACACTTATGAACAGAAGCAGTGTGTGCAGGGTGAAGACTGCACCATCCATCATTGGTCCGTACATGATGGGTCTTCTAAGTTGGCCCCCTAGGGCAGCTGACCACTGCAGTTCAGCCCCCACCCCTGCATGAACCACCAAAGTGGATGACTGAAGTGTGGATTCTAAGGTAAGAGAGAGTTTGCACGAACAGCAGATAAAATGGCAAGACTATGCCTGGATTATACCATTTCAGACTCAATGTAGGGGAAAGTAGGGCTGAAATGCTTTTAAATATCTATTTTTAAATTTTATATATATATATATATATATATATATATATATATATATATATATAATCAATGCTTTTTTATATCTACATGAAACAGCTGGATGAGGCCATCCAGAGATTTCATTCAGGATGTTATCAGTATGCTGATGACACCCAAATCTATTTCTCCTGATCATCATCAGGTAATGTTATTGATGGATTAATCCAAGCAAGATGGAGGTGCTCAGTGTGGGGGATTGGAATTTGAGGGATGGGATAGATCTTCCTATTCTGGATGGGGTTACACTCCCCCAGAAGGAACAGTTATACAGTTTGGGGGTGCTCTCAGGTGGAGGCTATGGCTAGGAGCGCCTTTTATCAGCTTTGACTGATTTGACAGCTGCGTCAGCCTTGTAGTGTCCTTACCAACTGGCCATTCTGCCTCCTGTGGATATTCCAGCCCAGACGTGGAGCAGCCTGCTTGTCTGCTTGTCTGCTGCCAAGTTCCAGCTGGCTGCATGCCAGCCTCTCAGTTTGTTGAACTGAACCACCTGTCGCTTGACCTGGGAGCTGCTTGTGGGAGGAGTGGCTTTTGGGGCTTGCAGGCTTAAAAACAAGGAGGCTCACCAAAGACGTAGCCGTTGGCAAGGCCAATGGGTCACCCGTTGGGTTGGACTGAGGGCTGTTGGGTTGGGTTGTGCCGGGCTGTGCTGGGCCTTTCTGCAGGTATGTGTTTGGACTCTCTTGAGTGGGATGGTCCTGGGAGTGCATCCTGCAGTTTTGGGGCAGCTATTAATGTACTGGTGGGAAATAGAAGAATTGGTGCTGGCAGAGAAGCTGGACGTTACAGGGGAAGGGAAATCAGTAATTTAGTAACTGTTTCCACTTCCAACTGCTTTGTCAACTGTCAGGCCTCGGGGAGCAGCTCCAACTACCCACAGAGTCTGGCCTTGCTCCTCTGCAACACCAGGTAAGTTCAGAATAAGACCAAAATTGTTCACCATTTGATCGTGGATGAGGAAGCTGACCTGGCACGTATAACTGAGACCTGGTTGGTGGTGGGGAGTGGTCCAGTATGGGCTCAGCTTCTTCCTCCAGGTTACTTTGTCATGGAGCAGGCTAGGGGAAGTGGGCAGTTGGGTGGTGGAGTGGCTGTGGTCCATAAGAATACCATCTCTGTTACCAGGGCCCCTGCGACTTATACTGAGTGCATATTTTCGAGGCTGGGAAGTAAGGATAGACTAGGGATTCTGTTGGTGTACCGTCCACCCTGCTGCCCAACTGACTCACTAACTGAGTTCAAGGAGCTGGTCGCGGAGTTGGTGTTGGAGTCTCTTAGACTTTTGGTGCTGGGGGACTTCAATATCCACTTTGGGGCTGGCTTGTCTGGTGCGGCTCAGAAGTTCATAGTGGCCATGACAACAATGGGCCTATCCCAATTAGTTTCTGAACCAACTCATGTTGCCAGCCACACACTCAATTTGGTGTTCAGATCAGGGGTGTGTTCCATGGGTGGGGTATCCAGTGGTTTCCCCATTGTCATGGATGTACCACTCGCTGGTTAAGGCTGGTTTCACAGCCACAATCCACCCCTGTAGGGGTGGTGGACCTATTAGGATGGTCCGTCTGAAAAGGCTGCTGGACCCAGTAGGATTTCAAAAGGCCTTGGAGGATTTTGATGTTGGTGCGACCGGTGATTCTGTCAATGTCCTGGTGGGAACCTGGAATAGGGAACTCAACAGGGCAGTAGACATGATTACTCCTAAGTGTCCCTCCTGACCTGCTTCAAAAATGGCCCCTTGGTATTCTGAGAAATTGTGGGGGCTGATGCGGTTGGGTAGGCAATTAGAATGCAAGTGGAGGAGAACTTGGTTTGAATCTGACAGGATGCGGCATGTGACCCATTTGAAGACTTATGTGGTGGTGGTGCGTGCAGCAAAAAAGAGATTTTGGTCTGCACGCATTGCGGCTGCAGGTTCACGCTCAGCAGAGCTATCCTGGGTTGTGAAGAGCTTAGTTTCTGCACCTTCTACTTCAAATCAGTCCCTGCTGTTGTTCTGCTGTGGCACTTTTAATGGGTTCTTTGTGAACAAGAACTCCTGTATTCGAGTCAACATTGACTCCTCTGCAAGGTCTATGGAGGAGGTGTCCAGCAATCCTTCTTGCAGTATTAGGTTGGATCAATTTCAATCTGTGACTCCTGAGGATGTGGACAAGCTGCTTGGGGCGGTGCAGTCTACCACTTGTTCTCTGGATCCTTGTCTGACTTGGCTGCTTCTATGTAGCAGGAAGATTGTTGGAGGTGGCCTAGTTAATATCATAATTACAGCTCCGTAACTGGAAAACTGAGAGAGCGAGTGAGACTCTGCTGATTCTTCTGTATCTCTTGGCAGCGTTCAATACCATCAACATGGTATCCTTCTGGATCACCTGGGGGAGTTGGGGATAGGGGACACTGCTTTGCTGTGGTTCCGCTCGTATCTCTCAGGTAGATTCCAGATGGTGGAGCTTGGTGACAGTTGCTCCTCAAAGCAGGAGCTGTTATATCAAGTCCCACAGGGCTCCATTCTGTCACCAATGCTTTTCAATATCTACATGAAACCGCTGGGTGAGGTCAACAGGAGATTTGGTGCTGGGTGTTATCAGTATGCTGACACCCAAATTTCAGGAAATGACACTCATTCTCTAAATGCCTGTCTACAGGCAGTAATGGGCTGGATGAGGGATAACAAATTGAAGCTAAATCCAAGCAAGACGGAGGTGCTCATTATAGGGGCTCAGAATCTGTGGGGTGAGTTAGATCTTCCTGTGCTGGATGGGGTTACGCTCCTGCAGAAAGAGCAGGTGTACAGCTTAGGAGTACTCCTGGACTCAGGCCTCACCCTGGTATCTCAGGTGGAGGCCATGGCCAGGAGTGCTTTCTATCAGTTTTGGCTGATTCGACAGCTGCACCCGTTCCTTGAAGAGGATGACCTCAAAACAGTGGTGCATCAGCTGGTAACCTCCTGGCTTGACTATTGACAATGCGCTCTATGTGGAGCTCCCTTTGTACATAGTTAGGAAACTTCAGTTAGTTCAAAATGCGGCAGCTAGATTGGTCTCTGGAGCAACCCAGAGAGACCATATAATGCCTGTCTTGAAACAGTTACACTGGCTGCCAATATGTTTCTGGGCAAAATATAAAGTGCTGGTCATTAACTTTAAAGCCCTGAACGGCTTGGGTCCAAATTATCTTAGAGAGCGCCTTCTTCTGCATGATCCCCACTGCATGTTAAGGTCATCTGAGGAGGTCTGTCTCCAGTTACCACAAGCACATCTGGTGGCGGCTCAGAGGTGGGCCTTCTCTGTAGCTGCTCCTGGGCTGTGAAATGCACTCTCAGCAGAAATCCGTAATTTGAGTTGATTATTGTCTTTCAGGAGAGCCCTTAAAACCTATCTGTTTTTTCCAGCGTTTTTAGATTGTTGTAAACTGTTTTAAATTGTTTTAAATGTTTGCCCTGGTTTTCCAGGGTTTTCTACTGTTTGAATGTTTAATTGGTTTTATTCTGTTTTCATAGTTTTGATTTTAATTGATAACTGGTTTTAAATGTTTTTATTCTGTTGTAAACCACCCTGAGCCATTTTTGGAAGGGTGTATAAATTGAATGAATGAATAGTTCACCTGCCAGTAACCTCCAGGGGTGACTATTGCAGTGCTCTCTACCTAGGGTTGCCTTTGTACATAGTTCAGAAACTTCAGTTAGTTCAAAATGTGGCAGCCAGATTGGTCTCCAGGGTAACCTGGAGAGATCATATTATGCTTGTACTTAAACACTGACTGCCCACATCTCCAGGCAGAATACAAAGTTCCATAGAAACTACTCCTCTATGGCCACGTTCGGACATAACACTAAATTGGAGGTAAACATGCCAGAGGTTAGAGTTTGTGGTCATCCAAAGGTGTGAAAACCCAGATTTGTCACCCAGCCACAGCTCCATTTTTGCTCCCAAACCTGAATTTGAACCTTGGGTTTTCAGTGAGTTTCACTGCTGAAACCTCAGGTTCCAAAGGGCTATTGTTTCATCTGAATTCTGCTGCCACTGTAACCTGGTTTTTGTGCCATAGCTCCTCCTGAGATGATAGAATGGGCAGCTCAGAGCAGCCCAGAAATGGCTCAGTATGCCAGCTATGTTTCTTGCTGGCTGCCTCTTGGAGCTGGTGTCCCGCCCCCCACGGTCTCCTTACTCCTCCTTCCAGTGGTTGGAAACAAGGATGCTGTGTCCCTAGAGATAATTCATTTTAAAAAAATGAAGCACATTGGAGAAAGCCCACTTACTCCTGTGTCTTATGAGCCCCTTTGTCCATCCACAATTAAAGGATGGGACAACAAGACAGGGACAGCAAGAAAGGACTCCAGAAATTCAGGACTGGAGTGATTTATGCACCAACACATGAAGGCCCAGAAACACAAGAAATGGAACAACTAGGTTGCTTTCCCACAAAGGGCACATATGCCAATCAATTGGGGGAGTGATAGCATGGCGCTTATCAGAAATACCAGTGAGCCGACCCCCTGCAATGTTGGGGTTCCCATCAATGCTACATCAAGAATACACCTGCAGAAACCCTGGCCATGGCAAGCTTCCAGTGGTCCTGTCAATTAAAGAGAAAACATGTCACCCCACAAATCTGGTGTCTGTCTCTGTCCATCGCACCTACTCATCAACCGTGGGACTTGTGTGCAGGGAGGTGGCGGGAGGCCAGCAAGTCCAGTTTTCTGTGGCACTTCTCCTGTGCTGAAATTTCAAAGACAAGGGTTCAAAGGGTGTTGACGGGCAAAGTCTGACTTGCTCTGAGGAAGGGGGTGGTTGGTTTCTTGTGCGTTTGGCACCAACCCATCAGCAAGTGCCCCTCACCATCCCCTGGTATCAATAGTTGTGCTTTTGCAAGACTGTATAGCTCCAGAGCTCTCACAAAGGTAGTGGTGCAAGTGGTGTGAGGAAAGGGTTAAAATGTCTTTTCCATGCCGAGGGTGGGTGATCAATGTAAAAAAGGCACGATCACACTGAGCATGCCCCCTCAAAGCTCATGGCCAATGGTTGCCACTTTACTGACATCCTGATGCCTTGCCAAGAGTCTGGCGATACATGCAGTACAGCACTTGCTGGAATGCAGCCTTGGTGGACCAGGAAGAGGGAGGGGTTCCTCTGTCCAGAAGCAAGAGGTTGCCAAACTGCAATTGATCAATCATCTGCGGCATGATTCCCATCTTCGCAGAATAACCACAAGTTCATCTACCTGAAGTTTTACGCCATGTCCGAATGGGTGCTATGTATTCTTCCATTTGCAGTCTGAAGTGGTACAATCTAGGAACAGATTTACTATCTAATTCATTGATTATATGAATTAGTCACTTCAATGACTATTAATATGTACTAGTCATGGTGGTGGTGGTTTGCCAGTTATTCCAAATTCATTTGCTGGGTACAAGAGTGTGATCTTGTGCCTAGGGCATACACGAACCTGTCAACACTGAACTGGTTCACCTTGAACTGGACCAGTTCAGCACTTGATCATGAACCAAACTTGGGCAGTTCAGTCCACGATCAATCCGATCCAAGCCTAGTTTGGGCGGAGCAGTTTGATGTTGAATGGACGGCCAGGGGTAGTGGTGAGAAAGGTAGTTAAACGGTTTTACCTGACTGGCGTGGCTGCTGGCACCATCACTTGCAACCCCCGTTGCAGCTCGGAGCCCAAGTGCACACGCTGTGATGTCTCTTTTAGCAAGCCACCCATGCGGCGATGCAGTTCCGGCCTCCGTGCAACCACAGAAGTATCAATCTGAATTTGAACCACACATCAATCTGAATTTGAACCACACATCAAACTGAGCACGATTTTGGCTTGTGCACACCCCTAATAAATAACACTTTTGTATGAGATACTAGATAAATCTAGTCTTCTGAACTCATTTCTTCCTCCACTGTATCACTAAAGAGAGATGTGAAAGACAACCCACTTTGAAAGCTGCTAAAATTGGAACAGATTTAATTAGTTCTATGCATGAATGTGCTTTTGCTCTTTCAAGATAACAACAGTAACCTTATAGATCACACATTATGATTTGGATTCTCAGAAGAATCTTATTTTTTCCCAGTATGCAAGTTCATCTTATGAAGGTATCTGTCGTTATTCTTAACTTTCCCCCTTCCAGATAGTGTTATATTTCAAGTTATTTTTACCCTTTCTAGCCCTGGATTGGTTATTAAAACCTCTTGTGGCCAGATGGTGACAAAACAGATGGGGGAGGGAGAAGCCAACCCCTAGCAGCACATAACTTCATCTACTGTCTAATTGGATTCTTGCTTCATGTTAGGCACCTGCTTATTAAAATTTAGACTATTTGTAAATATGATGTTACTAATAACCACTTTTTCATTAATTAAAGCCTTTTCCTCTTAATAACAGCTGATACTTTTTTGTTACATGTTGAATGGCATTTTAAGTCTTCTGTGGCATTAGTGAGCTTTGACTGTAAAGCTGTCTCTTGCTCGCCAGGTGCTGTCTCTTGCTCCTGTGGGTCCTGGAGCAAGAGGAAGGTGGTGTTCCACCAGGTCTCAACATCCTTAGGGAACGAATATATTCTTATCCTATAGTTAATAGCCAACTTAACTACTGTATATGAATTAGTGTGAAGCAGAGCTGTCAAAGTAGAATGCAAATTCCTTTTGCTAGCTTCAAGACCTTTGCTTTAAAGAGAATGACACTGCTTCCCATGGGAAGAATAACATTTGATATTCAAGTACGTGATGTGTCACCTTCCAGTCTCCGCTCTATCATACAAATACTGTATGGCTATTTGAGTGATTCAGTAGTGTTTCTGTATTTAACAAAGAACTCTGTGTGAGTTGACTGAGGTGTGTTGTAGAAGTAATCCTTGCTTACAAGATATGTTCACAAGCCCTTGTGTTAAACCTCCTTCAGCTTATTTTATTTTACAGCCAAACTCATCAAAACACCAGAAACTACAGTAAAAGACTATCCCCACTTGTTATGTGTCTTCTGAGAACAAAAGCATTGAAATGATGGTAAGTGAAGTACATGGAATGCAGTTCATTTTGAAATGTCCTTATTTCTCTCTCTCACTGATGCCTTTCTATTTTTGTGCAAGGTCAGCATGTTGAACACACCTCAGGCTGAAGCTCCAGCTCATTTCTCTATTCAAGGATCAGGATTGGGATGTGTGTATGAAAAGTTTATAAGGGCAATACTCCTGGTACATTGGAGCAAGCTACTTAGTGAGCTATGTATTGTCTTCCTGTAGTTGGAGTTTCTTCCAGTTTGTTTTCAGAACAGGAACAAGGAGGGAGAGGGGATTGAAGGGGATAAAAAAGATGCAAATATAGAAAAAGTGTTAGAATAAACACAATAGCACCGGTGAGGGCAGCGCCGGAGTGGGGGGGGGCGGGGGAGAGGCACCTACCAATGTTAGGGCAGCACCAGCAAGCTGCCTCAAGTGGTGGTGCTCTTGCCTGGGATCCCTTGAGGGGCAGTTGTGCCCTGCCCGGCAGGGGCGTATCTAGGGAAAATAGCACCTAGGGCAAGCACTGAAATTGCACCCCGCCCTGGTCCAAACATCTGACAGTGACACCCATCTTTCAGATAACTTTACCATAATATCAGCTCAAATAAAAGTATTTATTTTATTTCACAGTTTTTATATCCCGCACTTCCTCCTCCTCCAAGTAGCCCAGAGCAGTGTAAAAAAAAAGGAAAGGAAAGGTTGTGCCGTCAAGTTGGTGTCGACTCCTGGAGACCACAGAGCCATTGCCTTCTCCCGCACAGTATGAAATGATGCCTTTCAGCATCTTCCTATATCGACAGTTTGCTCAAAACTGAGTAATGAAGTGCACCTTTACTAAAATCATTAACTGGACGATACATTATAATGGATATGCAAAAGGAAAGACATGGAATCCAGACTTTATAGTACTACTTCATAGGCATGAAATTTTAAAACTGCCCTGATAAGAAGAAAATATTTAAAGAAGCTGAAAACAAATGCACTGCTTGTACTCAAGTTCTTACCAACAGGAGAGCTACAAGGATTGGCAAAACAAAACACCATTATCCGATGAGCCAGACCTAGTACTTCAAAAAAAGGGGTCATTCAAAATTGTATAATGGACAATTCTGCAATGGATCATTGATCATATAATAAGTTTACATACAAAAGGCACCAGATTCAAATGCTGCCTCAGTCACAAAGCTCATTGAGTAGTATTAGAGAAGTCAAATTGTGAGAAACAAGCTCTCAGTTTGACCAGCTGAAGTCACTTTCCTCTTTTTCTCCCCCCCCCGCCACCTGTTTTAAAGCAGATTTTACTTGTATTTTAAAGTTATAAGTTTAGCTTGCTCAGGCTCTTTGGAGTTTGAGGCCACAGCCCCTTTGACATCACATGCAAAGGGGGCGTGGCCTCGAGCTCCAGAGAGCCTGAGCAAGCTCTTCAGAGTCATTTCAGGCAGGGTATCCTCCCTGAAAGCATCTATTCTTCCTTTCTCTCCCTCTCTGGAGGGAGAGAAAGGGGAATGGATGCTTTCAGGCAGCAAACGCTGCCTGAAATAAACGGCAAGTGCTCTCTGGGAGGGGGGGCACGGCGCCTCTCCGACAGCAGTTGGGGCAGGCACCGGGCAGTGCCAGGCACTTTGCGCCCCCCTGCAATGGCACCTGGGGTATGTGCCCTGCCTGTTCCACCCTCGTTACGCCACTACCTCCCAGCATCCCTGTGGGGCAGCAGCATGGTGCTTTCCAGATTACAGGTTGTTCAGCAGTAAAATGCTTTGACTTGGCAGGATCGTTTTGAAAATATAAATTGCTTGTGCAACCCTCCTGCAATGGGAAAACATAGCGCGCGCTCTCTCTCTATCGCTCTCTCTTGAGACACACATACAGCATTGTAGGACCAAAATGCAAGGATAAAATCTGAAAGACTGCATTGGAAATGTGAACAGCAGCTTGCTGCCGGTGCAGGGACTGTGATGGCCAAACTAGCAGTATAGAAGCACACTTAACAGACACGTCGTGGCACTGTTGTAGTGTGTGATCTGGAAAGCGCCCTGGTCTCTGCATCTGGCTGCAGAGTTAATTTATTTCTAAAGGTGTCTCTTGCTGCCCATTCCCCGGTGCTGCCCTCATCGGCCGTTACTGAATAAACAAACAACTGACTGATGTCCAAGTCCTCATTTACTTTGTCTTCCTTATCAGATACACAACTCTGAAATCAGGAAAAGAATACAAGGATGGCACAAGAGCCAAATAATTAGAAAAGACACATCCTGGTACTAAGGCTGCAACCATTATGGATGTTATGAATATATATATTTTTAAGTATGATATTTATAAAATGTTGTGTTACTGTTCTAGCAAAGAAGCAATTAATTTTAAGAGTATCTTGCATAGCTTTTATCGAATGTCCAGTGTTTGTTTGCTTGATCTGCCCTTTTACCTCCAAAAAGCAGTGTTGATTTTAAAAATCAATTATTTTTTTTAAAAAATGAAACAAATCTGATTTTTAAAATTAAAATTGGATTTTTTAAAATAAAAATAATTTTAAAAGATAGGTTAGATATCATCATGAATGATTACCATAATTTCTAATTATATTCTATGAACATGTTAATAGAAGTACAGTATATGGGGATGATAACAGACCTGATCAGTTCTATGAACAGGTGGTATACATGCAGCACACACACACTCACAAGCTCTTGTCCCCTCTCTCTTTCTAAAAGTGCCAAGATATTAGGCCCAATCACATGTTATGTTCAACACTCATACAACAAGTGTACAATGTACACAGGTACAGATCTGTACACAGGTGTAGCCATTTACATGTTGTGCTAAGCGCAGGTACAGAAGTACACTTCCTATATGCACTATGCATTTGAAGAGCCTATATCCAGGTTCACTTTTAAACTGAACACAGGTACAGTCATTCACATAAACAAGTAAACAAGTTTACTGACATCTATAACTCATAGAGTATAACGTCTGAATTGGGCTAAAGAAGGCCAATTAATGAATAGAGAATTTGGGGGGATGGAGTAGATCTGAGCAAGGAGTAGTAGTCTGGATATAAATGCAACGGAGAGGGGAGGGGAATAGAAAGTGAAACCCAAAGTTAACAGAATGGATTGATACAGTCCCAAGGAAATTTTTTCATTGTGTATCCCCCACTGTAGAAGGGAAACACCTATCATAGCAGCAGGCTGTCAAAAGAGACCCCATTGAGGAATATTTTAATGAGGTTTCTGTACCTGTGGATAAGACAGGCATGCATGCAAAATGCAAGCACAAAATGCAACAAAGAAATGCAAGGCTTGGTTGCCCAAATGGAACAGCTTTATGAGATGTGTGCATCTATTACAATGTGTACCTACTTTCTAAAAATAAAACTTACATCTATCCCTAAATAAGTATTATGGTTATATGAGACAGCAAGAATATACTTTTACTAGAAAATGATGATAAAACAATCTTCCTGATTAGTGAGTTGTGATTGACTGAAATCAATTTAATTTCAATTGAAATTAAAATTGAATTTAAAGTTGAGACCTTCTATGAAGATTTAAATCATGATTTAAATCGATTTGATTTAAATGAAATTAACCCTGCCAAAATGGGTTCTGTCAGTTCAGCAGCCTGTGATAGAGTAAAACTGAATCCTTTGAAGCCATTTTGATTTGAAGCCACATATGAAAGAGAAATGTGGTTTTATGTTTAGAATTCTTTTAGGAAAAGGACTCTCAAACAGACTGTAATATCAGTATCTTCCAACCAATCCTTCCCCTTCTTTCAGAATCCATTTCCACATAGCACTTTGTATTGTATAGGCCTCTATATTTCCTTTTCCCGTCCCTTACAGTTTTGCCACAATTAGGGTCTTATTCCAGTTGCCCAACTCTGGGTCATCTATTTTGCTTGTTATGCAAACCATTTGCTAATTATGCAAATCAGATGGGTGGTTAGTTAAGGAAGAGTTAAGTGTCCTTCTGTACTATTGCGCTCCAAATAACCTCTTTCCAACATTGTGTTGCAGCAAAGAATTGTGACATAGGGTTTGTCTGGTTTTTTTACAGACACTGTAACATATAGCATGCATATATTTGAACTGCCTAGAGCTTTTGGAATCAAGTGGTATATAAATTTAATTAATTAATTAATTAATTAATTAATTAATTAAATTGGTATATTATGACAATCTATGGCTGCCTTCGGATGTATCTTTAACTGTGGACCCAACAGACCCACAGTTTTCCTCCGAGTCCTCTGGAGCACTCCCAGACAATTAAAATCTGCAGCCTGGGAGACTAAAAAGGGGCAGGAATTGCCTGTGTAGGCTTCCTCCATCCCTGGAATGAAAGCCACAACAGCCAATTGAATGTAGGTGGCGGGAGGCGCTTCCTCCCTTAGCTACAGTTTGGTTTAGTTGTCCAATCCAGAAAAAAAATAGAAGCCTCTGGAGCTTCAGTTTGGTGAGTGTACCTTACTACAAACTGAGAATTCCATTGGAGGTTTGGGGGAGAAATCAGAACCCTGATTGGGTCTTGCGACTGCGGTTCAAATAATTCGGACGTCACGGGGGGCCAACCTGAGGCGAGTTAGCCACAGGTTTCCTGTGATGTCCAAAAGTGCCCTATATTTTCCTTTTGCCATTAGATGTCCTCAAGGCAGCTTAAAATAATAATGTGTAGCCGAACCATCAAAGTCTAACTCTGACAGTGCAATTCTATGCATGTTTATTGATGTGTTAGTCCTACTGAGGTCAGTGGGGCTTTCAGCCTAAGTCTAATAATTAACCTGCAGTTCAGTTGCATAGGCTTGTAGCATCCTTCACAACCTGTTCTTCCAATTTCTCTCTATGGGAATTCCTTTCTATCCTCAGGCAGTTCAGTGGCGAACCTAATCCATCATTTGCAATCTCCTAGTTTGGGCATTCTGGTCTACAAGCCCAAACAGGCCTACTCAACAGAGTATCTTGAGTGAAATTAAAAGAGAGGAAATTGTAATGGTGAGTTGACCCCTCATTAAGGCACTCAACTCCTGATATTGCTAGTGTTTTGAACTACAGATAATCATTTAATTGTGCTTGTCTTTTACGTTGTGTCATGATCTCACAGCAGGCCCTCATTATGTTCAGGTACCCACATTTCCCTTTTAACTAATTAACTAATAGAAGAGCATTTAAATAACATGGTCTCCCCACTGCTCTTAATATACCTTTCAACATGATTAAGCTCTTAAGTCAACTTCAACTTATACATTCTTTATAGTAATTACTTCACATTTATAAGGGCCAAAGTCATTGTCTGTGATAAAAACATAACATACTATATCAACCACTGTTAAAATTTAGATAGTTTGATTGTCAGGACTTTGGGGCAGGGCTGTGTCTCTTTTGCTTATATTAGTTTGTAAAAGCCATGCACAGCAATAGCAAAACAACAACATTGGATCACTACTACTGCATCAGACCTCTTCTCATAGAATAGGATATTTTTGCTTCTCCTTTTCAGCTGCATCCCCCTACATCCATTTTTTTAAAAATCCTGGAAATTGGAGTACCCTCTGGAATGGTGTGGAAAAATATGGAGGGGGCTGCAGCAGATATGAAGCACCAGGAATAATAATAATAATTTTTTAAAAAAAACTCTTCAGGTGAGCAGAAGTTTTTTTGTTTTTTGTTTTGCTTGAGCAAGAGCATCTTTGGATCCAAGCCATTCAGCCCTTTTCTAAATAATAATAATAATAATAATAATAATAATAATAATGAAAAGAAAAAGTGTGTGTGTTTCTAACTGATCAGTGTTTGCAAAGATTCCAAATAAATGATGGCCTGCATGAGCCTTAGTCACCTCAAAACCTCTTCCAGGAAAGGACAAGAACATTGATTGATTGAATTGAATTGATATACCACCTAGTATAGAAATCTCTAGGCGGTGTACGGAATTACAATATAATATAAAACATTTAAAATTCATAAAAAGATAAAAATCATTATAGATAAAAATACACAGTACAATTTAAAATTTAATCTCAGTTGAAGGCCTGGGAAAATAGGTATGTCTTCAGGGTCCTCCTAAAAACAAGGAGGACCCGCTCACTGCTCTTATTTCAGCAGTGAGCATGTTCCAAAGCCCTGGGGCAGCCACAGAGAAGGCCCAATCCTGAGTCACCACTAAACGAGTTGGCAGCAACTGCAGCCAGATTTCTTCACATGATCTTAATAGGCGACAGGGTTCATGATAGATAAGGTGCTCTCTTAAATACCCTGGACCTAAGCCATTAAGGGCTTTAAAGGTAATAACCAATACTTTGTATTTTGTTTGGAAACATATCGGCAGCTAGTGCAATTCTTTTAGAATCGGTGTTACATGGTCCCTCCTGGTAAACCCAGAGACTAAACTGGCTGCCGCATTCTGTACCAACTGCAGTTTCTGAACTATGTACAAAGGGACCCCCACGTAGAGAGCATTACATTTAGACAATGTACACAAAACAAATGTCTCTTATGAATTTAAATTCTGCAAAAATAATTTTCTATATTATTTCATGTGCCCTTGAGGTCAGCTGATATGACTAAATGCTTTGTAGTTGTTTATACTGGATGGCTTAGAAATCTGCCAAATATACCTCTAGGTCAAACCTCTCCAAATAGTTCACACAATGTCTCCCCCCCACCCCAGCCATCTAGCTATTATGAAGTTTTTCCTAATGTCCATCTACTTATGTGATATGGGGTCATAGCTCAGGGGTAGAGCACTGCCTTGCATCCATGAGGTCCTAGGGTCAATGCCTGGCATCATGAACATAGATACAATTGAACGGGGTGGGGGGAGGGAGAGAACAAATGTCTCTGGACCCAGAGGAAGGGAGGGAGGGAGGTCCACCAGCTGGATGACACTTGCTCTTTGCTCTCTCCTTTGCACCTCTCTGAAGAAGAAGGTGGGGGCAGGGGTCCATTGTCACTTTTTGTCCCAGTGTCTACTCCTCCCATCCCTTTGCAACCACCTGTGACTCCCAAAATATATATTTCTGATGAACCCACAACTCTCTGGGAGCCACAGGTGGCTGCAGAAAAAGCGGTGTGTGTGTGTGGGTGTGTGTGTGTGTGTGTGCCCGTGCCGAAAATCTCCTTTCCTCTCATGTGTGCACAGAAGTGTTCCCCATATACAACCTTAGTTTGTCTCTTGGCCACTGTGAATCTATTTATTTAAATAATGCATTTATGTAATTTTATATAAAGTCAAACCATCAATGTTTTAATTGTTATTAATATATTTTAATTGTTTCTAATTGTTTTGTTTATATCGATTTGGAATTTTCTTTGTAAAGTATGTCATTTATATACTGCCAATGATTAAATCTCAGGGTAGTTTACAAAAAGATATAAACAAAATGATTTAAAAACAATATATTAATAGCAATTAAAACCATTAAATATGGTTGGACTTTATATCAAATCAAAAGTCGAGTAGAAAGATTCCTACTGGGTGTTAATTCAATTGAAATTGACAATTTATGGTATCAAGTTGGTTTAAATCGAAGGCAACATTATTCATCTCTCTGCTCATAATATTACTCTTACTTCTTGAAGTAGAACTTTTGCATACAGGGTTTATGAATGGAATGTTGTGCAAATGTTGGGAAGGGGTTAAATAGAGCTACCAGTACCATCTGCTATATTATTTATTATTAGTACTTTGTTTGGAAAATAAATGGGGAAAAGGCCCCGTAATTATCACATCCTTAAGATATTTTTGAGCATAATGAGCTGGGGTTTACCAATGAAATGTCACTTGAAGGTTGGATGTGTTCAGGTTTGTTTATTACTGCCACCTGCCACATTTACTGCTAAATGAATTAACAACTTTTTAAAACCCAGGAGCCAGACAGAGTTAACTCCATGACATGACAACCCACATCACTCAAAGGCATTCAAGGTAATATGAGGATGTCATTAAATGGATGAGTTAGAATGACAATAAATATAAGACTGACCCCAAGTCTCAGCCAGAGAAAGGCAGTTTGTTTCCCATTTCCTACCAGAAAGAACTCTGCTGCAACTGCCAGTTGGTAAAGGTGCACATTTGTTTTGTGCAGAATGGAAAGTTGAACCAAATTGGGCCTATTCAGTTCAGTTTTCACTCATTTGAACTGAATGCCTATGGCAGGAAGGGGCGTCACAAGGTTGGAGTGGGCCCTGAGACAAAAGTGAAGATGGACCCTGGTCTGCCCCCCATCATCATCTTCTTCAGAGAGGCAAGGGGGAAAGTTACCCAGTCAGGGCCCAGGGACATTTGTCTCCACCGTTCAATTGTAGCTATGCCCTTGATACAGAAGTAGGCACTGAGTAGTTCAGAAACTACTTGTAGCTCACAGGCTTATCTGAAATAGCTCTCCAGGCTCTGAGGCCTGCTCCTTCCTTCCTTCCTTCCCACCAAATACTACAAATCTGATTGGCTGGTTGAGTGGGCACATGGTTGTGTCATTTTTAATCTCTCTCTGGGTGCTCAGGGCTACCTTTACTTTCCCTCTGGTTTATTTCTCTTCAGTTTCTTCCCCACAAAGGAACACCTTTTGCTCCCCTCTTGCCTGCAGCAAAGTCCTCATGGAATTTAGAGGGTTTGATGGTAAAATTGCTTATTTCCCTAGAAATGGGGGAGGAAGATTTAGTGTGGCCGAGGTGTGCTTTTAAAAAATGGCAAGGACTATTTTAAAATGTAATGGACCGGGTCTCATGATCTGTGAGACCCGGTTTTGGGAAGTGAGCGGGAAGAGAGCCCTGGGCGGCCAGATCGGCCGCCCACACAATGGCCAGCTCCGAGATGGAGCCGGCAGGGGCTGGGGAGCTCTGGGGCCGCACAGCCCCTGGAAGCCCCACTATGCCCTGCGTGAGTGTGCAGGGCATACTGGGGAGACCCCCCGAGCTGGGAGGCTGCCTTTAAGCCTCCCGGCTGGGGGTCTACTCACGAGTAGCCATACCATGCAGCCGTGCTGTGGCTACTCACGAGCAGATAGCCCAGGTTTGCAGAGCACTCGCTCCACAAACCCGGGCTAAGGGGTGGGCTACAGGAGCGGGTTAGCTGCTCCAGAACCACCGGGCTTGGCTGTGAACCCGGTGGTTCTTACGATCACAAAAATTGGGCTAGGATTTTCCTAGCCCAATTTTTGTGACATAAGAATAGCCCCAATGTATTTTGAATAAGGCATGAGGACATGCATCCACATCTGTTTCCACCACAGAAACCCCAGAAATGGAGCATTACACACCACACAGAATAAATGAAGATTATACCTGCTGTTTATATTATGTCCTGGGACATATCTAGGGAGTGGGGGGAAACAGCAAGCACAGACATCCCCAAAGGCACATTGGTGCAGAAGCTGTGATAAAAGGAATATGTAGTTGTCTGATGCATCCTGTGTGTCAAATGACCACATGTCTCCAAGAACAGTGGTCCATGTTTACTCAGATAAGGAATATTTTGATTTAATAATATTCAATCTTTGCATAATACTTAGGGACTAGCAGTAATTGGTACATATGTGGACAACTTCAGAAGGATTTCACATTAAAGGGTTTGGGGTTTTTTTTTTAAGTTTAACAAAATAATCTAGCTTGAGAGTATATCAACAAAATACCATCTTGGTTTTCCTATTGGATAGCTTCACTTAAAAGTAAACCATAGCTGGATGATGTAGATATAAGATAAGGACAGTAGATGAGTTTATGAAATTCCAAATCCTGGCAGGATTAACTCCTTGGCTCACCTTGATACAGTAAGCAGGATGCCTCAGGAAGCTGGCTTCCTTTGGGAATTCATAATTTTGGATTAAATTTACATCAATAAATAGTTTAATTGAAAAAGGAAGGAATCATGAAGACATTCTCAGAAATCACTCAACTTACAGGGGATAGCTGGTCTTGTGGTAGCAAGCTTTAATTGTCCCATTTGCTAAACAGGTTCTGTCCTGGTTTGCATTTGAATGGGAGGCTACATGTGAGCACTATAAGATATTCCCTTTAGGGAGATGCAGCCTCTCTGGGAAGAGCACCTGCATACTAGTATGCGAAAGGTTCCAAGTTCCCTCCTTGGCATCTCCAAGGCCTGAGAGACACTCCTGCCTGCAATCCTGGAGAAGCCACTGACAGTCTGTGTAGATAATACTGAGCTAGATGGATCTATGGTCTGACTCAGTATAAAGCAGCTTTCTGTGTTCCTATGAGAAGAAGAAACAAAGTACCCAGAATGAGTACCCAGAATGTTGGGGGCAATATGCTAAATCATTGTAAACCGCTTAGAGAGCTCCGGCTATAGAGCGGTATATAAATGTAAGTGCTATTGCTATTGCTAAAGAAGTGAATGAGAAATCTCATTCTCCAACATGGATGTCGCAGACAGGTTATTCCAACCCTATCCCTACTCTTATTCTGCACACCTAAGTGAGGTGAAACAAAGACTCTGCAACTCTTTCCAGCCCTCTGTCATATGCAGAGAATTGAGGAGAAAGGGATACCTGGTTCCTCACTATGGCAAGCAAATATGCTAAGCCAAAGTATGTGGATCCCTGGGGATCACCTTCCTCTGGGACAGGCAAGAAGGCTTTTGGCTTGTGAGAGCTCCCTGGATTCATTTTGCTAGATGTTTTCTTTGCCCTTTGAAGGATGTGGAGTGCTCTGGTCTGCCACACTTTCAGACTGTTTCACAAAATAATTTGAATGGTTACATTCTGCACTCAGAAAGTTACAACATGTTTGGATGAGAGAATGACCTTCAGGTGTCCCATTAAGTCTGCCTGAAAGTAAGGCATATGGACTACAGAAACTATAGTCTATACAGAGACTATACAGAGTTGGGAAACTCTGAGACTATACAGAGTTGACTCCTGCCTGAAGACATGAGCCTGAAGAATATCTGCTCAAAGCAATCCCTGGGAGGGAAAAAGTGGAAGATGGGGTTTTGTTGTTGTTTTAGGTCCAGGTGTTATAAGCAATTGTGAGAGTGCTTGTTACCTCCTGCAGAAGTCTCTCTCGGCCCAGGGTGGGATTTTCTGCAAAGGTAAAAGGACTCCTGTTATTCCGACAGCAATTTGCTCTGATTTCTCCATGGCATTCTAGAAAGTGTTAGAATTTATGTCCAACAGTGTCACAAACAAGAATATGACAGAAGGATTGATGGGCTTTTCCAACCCTCCAGAGATGCAAGGAGCACTTGTGAAGGTCCGCTTTAGTGAAGTGCTTTTAATAACTGTGTGGTGGGTGGTGTGCTAGAAAGAACGGTCCCTAGACATCCTAAGTGCCTGGGGAGGCAGTGGGAACAGGAAGGGCTGCAAAGCGGAGGAAAACAAAGGAAGACTTGGTTTAAGGTCTGCAGAAGTGCACATGAGAAAGAAGCCCAGGTCAGGTACTCAGACATTAAAGACAAAGAAAGAATATTGCCTTAAATATTTCATAATATGTGGTGCAACACTTTGTACCATTATCAACACTTTGTACCATTATCAACAAACATTATACATTGTGGAATTGGATTTCACTTTTTGGTTGATTATATTACAAACTTTGCTGTAGACCAACATAGATGCATTTATGAAGAACAGTGGCACACACTTCGTTCAAAAGAAAGAAAGAAAGAAAAAAAGAAAGAAAGAAAGAAGTTTGCTATATACTGTGAATTTTTGCTAGAAGATAAAATTCACATCATACAGTGTTATTGAGGCTTAATTCAGAAATTAAAGACTTCTGTTTTCATGTGGGCTGCAACCTTTAAATGATGAATATTTTTAAAAAATGACTAAAGAAGCATTCCCTTGATTAATCAGACAACATTTTTCAAACACACACACACACACACACACACACACACACACACACACACACACACCACTTTCCTATCAGTACTTGGAGAAACTGCAGGTGGCAGGCATCTCTGTAAGAGGCATTCCACCTTTCTCACAGACCAGGGAAAGCAGCGTCTCCTGAAATGGCACCCGCATTGACATGTAACTATTCCATCTAAGAAACAAAGGCTGGCATCCAAACAAAGCACATGTGTGCTTTGGGGAAGAGAGCTGGTCTGGTGGTAGTGAGCATGAATTGTCCCCTTTGCTAAGCAGGGTCCATCCTGGTTTACATTGGGATGGGTGATGACCTGTGTGAGCATGGTAAGAGATTCCCTCTCTGTAGGGGATGGGGCCATCACTCAGAGGAAGAGCATTTCCATGCAGAAGGTCCCAAGTTCACTCTCTGGCATTTTAAGGTAGGGCTGGGAGAGACTCCTGCCTGAAGCCTTGGAGAAGTCACTACAAGTCAGTGCAGACAATACTGAGCAAGACGGATCAATGGTCCAACCTGGTAGAAGGCAGCTCCCTATGTCCCTATGAGGGTCTGCAGACACATATTGGCAGCCCTCATGCAACTCCTCCGGTTCTCTGGCATGCAACAGAGCCCTAATAGTGTACTTTCAAGAACAGCCTGTGCCCCAGAAGCATTCTGTAAGATCGGAAACACTGATCTCACCGAACACTTCTAGAGCATGGGCACTGGCACTGCTTGGAACTATTAGGGCTCTGGCGTAACATGCAAACTGCGGGAGCTCCACAAGAACATGCTTTGATAGATTATCAGTCAAAGAAAGTATGCCTTTTGCGGGGGGGGGGATCTATTGTAATCAAGTACCAATGGAAAAAATAATGATTAGTGTTCTAAGATTACTTTCAGGTTGTTCACACAACCAGGCAGGTGCTATACTTGATCTTAGCCAAATGGCCAAGAAGCTACCTTTTTCTCTCATGTTGGGGCCAAACCAGGGATGGGATGTGGAAGATCCAATGGCGGCTTGAGAGGTGCTATTTTCTACTGCTCTTTATGCAACATCAGGATCTCTCCCACCACTCAAGCATTATGCTATGGCAGGTGAATCCAATTCACTCACTGTTCCCTGCTGATAATTAATACCTATCTTTCCCCAAAACAGCGGAAATCCCAGCTTAGAACCATATGGCCTGAACTGCAAATTTACGCTGCCGATTTCAGCCTTTCGCACCCCAACACGTTGGTGGTGCTGGGTGTTGACTTTACATTAGGCTGGATCCTGATGATTACACCCTTTACAGAAAACATCAGTGCTCCCCGCCCCCAACCTTGAGATTGATGGACATTTCCCGAACCAAATCTCAAAGGATCGGAGGTCAAACTTTGCGGGACTCTGCTTGGCACAAAGAGCCACCAGGCTCAACCTTTTCGTCTCAAATGGTGCAGTTGTAGGCGATCAACCAGGCAAATTCACCTGTTTGTCAGAATGAGTACCATCAATTACATAATCATCTCCAGGGATCTGCTCCCTTTTGTTGAGAGCCTAGAGGTTGTTCCTAAATTTGACAGCGATCACCTTCCAATCTTCCTTCAACTAAAGTCCTTCACTCAACAAACCCATACTGAGGACCGCTATCAGCACCCCCATATCTCCGGCAGGGAGAGTCCTTTGCCGTGCCAAATGGACCCCCCACCAACTTGATCAAGTGATAACAGGGCTGCTTGCCTCGGATCTCTTTCAGCACATCCAACTCACATGATAGTGTCTGAACCCCCTGACACACCTCTGAACTAGCCCTCTAGTCCGTGAGCTTCAACAGCACCTAATCCACAAAAATAGTGCACCTTGCGGCAGCGTCAACACCACTCCAAACCTTGGTTTGATAAGGACTGTATTAGCCCTAAAAAAGCTATACTGGACACTACCGTGAGGACACCATTGACAACATCTAAGATCAAGAGCCTTGTCACCCAGTTGAGACCGGTTTGCATTTTTTCTTTTTTCTTTTATGCCTTTATGTTTTTAAAATAAATATTTGTACCCATTTTTTAACCATTATTAACTACTGTTAACTGCAATCTTAAGATCTTGGCCATTAAAGGTCATTTAGTTTGCAGTCTTGCTTTTGTCTTAATACAGCCATAGTTTTATTTACTTCTATTTCTGATTTGTATAGTCTTTTATCATATGCTTGTACTGTGTTATTCATCCCTAGGCTTTTAACATCGACTTTATCTTTTAATATGTAATATGTAATCACCCCTTATACTTCATGCTTGTAGTTTGGAGCACAGCCCAAGATGATTGTAAGCACTTTGGTCTGGGACTATTGCTCTGAGTCCCGTAGCCAGTCTCACAGAAGCACAATTACCAATAATGGGGGGATGGAGAGGGGCACTATTTTTCTGTTGCTCTGGAAAGGGAGCATGAATACTCCCTAAGAGAGGATATGTATATGAGCACAGGCAAAGGATCCTGGGGTCTGGTCCACTATGACAAAGGATGGTCTTGTGATGGCAGACCTGGTCAAAGAAGTCCAGGAATCCCCAACACACTCCAGCCCCAGTGTTAGCTTGCCGGACAGGGATTAGCCCTCTCATGAGAGGGCCAGTCCACTGGGGCTCCATGACCTTTGGGTCTCCATCAGACTGCACCCTCATGAGTTAGGCCATCCAACTATACCCCACCCAGGGTTGGACTCCTGGTATATCTGTTTAAAAATAGAACTTATATTTCTCACCTTCCCCTGTACATGCAACACCTGCAGACTCCCAAAGAGACCAGGCCACTCCATGTGTCCAGCCGAGCCATTTCCCTTTGGGCGCAGTCTGGCAAGGTTGAGGATGGCTCCTAGTACTCATTCATAATTCTTGGGCTGGGAAATGCAGATTACATATTGCAACCCAAAATTCTTGAGTTGTATGCAGATTGGCCACCACAGGGAATCATGGGAAAGGGGAGCCCCTATTTTCTGTTATCCCTGGCAAGCGGGGTGGCCATACAAATGGACATGCATGTGTGCCAATGGACAACCAGACTGCTAGAGTGAGCACTTTCACTCCTGCTGTCTGCCAGTCACTGTGACCTGGAAAGGTGTTGGTGTGGTACCCTTCCCTGGGGCTTGTTCGGATCTAGCAATGGGCTGGGCAGTGAAAACTCTCTGGTCTGTCCACGCATGTCTCTGTGGTTTGCCACTTTCATGAAAGAGCAGTCCTCCTTGGGAGAAGAGGTGTCATTGCACATTATTTGTGATCCAGCCTGGTGTACCCCAAGATGGTCCTTCTCATGAGTAATAACAGAGACTACATGCTTGTACCCAAGGTGAAGGGACCAGGCCTCCTTTCTGGGCCTCCTTTCCCTTACTATTTTGCACACAAAAAAGAGCAGAGCCACTCAAGAATTCCAGGGACTGCCTTTCAACTTAGACCCTGGGTATCACTCCCCTGGCATGTGGTATCACTCCCCTGGAAACAAACAGGTTTCTGCGTGGTTTATGGTCCCACTGAGACTCCATGTGCTTGTGCAAATACTTCTTCATCACTTGATTTGTGGAGACCTCTCCATAAAGTGCTTGTCTTCTCATCCCATCCCCTTTTCTCTGTAGATTGCCAAAGGGGGGACATGCGATAGAGTGGAAAGGGACATCCCCCAATGTGGCCTTTTCCTTTGACATACTGTGAAGCATGGGATGTTATAATGTGGCATCACCAAATAAGTGGTGGTTTTCTTTATTTAGCTGGGGGAGAGCAACTGGCCCTATCCAGCCCCAGCACAACTGAGCCTATCCAGCCTCAGTCCCTCCAGTGGCTGTTGCTGGTGTCTAGATTGTGAACCCTTTAGGGACAGCAAGCCATTTTAGTTGTTTGTTTGTTTTATATCTATGTAATCCGCTTTGGGAACTTTTGTTGAAAAGCAGTATATAAATATTTGTCGTATTCGTATTTGTATCTGTTGCTGGGCGACAGCTAGAGGAGGACAGAGACAGCAGGGGATAGAGCAAAGGCTCAGGGAGGTGACCAGTGAGAAGCACAGCAGGCATAGAGCTGATGCATTTCTGGGCTTGTCTGAGCCATCCTCTCTATGGTTTTGGCAGCAGCCACATCAACAAAACCCAGGTTACGGCGGTGGCAGAATTCAGATGCCACGATGCCACCATCAAACCTCAGGCTGGAGCAGTGAAACCCACTACAAACCAAAGATTCAGATTACAGTTTCGGCTCAAAAACCTTGTGTCACCTTTGTGATGAAACCGTGGTTTCACACATTTGGATGACGACAAAGCCCCAGCACAGTACTTCCAGTGGCCTTTGCTGGTGTCTATCTTATGTTCTTTGTAGATTGTGAGCCCTTTGGGAACAGGGATCCATTTTATTTATCTTATTTATTTGTTATTTCTCTGTGTGGAACACTCAGCCATTTTTGGAGGGGCCGTATAGAAATCGAATAAATAGATAGATAGAGTGGAACCTTTGGCTTGTCCGCTTCTGATTTAGCATTATGTATGAAGGCAGCCCGTAAGTATTCAGTGTGCTCCCATCCAAGGGAAACAAAACCCTTTAGCTCTAATCCCAAATTTTGTCATCACTCAGGATGTTGTGGTACATAAAATTTATCCCCTACCAGGTGTGGCTTGTGAATGTGCCTCCGGGTGGTGGTGGTGGTGGTGGGCGGCTTCTTTAAGGTTAATGGAGCCGGTAGAAAACAGATAAGCTGGCCAACTTCCAGTGATTTGTGTCTCAAGCCAAACACACACGTGAACATGCTACCTTAAGCAACCCCTTTATTATCAGGTCTACAGTGTGTAATTTTACTAAAAAAGGATCCTTTAATTATGCATCTGTGCAAATTTCATACAGTCTCAAGTAAGCCCCATGCTGCAAAATGAGAAAAGTCAGAAGGATCCAGGTTCCTGAAATTTCTATTTCTCTGACAGACCCAAAGAACAGATGTTGAGAAATCTGCTCATGGCTGGGCAGATTGCTTTCATTCCCTATTTCTGGCCATAAAACACAGTCTCTATCTTTTCAGACTTATGTGTATCATTTGCAAGGTGAGAGATAAACATAGTGTGAATACTGATGTAATAGCCACTGTGAAATCTTGCCTTCTGCTACTGCTAACTTTTGGCTCTCTGAAAATACTCGTCGAAACGTTATGACAGAATCAGAATATATTTCATGTTGTTCAAAATTTCCCAACACTATATCTGTGCATATGGATGTATGCACATCCATAGTGCATGCACAAACCCACTATCATTGGTTTTATGGCATTGTAATCCACAAGGTTTGATTTGTGACATGGGCATCACAGTTCTGAGTCTTTCCAATTTAATTTCTATCAGGGTCAAAAAGGTGGAGGTGCTCTTTCACTGTGGAGGTGAAATGGATAAGGGTTTTTTCAGTGGTGGAGCATGACTGTGGCGGCCCGTGTGTGGCTGTGGCGGTGACACCACTCACCCCGCCCCCTGTGTCTGATGTCAGATGTGGGGTTAGCCACACCCCCTCAAGGCAGGGAAGAGCCACTCCTGGATGTGCTGCGAATGCAGCGGCTATTTAACTCTCGAACGGGGGCCATGTGGCTCCTGCTGGGAGCTAAACCAGAACAGCGTGGGTTCTTTGAACCCGTTGGCCCAATGGTGGCTCCGCCCCTGGTTTTTTAAAAATCCACTGTTTGATTTACTCCTAAAGTGAAGGGGATTTTCTATTGTTTTGCAGGTGTGGGGGGTCTTCTGTGGAACCATTGCACACAACCATCCAAGTATAAGGAAAATGTGCATTATCTAGTCCTCACTGCAAAGGCTGTAAACAGCAGCAGCAAACATGACACATTTGAGGCAAGAGAAGTCCCTTAGGTGTAGAGGTGGTAAAATTGATGAGAGGTTTCATCCCTCTTGTCAATCTTATCTCTATAGAGAAGCCACTTTCCAGAGACTCCCTCTAGCAGTGGGGTGAAAGCTTGTCAGTTTCACTGCAGCTTTTGTTCAGGGACTTGATAATGCACAATTAGTGCTGAACTTCCCAGGACTGGCAGTGATCCGAGACTCTGCAGAGTCTCCACCGCTGACACCATGAGATGGAACTGTGTAAAACTGTGTAAAACTGGAAATAAAGGGGTGAGTTCTGTACAGCCATGGTCTAAATGAATTTTTAAAGAATAGTTCCAGGAACACTCTTCCTTGCATTGCTTTGAGTGTGGGAGGTTGTTAACTGAAGCTTGCAATATCTGTATCCCCTTTCCCCCACCCCAGGATGGGACTTGACAGGGAGGTGATTCTCATGATCAGTGGAAAGCAGGCTAAGGGAGCTTAGCCCGCTTTCCACGGACCATGAGAACCACCGGGCTCGCAGGCCACAAAGCGGGTAAACCGCTTAAATACCCCTCCCCTTAGCCCAGGTTAGTGGAGTGAATGCTCCGCTAACCTGGGTTTTCCGATTGTGTGTTGCTGCAGCACGGCTCTGCGCCGTGGCAACACACAAGGAGACCCCCGTTGCGAGGGTGCAAGCAGCCTCCTGTGCTCGGGGGTCTCTCCAGCATGCCCCACGCATGCCCCATGCATCCCCCGATCCCTGCAGCCCCCACCGTCTCTGTAACAGAGCCAGTGGTCATGTGGGTGGCCAATCCAGCCACCCAGGGCTGCAGCCTTGATAGTCTGTGGGAAGAGTGGGCTAAGCCCGCTCTCCCGGTAGAACCCCCTCCGGCAGGTCTCACTGATCGTGAGACTCGCCTCAGGGTTTGCTACAAGAGCTATAGTGGGATTAAGAAAATCATCATACAGGCACAGAAGTAGCAGCACCCATGTGTCTTTTGTGAATCATCTCTACATCTTTGACATAGGTTTTGAGAGACAGGAGCACTGTCAAATCTTTTGCTTTAATATTTGAGTGGGGAAATGTCATATGGGGATATCTGGTTTTTATAACCTTATCAATAGTCAGGACCAAAGAACTAGGCAACTCATACTCATGGACCCAAGGAGGCTTTGGATTGCTGCACAGATCACGGATGCCACATGACAAACGGCCTTTGGACATGGAGGGAAGTTCCATTTCCTGGCTCAGGAGTGTCCCTGCATTTCTTTTCCAGTGAATGCATTCTATTTGCTTTCAGAAATTATTGCTTAGTCTTTCTTTCTCTTTCCATAAGAATCCAAATATTAATTTTACTCTTCTTGTTAGTTCTATTCTTTCTCTGTTGTGCTAATTGATTTCTGTATTTAGGATCTATCTGTCGTTGATCATAAGCTCCTTCATCAATATTGTTTCCTCTTCTAAATAAATAACAATTGCATGGACTCTTTTCATTCTATCCTGAAGCTTTGTATCATTTCTTTGGTTTTCATCATTTAGCCAGATTCGGAAAATATTAAGTTCTCTTTATTTGTTTCAGTATGACTTTTTCTTTATTTTTTTTAATAGTACTTTTTCATTAACTGGTAGGCTTAAAGCAGGAGCTAAGCTGGAAGCAGCCCCCTTGAAATGTCAAAGCAGCTGCAGGGCCCTCAGTTTGGCATAGGAGCAGGGTGTATGATGGGTGGGGGGTGGGTGAGAACATCTTCCCCCTCTGCCATTTTCATGCTGAAAATCCTGCCCCTCCCATCCTGCCAAATGGCTATTGGGGCCCCAAAGTGGCTGTTCCTGCAAATAGCACTTTGGAGCTCAAAAGCTGCTCCGACTGGGGAATGTTTAACATGAAAATGGCAGAGGGAGGGTGAACTCACCCTCACTGTGCACCCTGCCCCTGTGCCAAATCCCCAGGATCTGAGCATCTGAGGGTTAAAAAGGGGGTAGCTGCCAGGAGACAACTTCCAGAATAAGCTCCACTGCCACCACATGTGGGGACCAAAAAAAAAAAAAAAAGTTACACACACTTACTGAAACAAACAAAAGAACAATGAAATGAATTTGATGAATTAATGCTTAAAAATCATGTTTTAGAGAATGAAAGGAATTGAATACTAAAACAAAAAGTGCCCTTGCATATCCCTGGTCTATATGTATGATGGAGGAGTGTGTGTGTGTGTGTGTGTGTGTGTGTGTAAGTAACTTTTTTCTTTGCTTATTTGAAATAAACTTTCATGCACCAGTCCAGTGATTTGTTCAATCAATCCATTAATCTTTATTACGGTCATACACCAGCACTGGTTATAAAACAGTAATACAATAAAATAGATTATATAAAAGAGTGTTACGTGTATTACTGAGATTGAGATTGGTATAACAATTAAAACTAAAAAGGGAGGGATCTAAAAATACAAAATATTTAAGATATGCGATGAAGCGCAAAGAGAATAGCTAAAATACATATAGACTAAAAAAATGCATAAAACCTCTAATTAAAATAGTAAGGCGGGTAACTAAAACATATAATAGGTTTATAAAATCTGCTACATAAAATGAATAAAAAGTACAGGAGAAATGCTCTTTTAAGCATTGTTTCACTCATTTTGTATATTTATTTGTATTTATTTAATGTTCAATTTATATACCACCTTTCATAAAACTCATCCCAAGGTGGTTAACAAAAGTTAATTCAATAAAATTCCATAAAATCACATTGATATATTAAAATTAAGACTTTAAAGATAAACCTTGAATGAAGGTATTTCCCCCCCCCTCCACATAATCCTCCCTTGAACAGAACTTCCTCTTTGACTGAAGTGAATGGGGCAGCCTAAACATGCAGATTATGCATGACATCACACATTGGGGTGTGAATCTACATCCTCATTCACAGCAAATGATACCGTAAAGGGAAAATGACATTAATTGCAATGGGGAAGCTTAAATTTATACTCAAGGCTGCATATAGAGCCAACATAGCATAGTGATTAGAGTGTTGGACAATGACCAGGAAGACCCAAGTTCGAATCCCCATTCAACCATGAAACTCACTGGGTGACTCTGGGCCAGTCATGTATCTCTCAGCCTAACCTACCTCACAGGGTTGTTGTGAAGATAAAAATAACCATCTACATAGCTCTGAGCTTCTCAAAGGAAGAGTGGGATATAAGTGTAATAAATAAATAAATAAAATATAGTGGTATTGATTTTTCTACCAGTGTTCCCTCTAACAGAGATTCCCAGATGTTGTTGATTACAACTCCCATAAACCCCAAGCAAAAGCCATTGCAGCTGGGGATTCTGGGAGTTCTAGTCAACACCAACTGGGAATCCCTGTTAGAGAGAACACTGTTTTCTACCTAAGCAAAGAAGAATAAGATTAGGCTTCCCTCTCCCCTAGAAATCACTGAGACTTTTAAAAGTGCTTAACTCTGACTGGATCATGTCCAACCAGTAATTTATCTAGCTACAACGACATGCAGAGTATTATTAAATGCATATTGATTTACACTTGTTCAACTATCTTTTTACACCCATGAAATGCTTCATAGCTCCCCCTGGAGTTATTAAATTATTTTTGGCATGGACATTTAATATTTGCAAAATAAAGTGAAGATACAACCCAGTACAGAGCACCAAGAATTATCGTTAAACAAGTATATGAAATGTTCTTTTTAGAACATTATTTTTGGCTTTCAATTCATTAAGATCTCCTGAGGAGCCTTTAATAGCTATTGATTGCTTAATGTGGAAAAAAAATCCCCTTAAGAAACAGCATTTCTTTTTCCTTTTAATGATTGTTTAAAGACTTGGTACTAGGGATGTGCAGAACGTTCTGAGTTTGGGCTGTTGCTGTTCCAACACAAAATGGGCCATTTCGAGGGCTCTGGTGTCGAAACAGAAGGTCCTTCAAATGAAGGGTTGTTCCTAGCTTGGAATGGCAAAACTCCATTCCAAGTCAGAACATTGTGAGTGTTCTGAGCAGCACCACAGTGGACAGTGAGGGGTGATGAAAGGTACCTTTAAAAATCATTACCTGATTACCGCTCGCACCTGCCAGCCCCCACAAGCTGCAGCGCCCCACCCAGCATCTTGCACTGAGGCTGCTCCATCTATGGTGCTTTTCTGGCCTCTGCATGTGCACAGCAGCCCTTTGGGCAGACACAAATTACTGTTGCATGTGTGCAGAGGCCAGAAGACCACCACAGATGGGGCATCCTTGGCGCGAGAAGCTGGGCAGGGTGCTGCTGCTTGCGGGGGCTCACAGGTGCGAGTGGTACCAAGGAAATGATTTAGAAAGGTACTTCCCACAGCCCCTCACCATCCTGTGCTCAGAATACTCGAAACCCGAGCTCGATCCATCAGAACAACTATCTCAACTGGTTGTTCCAGTGGAACGTTCCTGAGATTTGCATTCTGTTCCGAGCTTGAAAAGGCACACGAATCCTGTTCTGTGCAGTGCCCTACTTGATACTAGCATGTGAGCTGTATGGATGCTTAAAAAAAAAAATGAAATTAGACAATGGTTGAGATAAGCAGACTAAACTTGATTTGGTGTTTATGAATTGACATTAGTTTTGTCCACAGGTACCTTAAAATAGAGCTATACATCAATCGATCGATCAAGTGCTGTCAAGTCACTTGTAATGCACTCTATGTGGGGCACTTTTGTAATGCGCTCTACGTGGGGCTGCCTATGTACGTAGTCCGGAAACTTCAGTTGGTTCAGAACACGGCAGCCAGGTTGGTCTCTGGGTCATCTCGGAGAGACCATGTTACTCCTTTACTGATGGATTTACACTGGCTGCCAATACGTTTCTGGACAAAATACAAACTGCTAGTTATAAGCCTAAACGGCTTAGGCCCCGGGTATCTAAGAGAGCGTCTTCTTTGTTATGAGCCCCACCGCCCATTGAGGTCATCTGAGGAGGTCCGTCTCCAACTACCGCCAACTTGTTTGGTGGCTACACAGAAACGGGCCTTCTCGGTCGCTGCCCCGAGATTGTGGAATGTGCTCCCTGCTGAGATACGATCCTCCCCATGTCTGGCAATTTTCAAAAAACACCTGAAAACCCTTCTTTTCACCCAAGCTTTCTCAGCTTCCTAAATTGTGGGGGTTTTAATTTCTGGTTTATTTTTAAAATTCAAAACCCGATTTCAGGGTTTTTAATCACTGTAATTACTTAAATGTTGTTTTAAAATGTTTTTAAAATGTTAATTGTTATGTTGTTTTTTAATTTGTTTTAGCTCTTTACTGCTTTAGTAGTGTGTTTTAATTCTAAACCGCCCTGAGCTATTTTGGAAGGGCGGTATACAAATAATAATAATAATAATAATAATAATAATAATAATAATAATAGCCAGTGAGGCACTACCTTGGCGTGGTTGTGGCGCTTGTGTGCTCTGAGGAAGGTGAGAGCTATGCCAGAGGTCCAACCATAATGGACAGGTCTCACCAGAGGAGCCAAAGAGTGCCTCTCCCATCAACAATATGGTGAGACGTAACTTTAATAAATCTATACCAGATCGGTTGCCGCCTGGGTCAACAAGGACCATGCCAGGTGCTGGAGTCCCTGGACATCTGGTGGCAAGTGGGCAACAGGACTCAAGATCTTCAGTTGAGCAACCAGGGCTGAAGAGAGCAAAGTTACTGGAAGAAACGTCGCTTAACCGAAAAAAATATACGAAAAATGCCAACAACGAAATAATGATCTGCTATTACAAGTCTAGTCCAACTAGAAGAGGTTATTTAAAAAGAATGTACCAAATTTGGAAAGAGAAGCATCCAGAAGCAACTTGCTCAGGTATTAAAAGATGTCAATGCTGCACTTGCAGAAATAACAACCAATAATTTGCAAGAAACAAACCAACTAATGTACAGTGCAGCGAGAATAACAATACAAGAGCTCAGATATAAGATCAATGGACCTGTAAAAAAGAAAGTAGTACATCACCTAAATGGAAGATTAGATTAGAAAATAAAATCTCCAGACTTAGGTCAGATGCTAGTAAATTGAAAGATATGAAAGACAAGAAGCTGAAAAATGAAAACACCAAACAGTATCTGATCCAAAAATACCACCTAGATTCAAGGAAAATTAGAGACGTCCTGGAAATAATAAAGCAGCAAATAACAGCAGTGTCAAAGAAGATTAGCAGATACGAAACCAGAATTACACAACACAGGCAGAATCTCCAATTCTAGTTGAATCAGAGATGTTTCTACCAAAGCATAGAAGGAGAAACTGCAAGAAACGTAGAAACACCAAATAAAGAAGAAACAGTGCAATTCTGGGGGAAATTATGGGACAATCCAATAGATTATAATAAAAAAGCAGGCTGGATGAAAGAGGTCAAAAAAGGTAACCAACAAATGCAAGATCTAATAATAACACCAGAATTAATAAGTGAAAGAGCAAAGAAAATTAAAAATTGGACTGCACCGGGCGACGATGAACTGCATGGCTTTTGGCTTAAACACCTAACAAGCCTTCATAAACAAATATCAAAACAGTTCAATCACATTTTGCAAGGAGATGATATTGAACAATGGCTAACAACTGGGAAAACTCATCTCATCATGAAAGACCCAGCAAAAGGTGCAGTTCCAAGTAATTATAGGCCAATAACCTGCCTGCCAACCATGTTCAAATTATTAACTGGAATAATAGCAGATGAAGTGATGCAACACTTATTAACTAACAAACAGCTTCCAGTTGAACAGAAAGGAAATTGCCCGAACACCAGAGGCACAAAAGACTAGCTGCTGATTGACAAAATGATTTTAGAAAACTGCAAGAGAAGAAAAACCAATCTAAGTGTTGCATGGATTGACTACAAGAAAGCCTTCGATTCATTGCCTCACACATGGATACTAAAATGTTTAGAAACAACTGGTGTCAGCAAAAACATTCAGATATTTATAAAAAAAAGCAATGAGCATGTGGAGTACACAGTTATCACTGGAACATCTGCAAAAAATACAAGCTACCTGTAGCCAAACATTGGTGGAACCATAAAATTGAAAAAGTTGAAGAAAATGAAGATGTAAAAATATTATGGGGCTTCTGACTACAAACAGACAAACATCTGCCACACAATACACCAGATATCACTGTAGTTGAGAAGAAAGAAAAACAAGTGAAAATAATTGACATAGCAATACCAGGGGATAGCAGAATAGAAGAAAAAGAAATAGAATAAATCACCAAATACAAAGATCTACAAATTGAAATTGAAAGGCTGTGGCAGAAAAAGACCCAAATAATCCCAGTGGTAATTGGCACCCTGGGTGCAGTTCCAAAAGACCTTGAAGAGCACCTCAACACCACAGGGGCCAGAGAAATCACCATCAGCCAATTACAAAAAGCAGCTTTACTGGGAACAGCCTATATTCTGCGACAATATCTATAACAACTGACAATAAAATTCTGGCATCCCAGGTCCTTGGGAAGGACTCGATGTCTGGATAAAACAAACCAGTCAATAACATCTGTCTGACGGTGTAAACAAGAAATAATAATAATAATAATAATAATAATAATAATAATAATAATAATAGGTCGGTGTTGACTCTTAGCGACCACATAGATAGATTCTTTCCAGATCTGTCTTCATCTTGGTCTTTAATGTCTCTCAGTAGTGCACTCATTGCTGTCATAATTGAGTCCATCCACTTTGCTGCTGGCCATCCTTTTCTTCTCTTTCCTTCAACTTTTCAACTTTTCCAAGCATTATGGACTTTTCAAGGGAGCTAGGTTTTCACATAACGTGTCCAAAGTATGATAGTTTGAGCTTGGTCATTTGTGCCTCTAGTGAAAGGGCTATACATACTTAGGTAGAATTAGACATTTGTAAGAGATCTTGTTGCTTCCACTGAAGCAGCAAGACATCAATAATTTTGTATTCATAAATTGCCTTTATAGTGCCCATAAAAGAAGGGGGGTGCATAAAACTGGAAAACCTGGTTCAGTTTGAGTAGAACTGAACTTGAACCAAACCACATCTGGTCCAGTTTTGTGCACACTAGAACTGGACCCGGTCCAACTCGAGTCCAAACCAGTTTGGGCCCGTCTTTGAGGGGGAGGGGATGAAAAAAGTTAAAACAAAGAAAACTGTAGATTTAATGTCATTGTGGGGGCCTTGAAGGGTGCTGCCACAGCTGTTGAGGAGGTCTCCTGAGGTTCTCCCTCCCTTGCCGGCCTCCCCCAGTCTCAAATGGCCCATTTTGGGCTGTTTTTGGCCCATTCTGGGCCTCTCTGTGCTAGCAATGGCCATTTGGGAGGCTGTCGCTTATGTGCACTGGCCATTTGTGAGGCCAGGTCATTACCTCAAGCAGATTTGCACATCTCTATATAAAAGGATAAAGGAGAAGTTTCACAACTTCTATTTTGTCAATACACTTATGATTAGAAATGTTTAAATGCATCAGGTCCTTTTTTGTAGACCCATTAATGTCACTGAAGCATGTAATTTCCAGGCTTGAATTATGAATACTCGTGACTCAAAATGCTCTCCTCCAAATGAGGGTGAGCATTATCGCTCCTGAGTTCTTTTCCAGGCTGGATTTTAATCTGAGCCAGAAAAACTCAACTCTTTCTTCTCTACCCAGCCACTATTCAGGTTCCTGGGAAAACTACAATTCCCAGGATGTTCAAATGTTTTTCTACAAAACCAGCAGCATATCAAATGCCAGGGAGAAGTGAAGGGGGAGAGAAAAGAGAGAAAGAGAGGGAGACTTTGCCACAATTGCCATGGTTCCTGAAACAGCAGAAGGTGCCATGGGAGGAAAATTGAGGGTCACACAGATGTTTGGAGGCTCACAGTGTGTTGGAAGAAGGGATCTGACCCTGTTGCACTCCTAGTGGGTCCAATTTAAGTTCAGAAGCACGGTTAGGACTGAGCTATTTTTGGAGCTATTTTCTTGTTAGAAACTAATTTTATAAAGTTTTCTGATCCAAGTTCTGCATCGTTATTTCAGGTTTGCTCATTGCTGGTTGTCATTGGAAAGTGCTGAGGAGAAACCAGTGCCCACATGCTCAGATGCACTATTTTGTGTGGAAAACGAAGAGTCTTTAACCACACTTGTATGGACTCTGTGTGCTTTGGGGCAGCTTTCTGTCTCAGTCTCAGTTCTCAACTGTAACATCAGAATGACAGTAGGATATTGAAGAGCGGGATATAAAAATGTTTTGTTTTGTTTTAAATGGAGTGAGAGGCATTGTTTGAAAGGGATGTTGTTACTTCTGCTGGGGACATGTGAAGAGTGGTTATGGGAAATTAGGCTGTGGTTTTGGGAACCATAAGTCATTTGGCCTAATAAAAGAGTGGAATGGATTAATCCAGTCCCTTTTCTTCCTTAGACTCATTGGAGTCTAACATGATGAAAAGGAAAGGAAAGATTGTGCCATTGAGTTGGTATCGATTCCTGGCAACCACAGAGCCATGTGGTTTTCTTGGTAGAATACAGGAGCGGTTTACCATTGGCTTTCTCCCGTGCAGTATGAGATGATACTTTGCTCACCTGCGAGCCCAGTGATTCCTACGACCACTGGAAAGTGGGCTAAGCTTAGTCCAGTGACTGAGGGAATAGCTTCATAGTGTTGCTAGGTTCTGCATGGCAGTGCTCAAAATCCGCCGGATGATGGTCACGCCCAACTTTACAGCATAGTTCCAGTGCTCTTGCAGCTCACTACCACAGTGCACTTCAGGAAAGCCTTGCACTCTTAGAGCTTTACAGCTCTATAGGCCCTTATTTTTAACTCTTTTATAAATATTATAGTCCCTGCAGCCGCTACAATCTCACAATTTTATAACTTTACAGCTTTGGAACTCTCAATTTAGGACTATCATTTTTGCAGTTTTACCCTCCTGTGCCTTTTTATGCCTCTTATGCCTTTTAAGCCCTTTCTGCCTGTGATCATCTCCTGTATTTCATGTTGGTCTATGACTGTAATAAAGATTGATTGTTTGGTTGGTTGGTTGAACAACTTTTAAAAATTTTTAATTGTTTTTAATGGATTATTTATTTTGCTCTTATTTGTGTTTATTCATGTGAACCACCTAGAGTCATCTGGGTTAGGAGGTATACAAATTTAATGAATGAATGAATAAAATTGCCTAGGAATTAGCAAGAAACAGAATTCTTATTGCCAAATATTTGTAATTTTCCCTTTCCCTTTTCAAAACTCATTGCCTAAAGAGGATACTGTCTCATAAGCTGGTAGCACAATTTTTCAGCAAACCAGAAAGAGTTCAGTGTATTTAAGTACACATTGTGTTTGCTATACTGCCTCTAGGCTCAGGGGAAGGTAATAGCAATAGCGTTTTGCAGTGGATGCTGAAACTCCTGGTTTTGTATGCTGCACACTGATGATGTGTACCCTTGATTGGCATCACATATACTAACATTCATAGCAAAACAGACATGAAGTGTTTGGGTTGCCAGGCATCCAAAAGGGCATGCAGTCAGTTCTGGGGAAGCAGAAACCTCAGCAGTATCTGCAGGAGGAAGTTCTAGTAGGAAGTCTTTCCACAGAAGCCACAGAAGACAGAACCCATTTATTTGAGCCTGCTTACACCAAGGATTAGTCCATACATACACCTTAATCATTCAGTATCCTATTGCTCAGTGATTTACAGCTAGGGATGTGCACAAAACCGGTTTGTTCGGTTCAAATTCGAACCAGGTTTGAACCAGGAGGGGGTGGTTCAGTTTTGGTTTTGCTCGAACCTCCCCCTGGTTCGGTTTGAATTCGAACCGTTTCAAACTGGTTCAAACAGGTTCAAACCGGTTCAGACATCCAAAAATTGGCACTACCACCCACCACACTCTGCTCTAGGCCACCCCTTTGCCCCTGACGTGAAGCTACACATTTGCTGACACTGCCATGCTTCTTTATGGAGAAAAACCTTAAAGACGCATAAACTTCAAAAATCACTTAAAAATCAGTCCTTTGCCCCATTCCTTTCAAATAATTCTGATAGCTTCCTTGCCCGCCTTGGGAACTACCACCCACCACACTCCACTCTAGGACACCCCTTTCTCCCCAACGTGAAGCTATACATTTGCTGCAATCCTCATTATTCTCTATGAGGAATTCCAAAATACTTTTAAAATTCACCAATAATCAGAGGAGTGTCCGATTGCCTTGGAACTTTGTGGATAGTAGGAACCCCTGGTTGTCTACCACCTGCCCCACTTTTGTGCCCCTAGGAGCTCCATAATAGGGGATATGGGCTGGTTCTGGTCCCATTATACACTATGAGAAAAATAATTAAAAATAATTAAAATATTCTTTAAAAATCATGGGGTGTCCAATTGCTTCAGGGTTTGCATGGTTGTTGGCACCCATGGGTGCTCCACAATAAGGAATAATGGGCTGGTTCGAGTCTCATTATACCCTATGATAAAAAATAAAGATATTTTTCAAAAATTCATAAAAAATCATACAAGTTTCCAACAGCTTTGGGGTTTGGGTGGCAGGTACCCCTGGGTGTCAGCTACCATCCTACAAATTTTTGGGTGTCCAAACCAGTTTTAACCAGTTCGAACCAGTTTGAATCGAACCACCCCCTGGTTCAGTTCGAATTTGAACCTGCAGCTCAAACCTGATGGCTGGTTCAGTTCGAATTCGAACCTTCGAACTACCCTGATTCGAATTCGAACCGGTTCGCACATCCCTATTCACAGCTTTGTACTCAGACCATGAATGAGAGGCAAGATGCATAATTTGGGCCACAGCTTTTTAAACTGCAAAGTATCAGCAAAGGAACAAATGAACTAGAGTGTGGTTAAAATCCTCAGGAAGTGGCAGCTTCAATAGGTCAGAACTGGCTCCCCGCAACATTCGGTGATTCAACT
This sequence comes from Hemicordylus capensis, assembly GCF_027244095.1. Lineage (NCBI taxonomy): Eukaryota > Metazoa > Chordata > Lepidosauria > Squamata > Cordylidae > Hemicordylus > Hemicordylus capensis. The sequence continues at coordinate 184,446,599 of NC_069657.1, read as the reverse complement.
AGGCTCAGAGACCAGTAGCCTTCATGTGACTACATGGGCCTCTTCAAGGCCACACAGCAGGCAAGGGGTGGGGGAGCCACGATCCAGAGCAGATGAAAGCTGCCAGTTTCAGGGATGCTCCTTCTCCTGAATATGACACCCACATAATTCAGTCACACACCAGTGACTGCTAACTGCTGCCAAACTGAAGCCAAAGAGGAATAAGGGGCGGGACCATCAACCTTGGACCCAGCTGATTGGCCACAAAGCTGCCATGACATCCACAGTGACATGGATACAATTCTGCCCATCCTGAAACCATATTGGGCAATAGGGTAAGAAACAGCTTGATATGCAAGCTATTTCCATTGAAAATCATTTTGTCTGCAGTGGTGTCAAGTGATATGATGCCTCTGCAGTGTGATGGCTGTCTCACACATGTAAATCATTATTTAACATTGCAGGATTATAACCATTATCAAGGAGCTGTGGGCTTCAAAAAATCCTTTTTTAAATTTCATTCTAGTTTTATACTACTTTCAGTTCTACCAGCCCATCAAGGCACCTAGACAATGGAGATACAATACAACATACAACAGAGGATTGTTTCTCAAACCGATGTCAACAGGTATGGAGATATGTTTGGTCAGAAAGCAAATGAAAACCACACAATTATTTCATAAAAACAAACGTTTTGAAAGGAAGTGCAAATGCAAATATAAAATATGAATCTCCGTCATGCATGGTGGTACTTAATAATAGCTGTGCATGGAACGTTGTCCTTTTTATATAATGTAGTTTCTATAGCAACAGCAAATAATTGCTTGGATCAGTCATGTTCATTTTTGCTCACTTGCACAGAACAAGGTACCACATCACATTAGCCAGATTTCTCAAGTCCATATTCTTTTTTACTGTAAACATGCCTCACAATTCTCCCCTCACAATCGATCTCTGTATACACATATGTATAAAGCTGAAGTTCTCATGGGTGTTTTCCAGATTACTCGCTGCAACGTACTCGCAATGTGTCCACTAACTGCCTGTCCATATTGCCCGTGTTTCCACATCAGTGTCGCTGCATTCTCCAAAAGGTACCATTCACATTTCCCATTGCTTGGATTTGAAATTCAATGATGCGCTTTTGCCCGACAACATTGTAAATGCATTGCAGGAAAGTAGCTGTATTTTTCCATAGTAGGGAGGCTTACTACAGACTTTATGTGTTGCAGAGTGTGGCAGTATGAACAGTTTTTCCCCATTTCTTTTAAAATTGTCTTTTCCTGCTTCCAGCCTCTTCAAATGCTAAGCTCTTGTGGCAGGGGTGAGGGAGTCAGCGGGCGCAGAGTTGGCAGGTGCTGCATACAGCAGGGAGGTTGATAGATTCCCTTCCCTGTTGCCAAGTGCAGCTGTCTTCGACAAGGAATGCATGAAAAAGCACAATGACAGATCAACAGAATAATAATCACTGTTGGGCATTTTAGGGTTGCAAATTGCTGACACTTTATATAATGTGCATAAGTGAAAGATGCATAAAATTGGATTGGGAATGATCCTTGCTTCTAACTGACAGACGATCAGCAAATGGGATTGTGTGTACAGTTCCCAAATTAGGGTGGGAGGCTTCTTATGATTGTGTGAACTGGCCTCTGAAATCTCTGAAGTATGGGCTGGCAGGTTTAATGTAATATCTACAGTACCTTCTTCTCCTTCTCCTTCTCCTTCATCTGAGCATAGGAACATAGGAAGCTGCCATATACTGAGTCAAACCATAGGTCCATCTAGCTCAGTATTGGACACAGACTGTCAGCAGCTTCTCCAAGGTTGCAGACGGGAATCTCTCTCAGCCCTATCTTGGAGATGCTGACAGGGAGGCAACTTGGAACCTTCTGCTCTTCCCACAGCGGCTCCATCCCCTGAGGGGAATATCTTACAGTGCTCACACATCAAGTCTCCCATTCATATGCAACCAGGGTGGACCCTGCTTAGCTAAGGAGAAAGTCATGCTTGCTACCAGAAGACCAGCTCTCCTCTCCTAGACCAGGTCTCATTTCCTTAGATTGAACCTTCAATCTAAATACACTTATGCAAGGACTCCTACAGGTGCTGTGGACTGCCTATAGTTTGAGCAACATGTTTAGAACAAAGAACAAAGCTATTCAACCATGAGAGTGAGAAATTGCCATTACAAGTGCTACCGTGTTCTCAGATTTCCAGGGCTCCAAACTATACACCTTGCCATTCACCACTGATGCTATAAAAATGCATAATTTGCTTTTAGCCCATGTATTGAAGAGAAAGATTGACAAAGCTTTAGTGGATGCAAAGATCAACTGAGGATTTGAAATGACCTAAACTCAGGATAATCATAACAGAGTGTATGCCCTTCAAAGTCACAATAAAAATTATTTGTAATAGATGGTAGCGATGTCTAATGTTTTCCAAATGCCATTACTAAATCATTTGCAGCATCCTACCAGTTATTCAAGTGGCAGGTGTTATGTGGGTAGTTGGTTTACAGAAGAAGAAGCAGCAGCAGCAGCAGCAACTGCTGAAAAGCATGACAAGGAATGAAATTAAAAATAAGCCATTTTTATCATTGCAAATCCAGCACTGACTTTTTAAAATATACATATGTCTTGGCAAGGTAATACTATAATTTGGCAAGAACTCAAGAGGAGGCTGTCTTTGCATACACTAGAGAAACACTAATAATAAATATCAAAGAAAAAATCACAATGCAAAATATTTGTGCAATTATACAGTTCCTATAAGAAACTATTAAATCTCTTATTTGTATTTCTAGAGGATCTGAGTATATAAAGGGCCCATACACATGACCATTGGGGAGGGCGAGAGGGCGGGCTAGGAAGAAGGCTGAATATCTCGACCTTCCCCACAGATGATTACCAAGACGTTGCTGGGCATGTGGGCAGGGCTGCCCCTAGGGAGGTGCAGGGCTGGGGGCAAGTCAGCATGTGCAGGGCCTCCTTAACATTTCATATCATTACAGAATCATACTGGTTGATGACATGCAGTGTAAATAGCAAGAGTGAGGTTTTTGGAAATGTACAACCAGCTTGGACATATAGTGCATTTCTAAAGGGGGAAGGGGAAAAAAGCACAACACATGCTTCACAATTCTCGCTCAGTCCTTCCGTGTTGAGAACCAACTTGAGCATAGTGCACTCTGTGTGTGTGTGTGTGTACATACATGGGGGGGGGGTCTGGAGAGAGAGAGATTGTGTATTCCAGATTTTTTTAATTTTCTGCCACGGAACAAGTCTTTTCTTGGATTTTTTGGATGGGTTAATATAATTCAAAAAATAGTAAAAACCAACAATTTGTCCAATCCACTTCAATGTAACCACCCTGAGCCATTTTGGAAGGGTGGTATATAAATCAAATACATACATACATACATACATACTGTACATACACATATTCCTCTCACTCTGCCCTGTATCTCTGCTCAGTACTGTCTGCACGAGAGGCCTCTCTGGAAGCCCCACCCACCCACTGGACAGCTGAGAGGCAAGGGTGGGAGGAGCTGTAGCAGGGAGCCTTTCACTCACAGGCAAGCCTGCACGGCACAAAAAAAGGCTCCCAGCTGGGCTGTGTGGGGAAATAGAAATGGCTGGGACTGAGACTGGGACTGGGACTGGGAAACAGAGCAAGGCAGGCTGTAGTGTATCTAGAGCAGGGCCTGTACCAGCACAGATCTCAGGGTGATTGCCTTGGTCGCCCCACCCTAAGAACGGCCCTGCATGTGGACTGCACATTCAGATGGTCTGCTGCTGCCCCAGGCAGCGTGGAGGTGTGAGGGTTGGGACGTGTCGCCCCAGGCCCTGGAAATCTCACACCACATGAGTGTGTGGTGCATTGTGGGGATTCCCTGGGTGACATCCAAGAACCTGCTCCTGTGCCAGCACCAGCTGGGTGCAGCCAGCGCTCGCACATGAGCAATTAGCTCAAGTTCGGGGTGCACTTATTCCCTTTAACTTGACTTTCCAGCAAGCTCCATAGGTGGGTTTGCTGCTGTGCCACTGCCAGCATCCATGTAGATCCCAGTGGTTCACACAGGCAGCCAAGTCCAAGCTTGACTGCCTTAGTTCAGTCTTGGCTGCCCATGAGAACAGCCTCCAAGACTTTGATCCAAAGATGCATGGACAGGTATGTGTTGTATGTAATCTGCTGTTCCCAAAGAGCTTTCCCACTGAAGATATGATGTATACTGCCACCTCTGTCCCGGCAAAGAGGAAGGAATGAAGCGCTTGGATTCAATATCCCTTCCCCAAAAGAGGTAATCTAAATTGCCAGAGATATAGGAGCTCCACAAGCACACCTTGAGATGCTGGAGGAAGGGTTTTCACTCATCGATCATCCTTTTATGTTCATTGGAAGTGATCCAGAAGGATCATCCACACAGGAAAGACTATTTCACTGTATTGATTGGACCCTTACTTGGTTGGGATTCTAGAACAGTGTTTCTCAACCACCGGTCCCTGGACCGCTGCCGGTCCCCGAAGGGTTGAGTGCCGGTCCCTGACTGGGAGTCAACCCACCCCCAACTGAAATCAAGGCACTCACTTCCTCAATTTTGCACATGGCACGGAAGAGGAAGAGTATCACGGAGGCATGGGACCCTTCTTGTGCCTTGCCTCCACGTGCTGCTGAGATCTTCCTACAGCTATCTTATTCCCTATCTTTACAGCTTCAAACTGTATGCGATGCGGGGGCATGGAGGAAAAAGTATGGCAGTGGGCGCCACTTGAAGGGCTGCTGGTTCTTGCATGCTCATTGTTTGCAGCCAAAGGTTGGTTGATTGAAACCCAGCTGCCTGTTGTGGTCGAGGCGCCTTGAGAGGGAACACTGTTTCCCTCTTGCATCAGTGGGGCTTGCTTGTATGTTGTTTTCATTGGCCCCATGTAGCTTTTGAATTTTTCTAATGGCCCAACATCCCCTCTCCATTGAGTAATCACAAGCACCTCCACTCCAGACATACTGGAGACAAATTTGTTCACCCAGGCTTTTAGATTCAGGGGTTCTCAACCTTGGGTACCCAGACGTTGGTGGACTTCTACTCCCATAATCCCCAGCCATAATGGCCAAATGCCATTGTTGTTGGGGGTTATGGGAGTTTAACTGAGGGACCCAAGGTTAAGAACCCCTAATATTCCATGTTTGCAAAAGATTCCAAATTTTATTATTTTAATGCTTATATTATTTTCATTCTAAACTGCCCAGAGATGCAAGTTTTGGGCAGTATAGAAGTCTGATAGATAGACAGACAGACTTGAAACCCCTTTACTAACTCCTGGTCGGGAAACTGCGCATGAAGAATGTAGCGGTCCTTGAAACGCTGCACGAAGAATTTAGCGGTCCTTGACTCCAAAAAGTTTGAGAAACACTGTTCTAGAACATTTTTTGATGGTTGCAGCTATGTTCTTATATGATTTGCAGTCTGAGATTTGTTGAGGTCTCAGATAGATGTCTTCTGTCCCTCTAAAGTTAGTTGGAAGAACTTTGCAATCATGCAGAATATGCAAGCATGGACTAAATTTGCATTTAGGTGCTGACTATATCCACCTGTATCCAATCTTGCATGGGGGGAAAGGCAAGATTGAGCTTACCTCCCCGCCCCCAGATGATCTTGCTGCAAGTGTGTGAGATGTTGCTTGTGTGCAGCACAGATCTCTGGAGGCTGGGAAAATGAGTCCTGGCCTCCAGAAATCCCTAAATGTAGGGGCGGGTTAACCTTTTTGCCACCCATAGGCAAAAAGGCTTTTGCCGCCCCTAAAAAACCCCCCCGAAACCCAAAAACCTCTGGGGAGGCATCGAGGGGAATGTTACCCCTTTTACTTTGATTTGGGGGGGGGAACCACTGCAGTGGCAGGTTCTTTGGTGTGGGCGGTGACTGGGTGAAGGGAAAGTTCCCCCTTTTGCTCCTAAAGATTGCTGGTGGCAGGATGGGGCGTAGCGGTGGTGGCTGGCTGCAGCTGCAGGGAGGTTGAGGGGGTGAGGAGGGGGGAGTCACATTGCCCCCCCCTTTTACCTCTAAGCCTTCTGTGTGAGCAGCCGTAGCAAGCTCCAGCTCCTCCCTCCTCCCCTCCTGCGAGCTGACTGAACTGCCCACTTCGAGATTTCTTTGCAGTCTGCAGATAGCCCCCCCATTGGCCTTCACTGCCGCCCCATCTTACCACTGCAGCGGCTTTTAGACAAAAAAGGGGGGGACTTCCCCCTCGTCACCCCTACCCTTGCTGCGGCAGAGTGGGTGGCAAATCCTTGGCTGCCTATGGCCGGCAAATGGCTTAATCTGTCTCTGCTTCCTTTTCATTCCTCTGCATTATTTGGGATGGTGTCAGAGGCAAGAGAGGGCAGGTGTGATGTCATCATCCTTTCCGAAGCTCAAAAGACAGCCAGCAAGCCAGTTGCCTTTCACTGGCTTGAGATGTACAGGGAACCCCCTCCCCCCCACTTTAAATTTCAAGCCCCTCTGAAGTGTTGGCGTATGTTAGCTAACTGTTCTGCTCCAGGACCGGGGAGATGGAGGCAGGGGGAGGAGGGCAACTTTCCATAGGGGACCAACAGGGTCAGAGGGTCCCCTGTTGTGAGTTGCCCTTTCTGCCTCTCTGATTTCCAGGATGCAGTCCATCAAAACTACCCTTGCCGCTAAGAAAGAGAGATTTCTCATGGTGGCAGGCCCTACCACAGCCTGCACACATCTGTTCTACTCTGTGAACACATATAAGGTGAACACATGCTTGCCGCAAAGGGAGGGTGTGGAGCTCGCAGTACAATCTCAAGCACCCTGCCCCACGCACACACCAATGACACATGTTCAACCATCTGACATTTGTCTTTTGAAAGAGGCTGAGGACCTAAGGCATCCAAACTTTCGTTTTAGAAAAAAACAACCTGATTGCTTCATATCTTCAAGCTTGACTGAAATAATTCAGTGGATTGAAAGAAGTAATTAACCTATTGTTAACAAGCTAAGGCAAACATATAAGCACACATTGCATTTGCATCTAATTTTAGCTTCTTTACAGTCAGAATTTTGGTTCCAACTATTGTTTCAATGTGGCTTCTTCTTTTCAGTGACCTGGAATAAAGAAGGGAGGTAGTAATCACTGAGCAGTGCACATTGCTAATTCTGCTCTTTTAAAGGCCTGAATAACTTGAATGTGATTTCCCCCTATGTTCAAGTGTATACACCCTTTCACATCTCAGTTCACTGATGAACTTTTCCATTTGGATGGGCTACGCAGAGGCACTCTTTTCCATTCCACTTAAACAATTAGTGATGGTTTATTCATCTGAACAATTTACAGTGACAGACCTCTTTCATTTGCAAACCTTTGTCTTTAGGAAAACAAGTTTTCAAGTTCTTAAACTTTTTGCTCTAGAAAAGAAGTGTTTGTGTATATCCCAAGAAGGCTACCATGTTTAGTGTCCTGATGTCCTTCTATGGATTCTACTAGATTCTGAGACTGCTTCAGAATCTTCCTTATTTATCATATTTGTACTCCACTTTCCTCCAAGGAGCTCAAGGCACTGGGCATTTTATTCTTGCAGCAAATCCATCATAAAAGTTAGTCTGAGAGTGAATGAGACTTTAATAGGCTCAAGTTCACTCAGTGAATGGTCTCCCTAATCCCAATATAAAACTGTACCATTATATAAGGCCTCTTACTTTGGTGAATGCAGAATATATATATATATATATAATTCTTCGCAACTTTCAGAGGAAGGAGGAAGACACAATTTGACCCAGTTATAGCTCACCTAGAAATAGTGTGTTACATACTGTTCTGTAGGGCTGTGCGCAGAACTGGTTTCCGCTGTTCGGTTCAACTTCGAACCAAATTTGAACCAGACCATGGGTTCGCAGACCAGTTCAATTGAACTGACTGGCTGGTCCAGTCTGTTCATCAAGCCAACTTGAACTGGTTTTAATCGAGACTCACTCTCACCGACCAGACTGCTTGCCTGCCAACTGCACCCACTGAGCAACTGGCAATGTCCCCTGCTTGAGAGCAGGAGCACATGCCTTGCTGCTGCTAGCTGAGGGCACACCAGGCAGCCTAGCACTGCCAGCAGGAGCAAGGAGCCCTGGGTGATGATGGTGCAGGTGCCTAATCATCACTGATGTCCCAAGACACTTAGGGTCTTTACTCCTGCTGACGTGGGTGCAGGCAGCATGTGTAGGGTCAGCTTGGTGGAACTTATTAGAATTCGTTCTCTCGTAACTCTTCTCCATCACTCTCAAGAAAAGAACAACATTCAGCTTCACCTTGCTGCTCCCAAGGATTGAGGTTTTCCACCTCTTGCTAACCAGTCTATCCAGCCCACTGAAAACCCAGAGAGAGAGTCCATTTGTGGATGAGTCCGAGAGATTCCCAATCCTGAGAATCTATGAGCTGAAGTCACTACTTGAAATCATTATTTTCTTTTGGGGCTCCTCAGTTCTTTGTAAGCAAAGAACCCAGTTGCCTGGAATTTCCCCTCACCAGATGAATCTCCTATCTCATTGCTTCAACACAAGGCAAGCTGCAAGACAGGTATAGCCCCTTCCCCAAATCACCCACTTCAGATCAGGGATTTCCTTCCCTCTTTACCCTATCTCATTTCAATCTTTTACTATTATAGTGAAACCAGGAGCCTAACCCCTCTAATGTTCATCCATTTACTTATTTATTGATTTATTGATTTATTGATTTATTTATTTATTTATTTCACTTATATCCCGCTCTTCCTCTGAGGAGCAAGGTATAGCCTGGCCCTGAGCTTTTGTACTGTGTGCAGTACCCATACACACCATTCCTCTTCCAGTGTACTACAGTATCTTGAATCTTCCAGTATCTTGAATCGTCATGTTCTTATTTGCTGTGCAGTCACTTTTAGATTTCTAATTTGGTAGGATTCACCCATCACATTCCTCTCATATCATGTTGACGCACTTTCTGCAATGCATAGTGTAGCACACTATCATTTGGTGCTAAAGTGCAGATAATGAAAAACAGTTGCTCTGTGTCTACAATTGGCAATGCAATGTGAGAATCTTGAGGGATCCGTTGACAGCAAGATGTCCACACAATGTCCTCATCTCAGCTCACTGGATGCCAATGCTTAATCAAGGATTGAAGCTCAGTATCAGCAAAATGCCTCTTCTTTGTCGGCTTAAGGAATATTTGCTTCAGATCCTCCCCTGTATTCGAAAAGAACTGTGATAGGGAATGTTCACTAAAAACACCAAAGCACGTGCACCAGCATTTTACAAATGTCAGGTGCAGCCAGGAAACACAAAAGATAACTCAGGAATCCAATATATAGACAGCAAGGTGTCTGCATGAAAGCTCACTCAAAGTCTTAGGTGCTTCAATGAAATGGTAAGCTATTCACACATCTGTATAGTATTTTCAATACTTTACATTTTCCATTTGTTTCAGAAATATACAAAAGGAAGCAAAATGTCAAAGGACAACAGCTATATCAGCTCAGAAACAAACAATTGAACATAAACTCCATGGTTTTGCATTATTGCTTCATTGTACTTTTTGTATTTCCTTTTCCCTCGAAACATTTGTAAATACAACAAAAATCATGTTCAGCCTTGCATAAGAAGGTTTTTTTTAGTATCAATGGCTGACATGATACGCAAACACTGAATAGGGCAAACACTGGCAGGGCATGCAGAGAGCTGCTGTAGAGATGGAAGCAGTGTCACTCCCCCCCCCATTTGCGACAACAGGAAGAAATATGGTAATGCTTCAGCCCAGTCTCTCCAGCCTCATTGCTGCTTCCATCTCTGAAGCACCAGCTCACCAGCTCACTCCATGTCCCTAACTGCTCAGCGTGTCAGTCAGTATCATTTTAAAAGGGTAACCAAGATTCTAAGAAGAAATGCTTATAACTGGGATGCGCAGAGGTCTTTTACTGGGTGGGGGGAGTTTGTCCTGTGCCAACAAGTCCCAGAATTTATCAAACCAACGTATAATTTTTGGAGGGTTCTGCTCTTTCCATTCTTTGACAATGCAAAGCTTTGCTGCCAATAATTAAAGCATAACCACACTAATATACTGTTCCCAGTCCTGCCAAGCTTCAGCAATGAATTTCTGTACCAACAATGAGACTTACAGGAATCCAGAGATAGGTCTTTGGATAGGTTCCAGCAACTCCTGTAGTTGGCCTTGCTGGCCATCCAAGAGAGCAGTGTTTGTATGTATGTATGTATGTATGTATGTATGTATGTATGTATGCATGTATTTAATTTTTTAATTACTTTTAAAAAAATTAGGGGAAGACAGTTTGCCAGACACAATTAATATTGATATAATATGGGATTTTTCCTACTCCTGTCCTACATACTGTGAAGCGAGCTGCGTACCCAAGTGGAATGTGGGCTTGCTGCTTGTGGAGCCCACCAGCCCATTGCCATTTCTAACACAGGTGGCAGACACTCCGTGCTAATGATGCTGTGTGTCAGAGCATCGGTGCCTGACTCCCAGCATTCTCGGCACAGAACCTCCCCCACCTGGGCTAGGCGTGGCGATGGGCTGGTTAGTGCCCCACAAGCAGTGAGACCACATCCTGCCTGGGTATGTAGGACACTACCTAGTAGGGATGTGAACCAGTTCAAAATGAACTGGTTCACCATGAAGTGGGCTTTTTTGTCCATTTCAGTTGCAAACTGGGCTGGCCCTCAGCAAAGGTGGCTGGTCCCTGATAAAACTGAATCGGAATAGGTTCAAAGGCACCCACCATTTTGTCAGTTTGTTGACTTGTTTTTCTCCCTTGCTGATTGGTCCGTGGTTTTCTGCCACTAACTTCCAACTGGGTTGCAATCTCCTTTCCTCTGGTTGGCTTATCATTCCAAATCAATTGTTGGTGCAACTTGCTCCCATTGGCTGGGGGAGATGAGGGAGTGGGGAGCAAAAAGGAGAGAGTTTCTGAAGCAGATTTAACCCAGCCTTTTTCTTAGAGCCAGCCCACATGAGGGGAGGAAAAATGCTGAATCACCCCCTCTCTTGCTTTCACCCACAAAGGCTGTTCCTTTAAACTTTCCTATTTCTTCAGTATCTTAATCGCTACTGCCACTCCCATTTTTTAACAGAGTTTAATACCCACCCACCCCGGCCCAGTGTGGATGAAATTCCAGGGAGACACTCCTTTTTACCAATGGAAAAGTACAAAAACCTTCCATGAGCAGCCTACACATGATGAGAACACTTGGTAGAGTTGCTGAATAATGAAACGTGAGATGTTTGTTGCACCAGAGCAAGCCCTTTCCCCACCCACCCCTTTCCTGAATTAAAAATCCACTCAGGAGGCTTATCCAAAATTGCAAAGAACAAAAAGAAGAATAAATGTTATTCAAAATACTACAGACTGCTTCAGTCTGAGGCCCTCTCAGCTTTCAGTTGCAGGTAAAAATACTCAGTAGGTTACAAGAATACTTTTAAAAATACCCTCTATAGGTCTCTGTTGAGAAAGAGCAGGGTTTACTTAAGTTAAAAGGGTACACACACATATGACAAGACATTACTGTTACTGTCATGTCCATAACTATGGGCTTATGGCCAACAAGATTTCTTTTAAGATTTGTATGTTTTGTAGCAGTAATCTCTCAGCATCTAATGGCCATCAACAATGTAGTTTTTCCTCTCATTACGTGAAATTACTCTTAGACAAATGCCATCCCACAGGACTTTCCTGAGATATTTCTTCTCATTCAGTTCTATCTTCCATCTCCTCAGCTGTCACAAATTACATCCCGAAAGTTAGATCAGATTCTGCCCATCCCAGAACCCTCTAGGTTTGCTTCAACATTCTAGGATAGAGCTTCCCAACTTGTCCCCCAGGGCCCCCAGGGCCCCCAGGGGGTATTCAAAGCCCTCCTGCCTGCCCTCCCTGCAGCTGCACTGCTCATAAGCAGTATTATGGAAAATAATGGGACTAGTTTATTTCAAATGAGTATAACTTCAAGTAGGGGTGTGCATGGAACCAGCTGGTCTGGTTCAGTTTGAGTCTGCACCAGACCTGGACTGGACTGGGCCAGTTTGGTCCAGCACCCCCTCAAACCCCTCCAGTCCGGTCCAGTCTGTGGGGATCCAACTTGAGGTTGAGCCAAACTGGGGGTGGTTCAGCCCAACCCCAAGCCTTCAAACCAAACTGGTTCGACTTTGAACTGGTTCAGTTCTGAACCTACTCTCCCATCCCTAACTTCAAGAAGTTTATTTTAATAGGCGTACTCATAAGTAATATAGCTGGATGTAAACTAGGGCTGTGCATTAAACGTGATTTGGAATCCGAATCATGCACCACCCCTTTAAAATGGGCGGAGGGGATTCAGCCAGTGTGGTGTAGTGGATAGAGTCCTGGACTAGGACACGGGAGACCCGAGTTCAAATCCCCATTCAGCCATGATACCTGCTGGGTGACTCTGGGCCAGTCACTTCTCTCTCAGCCTAACCTTCTGCACAGGGTGGTTGTGATGAGACTTCTGCACCAGACCCGAACTGGACTGGGCCAGTTTGGTCTGGCACCCCCTCAAGCCCCTCCAGTATGTAGTACACCGCTCTGGGCTCCTTGGAGGAAGAGCGGGATATAAAATGTTAAAAGATAATTCAAAATAATAATACATAAATAAATAAATAAATAACACAGAGCAGAGCAGATCCATACCTGCTCCTCCAGTACTCGCCACCATTTCCTTAAGTGCAGTGGTCCCCTCACCTATCAGTGCACACTGGTTGTGCTCTCTCTCCCAACTGCCCCTGCGCAAAGCTGGCACACACGTGGCCTCCACTCATGCCAACTTTGAACAAAACATACTCAACAATGTAAATCCATAAAGAAAAACCTGATAATGATATTAAAACAGTGGTTCATGATGCTTCATACAAACCAAATGTATCCCCATTATTTCTAACATGTTTTGCTGACCATTAAAGCACACTTGGACATATTTCTAACTTTATTTGTTTGTTTATTTGTTTGTTGTTTTTGAATTTATACAATGCTTTTCATTAAAATAATCCCAAAGCAGTTTAAAATATAATTTAAAATACACAATGAACACAATACACAAATTACTATTATTTAAATAACTTGGTAAATTCTCTTTATTTAGCAGGGGGAGAGTAACTCACCCTGTCCACCCCCAGCACAGTACCTCTCCAGTGACTGTTGCTGGTGTCTATCATATTTCTTTTAAGATTGTGAGCCCTTTGGGGACAGGGAGCCACCTTAATTATTTATTATTTCTCTATGTATACCTCTTTGGAAACATTTGTTGAAAAACAGTATATAAATTGTTGTTGTTGTTGAGGATCAGATAAGGGCAGCTGAGACATTCATTTGGAGAAAATAAGGTTACTCCACTTCCTAGGAAACCCAGTGGAAAGAAGAAGAAGAAGAAGAAGAAGAAGAAGAAGAAGAAGAAGAAGAAGAAGAAGAAGAAGAAGAAGAAGAACAACAACAACAACAACAACAACAACAACAACAACAACCATGGTTGATGTTCGTCAAGTAAAAACTTTGCCTCAAAAAACAGGTCTGCGTTTGTTAAATCAAGATACAAACACGTATTTTATTTAATTATTTTATTTATCTTTTTTTTTTTTACCAAATTTCATAAAACGTCCTAAGGTGGTTATAAACTTATAAACAGGGATGGAAAATAATTTTAGAAATGGGGTGTGTGGACAGAGGTGCTCTTATCCCTGGACTTTGGGGTCAAAGTCCAGAGCTTCCACAGCCCCTGGGGACCCCCAAATCCTTTTTAGTCTCGGGTGGTGTGGTCACCTGGCCAAGCATGATGATGCTTAATTTGCAAGGAAGTTGGGGGGGCTCCAAAGGCCTTTAGCTCCATGCTCCAAAATACCTAGGTGCCCTCTGTGTGGGGGAGTTGAGAAATTACTTCCTCTAGTCTGGAAATCCCCTGGCCATTACAAACTGAGCTCAACCCTCCTCTGGGGAAAGTGCTGCCAGGGCAAAAAGTACCCCTCTAGTGTGGTGTGTGTGTGTGTGTGTGTGGTGGTGGGGGGGGTCAAGCTATTTCCCCTCACAGCTGTTTTCAGTGTGGGCTGTTGAAATTCCCCCATGGAATCTAATAGAGCAATGCTCCTCCATTATTTTTATGAGGGATTTGAACATCTCGCCTCCCCCAAAATGGCTGCTAGAGAGGCAAAAGCCCACTCCACACACGGGAACTCTTGCCCTAAAATTCCTTTGTGGGGTGAGCTCCCACTTGCCTGTGACAGTTTTCCTGATGGCAGTCCTTCAAATACATACTGTGCAGCCTTGGAAAGTTCCCACAGTGACTTCCCCAGGCTGCGTGGTGCAGGCAGTCATTTGAAGCCTGGAATGGCAGATGCTTTCAGAGTCCACTATTTGCAATTATAATTATTATAATCATTGTATTATTTTTAATTTATATAGTGCTTTTAGTTTTGTATTTTTAAATTGCTTTAATTGTGTTAATGTTTTAATGGTTTTTAGATTGTGAACCGCCCAGGGACTTTTTGTTAATGGCATGGTATAGAAATGTACTAAATAAAATAAAAATAAAAATAGTACCAAAAAGCCTCCAGCCCTGAAGATTGCAGTTATTGAAATAAGCATATTTCAACCCCCCTTCCCCCACTTCCTGTAAAGTCCATCTGACCTATTCTCAATGCTAATGAAAATGAATAGCTCAAACAGAGTTACAAATGAAACTTATGGAGTATATGACATTCAGAACAAATCTGTGAGCCTTCCTTCCTTCCTTCCTTCCTTCGCTCCCTCCTTCCTGAAAATGCAATCAATGGGCACTATTTTATTTCAGTTTTTCATTCATTATGAAACAAATGCACATCATCATTAAACCCTAATCTGCAACAGTGGTAGTGTGTGTATTGGATGGCTAGCACTTGTTCATAGTTACAAGCGGGGTCGGGGAGTGCTTCTTTTGATGTTCAAATCAGATACGCATACATATATGTCCCCTGCTAACTGAGCAAAGAGGCAATGTTTTAATGGTGATTCTCATTACTGAGCAGGGAAAGAGCAACTGGTCCTCTCCATCCCCAGCACAGCATCCCTCCAGTGGCTGCTGCTGGTGTCTATCTTATAATTCATTTTTAGATTGTGAGCCTTTAGGGGACATTTTATTTCTTTGTTTACATTATTTCTATGTAAACCACTTTGGGAAACTTTTGTTGAAAAGCGGTATATAAATATTGGCCATACTGTCGTATATATGAAGCTACCTTATATTGAGAAGCCACCTAATTGCGCAGAGGGGAAATGACTTGACTAGCAAGCCAGAGTTGCCAGTTTGAATCCCCGCTGGTATGTCTCCCAGACTATGGGAAACACCGATATCGGGAAGCAGTGATATAGGAAGATGCTGAAAGGCATCATCTCATACTGTGCGGGAGATGGCAATAGTAAACCCTTCCTGCATGCTACCAAAAACAACCACAGGGCTCTGTGGTCTCCAGAAGTCAACACCTACTCGATGGCACACTTTACCTTTACCTTATATTGAATCAGTCCATTGGTCCAGCTAAGTTAGTATTATCCACACAGGCTAGCAGCAACTCTCCAGGCTTCTAGACAGAGCTCTTTCCCAGGCCTGCCTTGGGATGCCAAGGTTTGAACCTGGGAGCTATTACATGAAAAGTGGTGCTCTACCACTGAGCGATGGCCTTTCCCATTCAACACGAAGTTAGTGGCTTAGATACCACAGCACCCCACTCTTCCATTAGTGGGGCACACACACTGACTCCATGAGTTTGAAAAGTCCATCAATACTCCCTGCCAACACACAGAGCCTCTGTGGTTCTAAGAATCATGACAAAACTGCAGGATGCTTTCCCCATTTGGGGATAAAAGGAGCACGAGTGTGATTCTTAAAAGCCATGGAGGCTCTGTGTGTTTGCTCTCCACATTCACTGTGCCAGAGCACATGCCCAGCTGATGGATGAGCAGAGCAGACTGCTGTGCCGTATCTAAGCTAATGAGTTTAAACAAGCTTGTTGATTTTGAATTGTGGCCCAAGCCTTATCAGAGTGATAAGACAAAGACAGCAACAGGGACTTGTTACAAAATCTCCTTTCTTCCCCATCATTTTGTACACAGACTATATGTTTGCTTTCAAAACATTAAGGTTTCTTTATCCTGTTACTTATAATTCTTTTCCATCACTTGGATTTGTTTTTTAAAAGATTGTTATATAGAATAAAACATCTTAATAAACTGCAGATAGAAAGACTGGTTTTCAGGTTGGTGCACATGCTGATCAATAAAAGCCCACCCTCAAATAAATGAGCTTGATCTGCAAGCAGAGTGAGTAATGGTTCCTCAAATCCTCATTATGTATTCATCTCAAAGCACAGTTAAGTTTATGACATATAACTTTCATTTAGTATCTTCATTCATTGTACAGGATCATTTATTTTCCATAAATGTTGAGCCATTTTGTAGCAGCAAGAGATCATTATCTTATGAGACTATTCTTTTATTGTGCGTAATAAATCTCAATTGTCTTTTGACAAATTCTGTGTCACAAGTTATCAGTGGGATAGTGCCTTCTCATGTGAAGGACCATAAAAGGGAACTTGGTCTTGCAGAAGCATTAGAATGGCACTTGAGTTTCTTAGACCTATTCTGTCGTTTAGGCTCGAATCTTACAACTATTTCATTAAAGTTGAACTATCACTTGGTAGATAGATAACCCTGGTGGTGGCCTTAAATAATGCAGCACAAGCTCACATCAATGCTGTTCTACTCAGCCAGTTGTAAATTCTTATTACAGTTCAACCCTAAACGCACGGACACTGACACAGGGATTAAGGTCAGGAAGGACTTGAGCCCTCTCAGAGGTTTTAAGGGATGGTTAGGCAAAGTATGTTCAAGCAGGGGTATCATGAGGTGAGCTTCCAAGGGCCCTCTCAAAGATTATGTTAGATTTTATCAGCTTTTACTGGCAGAAGTCAGTAGAGTTTTTCTAATCATATGTACTATGTGACCAGTGGTATTCAGTGCCTAACCAATTTTCAAGGAGAATTTAGATAGCAACTCCAAGATAATCCATCACACGCATCTATTGAAAAAACAATACCGAACAGAGAAGAATAAGAATAATTCAACCAACTGTGCATTAATCTTGAATCTTGTGGAATATGTTGCTTCTGGGATATGTTCTAGACCAAGTGAAATGCTTTTAGGAACCATTTATTTCTGTGGGAGAAAGTTAAACATGTGCTTGCCACTTTTACTGGGATCAGTGAGCCTTAGAAGTGTATGAGGTGGGTCTCACGATTAATGAGACCCGCCTGGGGAGGGTGAGTGGTCTGTTCAGTCTGCTCTGGGTGGCCGAAGTGGCCACCCACAGAACTGCCGGCTCCGTTATGGAGCCAGTGGGTGCTGGGGGGAGCGGGGGCCAATCGGCCCCCAGAAGCTCCAGCATGCCCTGCGCGAGTGCGCAGGGCATGCCGATGAGACTCCCGGAGCTGGGGGGCAGCTTTCTGCCTCCCCTCCGGGGATCTCCTCATGAGTGGCTGTGCCGTGGTGCCGCGCCGCAGCTACTCACGATTTTTAAAACCAGGTTTGCAGAGCACTTGTTTAAGGGCGGAGCATTGGTTTAAGGGCAGGGCTAGTTAGTTAAGGGCAGGTTACCCGCTTAGGAACCACTGGGCTTGCAGCCGAGCCCGGTGGTTCACCTGGTCAGCCGAAATCGGGCTAGGCTCCCCTAGCCCAATTTCGGCTGATCGTGAGAATAGCCTCTATGTCTGTGGCTGTATCTCTAAGCTTCTAATTTTCTTGTACTTCCTTGCTGTAACCAGTCTAGCAATCAGAAACATATTCAGACAACCAAAGAAAAGAAGTATTAAAATAGCAATGGCATCTTCAGTCACCGAAGCTGAAGGAACAGGGGAGCTGAGGGAATCATTAGACATCTAAAATTTAAAAAATAAGCCCCAACTTGAAGTGTTAAAGCAAGGGCAGCTGAACGTTTTTGCAGAAGATAACAGGGCTGTGGTAGACAAAACACAATTATTTTGACAGTCTCCTCTCCTCTTGCAAAAGTTAGACATGCAGAAGCTGGATTTGGATGAGATATGGAAGCTCACAATCTCACCTTTATTCAAAACAAGTTGATAATCAATTTATCCTGCTGCATCTTTTGGTTCACTGTAGCTGAGATATTAGAAACAGTAAATAACATATCTCATACTATGACAGAAAATACAATTTTAGCAAGAATATGTCCCCATAACTGTAAATTGCTCTGAAGAATAGCTTGTTGCTTTAAATGTCCATCTGTTTTGACAATATATAAACATTTAAGCTGTAATAAAGGTTCAGAATTTTTTTTCTTGGATAAATATTTCAAGATGTCATCATAAATTTGGTGACTTGAGGGAAGACTTGCTAAATCGGTAAAATTGACTATGCTTTGTCTTCACTATATGTTCATTCGGAGACAGCTAACTTTCTTCTTACTATACATAAGCTCACAGCATAGGAAAACCGTGCTTTTGCTATGCTAAGACAGTTTCCCAAAATGTCTACTGCAGTAACTATTGAAACGCTATAATCTATCAATAGTCCATGCTGCAGTATTGTCTAACTGTGCTGCATGGTGGAAAATAGCTATATGATGTGTGCAAAGACACTATTTTAGATTTCAGTTGATGGATGGCAAACTTTCAGCAAGATCCAAGGATCTTAGATTGTTAAAAAATTTCATTTTGTACATTTAAATACTGGATCTTAGATACATTCAAGGCTAAACCGTGAAAAGGCAATACATCTTTTATATTTCAAAGGCATTTATTTATTTATTTATTCATTCGTTTATTTATTTATTTATTTATTTATTTATTTATTTATTTATTTATTTATTTATTTCAGTGACTCTCAAACTCTCGTCTCCAGGTGAAAGTCTAATATGGTTCTTAATAGGCATGAGGACTTAGTGAAATTCATTGGAAGGTTTGGCAGGCCCATGGTGGTGGGCTTCACCAAATAGAGTATGCATGGAAGTTCGGTTCTCTGAGAGGACTGAAGATAGGGTTGCCAATTAGGGAGTTTTTATAGAGGAAATATGACTATTTTGGAGACCAAATGACTTTTTTTGCATTAGGAGGAATAGAGACTATTTTGGGGACCGAACAACTTTTGCATTGATTGTGATGTCCAAAGCTCTGGGGAGCAGCTGGAACATCTTGTTCACAGAACTCTTTGGTCTCATGAGCAGCTTCTCTTCCTCTGTCTCCTTCCCCTTCCTACTGACGATCCATCTAATGAGGAAGTCAGAGGGGAGGTTCTGCTTCAGTGGGAGTTTGCAGAGCCATGTGATGCAGGCACACAGATAGATGGGCTTGGCAGGTGCAGCTTGCTTCTTTCATGTTGTGGCTGTGGTGGCGACAGTGAGAAGTTAGCAGTTAGCTAACTAACATTACTCATCTACCCCTCCTATCTGGGCAAAGAGCCACCTTTTTAACATGGTGATTCTCTTTATTTATCAGGGGGAGAGCAACTGGTCCTCTCCATCCCCAGCACAGCATTCCTCCAGTATCTGTTGCTGGTGTCTATCTTACATTTATTTTTAGATTGTGAGCCCTTCGGAACAGGGATCTATCTTATTTATTTATTATTTCTCTATGTAAACCACTTTGTAAACCTTTGTTGAAAAGTAGTATATAAATATTTGTTGTTGTACTCAATTAATAGTTAGCGAACTAAATTTACCCAATTAGCAGCCACCCTGCTAACTGAGTAAAAGGTTAGTGGTGATCATGAGGAGAGCAACTGGCCCCTATCCAACCTCAGCACAGGTATCCAGTGCACCCCAGTTCATATGCTGGGCCAGCAACATGTTGGGACAGCCCCGTGGTTGTCATGGAAGCCATGAAATCCCGAGTTGCCCCAGACAAGGCAGCCTCAGCATGGATGTTGAAGTCACCCAGAACAATCATTCTGGGAGTCCACAACACCAAATCCGAGACCACCTCCATGAGCTCAGGCAGGGAGACAGCTAGGCAGCGGGGTGGGTGGTACACTAACAGAATCCCCACTCTGTCCTGAGAGCCCAACACCAGGTACAAATATTCTGAACTGGCACTACCTTGGACACATGGACTAGAGAGGAGAATAGAGTTTTTATAAATTACAGTGACCCCCCACCTCCACTCCCACCCACTCGCCAGCCCTCCAGCCTATGCTGCTGCTACACTAAATAGCCAGGTGGACACAACTGGGAAAGACTAATCTCTCCCAGCTCCCCCACCCAGGTCTCTGTAATACAAACCAGGTCAGCCCCTTCCTCCACAATTAAATCGTGGGTAATATAGATCTTATTATGGACTGACCTGGCATTAAACAGGAGCTGGACTACATTGGGAGGATGTAGGACAGGCTGGTAAAGTAGCTAGGAACCTTCCCATTATGGGAACAACCAGAAGAAGGGATAGGAATAAGATGTTGAGCCACTCTTTCCCTCTTATGATGTAAGTGAAATATCATGAATGAAATGTCATATGTTCTGAGTCAGGGGTTCCCAATCCATGGTATTTCAACTATTGCTAAACTACAACAGCCATCATCCCCAGCCACAGTAAATTGTAGCTGGGGATGATGGGAGTTGTAGTTCAGCAACCACAGGTTGAGAGCCCCTGTTCTAAGTGCAATGGAACTGGTTTGACCACACATTACACTAAGTTTTGAACCGTTAACTGCCATACTGCCCTGAAAACAAATGTGTTTTCTAACCATTTCTGCCACACTTTAAAATGACTTAGGTGCTACAGGTGCTACTGCTAATAGACCTAGTACTAATCACTGTATACAACTGCTGATGGCCCGCCTAACAATGGTAGAACATGCACTGCTGGGTCCAGGTTGTTGTGGCAACACTCTGAGGATGTACTGAGGAGTAAATGCTTTCCAAAACCAAAAGTGAATGTTTAAAGGATCTGAAAAACGGTGTCCTAAGGCACATTACATTACACATTACATTAAGTTCTTCATTAATTGATGGGAATACGCACAAAGCGGACTGGATTTTTTAAAAAATAGCCACAGAAGGAAGGCCCAACCCACCTCACAACAGCAGTACATGTGGAGAGAGGGTCAATTATTTTCCCCTGCACTATTTTCCCACCAAAACTGCCCTTTCCAAAGCAGCTACTGGCCCCACCCCACAATTATCTGTTTGCAATAAAAATAGATTTATGGGGGATTGCCCCTTTGAATTACTTCTTGGCATAAACAAATAGGAGTGTGCACAAAACCAAATGGCCTGGTTTGGTTTGAGTCTGGACTGGACTGGAACCGGACCGGGCATGTGCGGTTTTGTGCACCACCAAACACCCCCCAGTTCAGTTTGGGTTGGGGGGATTCATATTTTTTTAAAGAAATTTTAAAACTTTTAAAGAAGAAATATAACACTGCCACTGCTCCAGGACCCAACCACACAGAGGTCCATTGGGCATGCATGGCAGCCCCTAAAATGGCCACTGCCACAGAGGTGAGGCCACGAAGAGGCCAAAAACTGCCTGGACCAGGCTATTTAGAACTTATTGGAGGCTGAAGAGGGGAGGGGGAACCTCTGAAGACAATCCCCTCCCATGGTCACGGAGAAGCCTCCAGAGTGGTGGCAGCAAGTTATATTTCTTTTTTAAAAGTAAGCTTTTCTTTAAAAAAATTATGAACCCCCAAACCCAAACCGGGGGTTGTTCAGTCCATGATTTGGGCCAAACAGGGGCCGGTTTCATTTGGGGGTGGTTTGGTATCAAACCACCAAACTGGCCCTGTTCAATGTTGAACGGGTTCGATACCAAACCCATTTGCACATCCCTAAAAAAGAGCACACAAGGAAGCATATAGGTTTAACACAGAAGTGGACCACATGTTTAAAATAAATTTAAAATAAACACACTGCTTCAAGAGCTAATCTGGCTTGGGATTGTGTCACATAGGGATTTGTTAACACAGGTGTCGATCAACCCCTATCTAGAGTCAGATTTTCTTTTCACAGCTGATTTTTTTTTTACTTAAAAGAGACACCTCTGGACCACTTCTTGTGTTCAACCCACATCAAGCAGGGGCATCCTTGTGAGTGGCCCATGGGGCATGGGTCCCCAGTGAATTGCTTAGAACCCCACATCTCATCAGCCACCCACCTCCTCCATGAAATTTTCCAGAAAAGAAGTGCAGCAGTGGAGGTGCCTGCCCAGAGCATGGGAGGGAGCTCCTAGCCTCACCAGGTTCTCTGCAGCGTCCTCTTTCATAGGGACTGTATTCTAATATTAGAAACCTTAAAAAACATACATAATTATTCTTGGCATGGGGGGTGATTGAGTTTAACTATCAAAAGGGAGGCTGTGGGCCTGGACCTCAGGTCTTTCGAATACCTAGGAATGCCCCAGATGACAAATGTAATGTAACTCTTCAACATTGTCGTTTAGAATTTTTTAAAGCTACACATTCTGCATGTCATTTCTCTTGATGCAATAATAGTGTTAATAAAGGACATTTTTGAAAAGTTTAATGCCCCCCTTCCACTGAGTTAATCATTAATCCTCCTTAATTGCTTTATAGTCCCATTCTGTTTATTTTTAAATGGCCACAAATTTAAAATATAATTTCTCTAGAAACTCTGTTGGCATAAGATGTTTCAAAAGGTTTAATGGCCCTTCCTTCCAATGTGGCGCAAGATGTTTGGGAACCTGAGGTGAGAAGCCAAATGCCACCTTGCCTGCCTTCTGCACACTTGAAAGGGAGAGGGGGGCGATGGGAAGAGTGGGAGTGCCCTTGCTGTTGTCATCATGGGTAGGGACATCGGCCTACCTGCTACAACTGCCAAAATGCTGCCTGTGGCAATTGCTGGCATGCATCTCCTCGACGGGGATAACTCGTGGTAGAGAAGAGGTTCGGACTGGGAACCAAGCCATATCAAAGCCTGATCCTTGCCTTCCTGTGGGCATACCTCCTATGAGACTGAACCACATAGGGGATGCCCGCACTTTAGTTAATAACAACAACAAATATTTATATACTACTTTTCAACAAAAGGTTACAAAGCAGTTTACATCAAGAACAAAAGGAAGGAAGGAAGGAAGGAAGGAAGGAAGGTGGAGTTAAGATTCCTCATTGCAGGTTTTGTAAATATTCAATAAAGTGGCCCTAGTTTTTTCCCCCAGCTACGCGTATCCTGTTGTTGGGCCTGGGTTTGCAATGCTGCCTGTGGCAATTGCCCTCACCACACCTCCTTAGCAGGTCAAGCCTCTCCCACAAAGTTGACCATTAAACCCCCTCAACTGTCAACTGTTTTATAGTTACTTTTGGTTATGGCAATGAATGTCTCCAGGTTCAGTGAGGAATTCTGGAAGTTCAAAAAGCTCATAATAAAGAAAAGTGAACTTTTCAAACCCCACCACCAAATAATTTTCAGCTCAGAGAATTTTTTTAAAAAATTAAATGTTTTTTGACATTTTGTATTTTTACAACACCTTTCCCAGTGCCCCCACCCCCGTCGCCGGACCCAGCCCATCCTATATCCCTTTCCCTTTTCCTTACAGTTTGCAACAAGTGAAGGAGGTGGTGGTGATAGAGTGGGGGAAATTTCCCCTTCTCTGATGTACTTATATTGAAGTCATTCTGATGTACTTATACTGGATATACTTAAACAGCAAATTATTGCTTTCTTAACAATCATCTGTATTATTGAGTTCTTTCCCACTTTGGTTTCTTAGGTGATTTTAACAAAACCTATACTCTGATACAGAAATACATTTTCATTTATCTTCCTCCAGAGTTTTATCTCAAATCAAAGACACATAGCTTCAAAGAATCCTGTTCAGCTTCAATGATAAATTAAGCTAACTTCTTCTATTGTTTGATCTCAACGTTGTGACGTTCATTAAAATAGGGTACCATATTTCATTTCAAACTGTATTGTCCCTGAAATGTTATGTTGAATTTAATAGGCTGCAGCTATCCCAGAATTCCATTTCCTTTTTGTTCATTTTAAGACATGAGTCCATATTAAAATAAAAGAAAGGGAGGGGGACCTGTTGTATTTGTGTGTGTTTTAAAAGAATGATTATTTTTATATTATGTTCTCAGCTGCTTCTTTTCAATAACAGTTCTTAACCTTCAGGCTCTTTTGTTTTATAATGACATTTCGCCAAATGAAAAGCTGATCTCTGTGCTAGAATTAAATCTCCAAAGTCGCTCTCAGAAGAGGGACAGAAATGATAGGCCCTATTAAGCAGAACACGAATATATCGTCATGAGTTGTACACAGTGATTTACATCCTCAGTAACGGTGTGGAGGCCCTACATGCAAAGCACCTCCGCAGTATAACTATATAACAAATTAATTATTAATTATTTAATATTAATTTAATAATAATAATAATAACACTGTGCACATGGGCAGCAGATCTCCCCTCATTCTGGAAGTGCTCTTCTGTGTGAACCTCACAGGTACACAGGGCTTTCTTCAGGTGAACTATTTTTTCAGATATACTGGATTTGTAGAGAGTTGTGTGTACACGTGCTCTGTTCATACCATTTGCTGATCAGGCATAGTTTCAGGGGAGGGCCTACGGCTGTGTGATTCTGCCCCTTCATGTGCCTTCAGATAATGCATAGTTTTCATGTGAACTAGTGTCTCGGAGATATGTGATGTGGTGAGAGAGGAAGCAACAAACTGGAGTATTACAACTGGCTAGAAGAAGATCCCTAGGGGTGCTGGGGACCTTTAAGTGGATGTTGCTTGCCTCTGAGGCAGGAACTGGTGTTCCTTCTCAGACTAGCTCTGCCTGTGTTAATGTCTGCTTTTCCCCTGCTGAACATGGATATTTACAAATAAGAAGATAGTATAAAAAGTGTTGTCAGTTGCCAGTGCTCTATCATCATCCAAAAAGAAACTACACCCTTTTGTGCTGCCCTGGCACTTTTCAGTGAAATGTTTTCACTACTGGAGAAACAGGGAGGCTCTTCTCACGATCAGTGAGAAGAGCCATTAGGGGCTTAGCCGCTGGGGGGATCGGGGGCCGCACAGCCCCCAGAAGCTCCAGCATGACCTGCACGAGCGCGCTGGGCATGCTGGAGAGACCCCTGAGCCGGGATGCTGCTTTTGAGCCTCCCGGTCGGGGGTCTGCGTGAGATGCCACAGTGCAGAGCTGCACCATGGCAACACACCAGTAAAAAACCAGGTTTGCAGAGCACTCGCACCGCAAACCCGGTTTAAGGGCAGGGGTACTTTAGCGGAAGAACCACCCGGCTTGCAGCTGGGCCCGGTGCTTCACACGATGGAAGAAAATCAGGCTATCCTCCACTAGCCCGATTTCCTCCCATCATGTGAATAGCCTCAGGGAGTGCCTAAACAGGATTTGGAAGCCAGAATGCCAGTGGTTTCTGGGTGTGGGATATCCTGCAGAAGTTCTGCTAAGAATCCATCTGGGTGATCTTTAAGGCAGCTAAGCCAGGAAAAAGAGAAGGAGGTAACTATACTTCCAGTCTACTTCATGTGATAAGCACTATGAAAGACATGTGTAAAAATTAGGTGCATAGTGCCCCCACCAGTACTTCGTATTATACTATATATGTATTGCTTAGTATACTGCTAACTGACCAAAGAGGCATCCTACTAACTGAACAAAGCTAACTTTTCCTCTACTAACAGGGCAAATTGCTGGTTACAAAAAACTTTTTCTCACTTTTAAAATAGCTGCTATTCCCTCACACTTCTCAAGGCTGACTGATCATCTAAGTTTTTATTGCCTTGCTGCCTGGTGTTGCTTTATGGACGTGGGGGCCAGACCACTCTGCTCTAGGAGAAACTGCAATAAATCCCCTGTCCTGGTCAAAGTTCCCAGTCTTTCAAGCTAACCTCAAGCTAACCCTTCTACACAAAGTCCCAAGATAAAGGCAATTTACCAGGATCTTGCTGAATTAAAAATTAATCTAGCAGAAGCAAGGAACAATACAAAGGCTTTAATCAAGATCATAACTTGTACAGAGGACTCCCTTTCTGACTTGAGCTCTGACTCAAAAAGAGTGAAATGGAGACACAAGGGGCTACAAATCCATCCAGAAAGCTCAAAAGAAAACTTTCAGTGCATTTTGATGATCTCATATCCTCAGATAATGAGTCTGAGATTGACTCTTCTAGCCCCTCCATTCCCCCCGTATGACAGCCCACGCTGGGGATGGAAGCCTCACCATCAGTCACCTTCCTCCTAGATGTGGACATCCCTAACCCCAGAGAGGGCCCATATGTGCTAACTCCACTACTTGCAGAGGAGACATATCGAAAGCAGGCTGTCCCAGAAGAAAACTCACTGCCCCAGCCCCTCCCTATGTTTCCAGCTCAGAAGGAGCTTGGGCTCTCTGCACGATGCCCCTCTCCCCTGAGGAGCAGTGCCACGTCGGCACCTAGCCAAGGCTGGCCTTATGCCAGCAATCCCCACTTTGACAATTTCATTGCACTGATTGCTCCAGACAGCCTGATCTCTCAGCGATGTCTCCCAGAGCCCACTGAGGGCAGCCACATCCAGGGACATGATCCTGGCAAAACACTCACGATCCAGCAGGATTGCTGGCGCTCTAAGCCCGGTAGCACGCTGAGCATGCTAGACAAGTCTAGTGAGCTCACATGCCCCCCCCCCCGTTGAGCCATGGCTCAACTGATACAGTGAGCTCACATCCCCCCCCCCACCCGTTGAAGGGAGAAAGGACATATATTGAAGAAGTCAGCTGGTTCCCAGAGTGACAAATCAGAGCCCCCTGGGAGGACAGGAAGGGTGCTAACAGAGGTTTCTCTACCCACTATACGCCGGCATGAGCTGCAACCACCACCCCCCATGGACCTGCTGACAAAAATGCTAATCTCGCAACTGCCCAGAACTTGTGACATCCCCCAGACCAGCACGGGATCAATCTCACATCATGGAACCTTGCAGGCTGGGTTCTTTGCAGAGACACAGACTGCAACCGCTTCTTCTGTCAATTTGACATAATCCTAGTTCAGGAAACCTGGACAGCAGCCAACCTTATACTCAATGGATTCCACTCATTCTCTTTGGCAGTGGTACCTGGGACAGGGTGTGGAAGGCTCAAAGGAGGTTGGGTAATACTTGTTTCCACCTCCCTGTGGGTAACACTGACACCCCTCACCTTGTTAAAACAATATGCTATGGCCTTGTTAATCAATTTTGGTCCCAGTTCGCTGCTGTGAATTAATGTATGTCTACCACCACAGCAACGGAAACCTGTAATTTGCTCTGTATGGACTGAGCTTGAGCAGTACACAAATGACCTACTGCTGGCCAACCCCGAAGCGCTGGTGGTAATGGGAGGTGACTTCAATGCTATGATGGGACCAGATGACCACACCCTATTTATTCAACATCAGCTACCTACCCCTTACCCAGGATCTGAATTCCTATCCCTGTCCCACCTGTCAAAGGATCAGAAAGCAAATTTTGTGGGGCTCTGCCTAGCACATATGACTGCCAGACTTAACCTTCAAATCCTAAATGGCTCACTGGAAAGTGATCTCCCGGGAGAATTTACATATCTATCCGGTACAAAAACAAGCACCATCGACTATATTGCTGTTACCGGGAACCTGCTCCCTTCTGTTGTGAACTTTGAAGGCATGCTTCACGTTGATAGTGACCACTTCCCACTCCCCCTCCAACTGGCACCCTTGGCCCAACAGCTACGCCTGGAGACTTGCTACACTCCCAATATTTTATCAAAGGGTCAGGGGAGATGCTGTGCTAAATGGACCCCTCAGCTTGATCAAAGAATGGCTTGCAGTAGAACCCTTCCTGACTTACCACCAAGACGTCAGTTCAAAGGATTCATCTTTTGCCCCTTTGGAGAGGTATGACATTTTAGTACATGAACTCCAACAACATCTAATTAGGAAAGTGGACTACGCTCCAAAGCCACCCGGATGTCTATCCAAACCCTGGTTTGATAAGGACTGCATAGAAGCAAAGAAAGCCCATATACCCTCCTACCTTTCCTACAGTGCTAGCACTGGGGCAGACACCTTAGAGGATCTCTCACATCGTTCACAACTCAAGAAACAGTTTAAACATCTACTGACAAGACAACCAAGAAGAGAGAGGCCATGAGGGCCACTTGGTCTTGACTTATCCAGGCAGCCAAAGATAAAGACTCCTCCACATTTTGGCACATCACAGCCAACTCTTCGTACAATGGCATAACCCCAATAGATTCCCACATCCCTCCAGCAACCTGGGAATTGCACTCCCAGAGCCTATACGAGGACATAACGGCAAACTTAGGTCCCCCTCCAAAGGATATAAAAAACTGGCCTAGCTGGCCACCAGACACTGCAGTGGAGGTTGAGTCTCTTGTCTCACAATCTAAAGCAGTAAAGGTCCCAGGAGAAAGACCTCATCCCTATAGATCTTATAAAAAGTAACCTGAAGTGGTGGGCCCCAGTCCTGGCTTCGTTATTTACCCATATTGACTGCCAAGGCCGCATCCTCAGGGGTGGTGATCATCCTCAGGGGCAGTGACCTGCTGGGGGCAGGTGATCATCATCCCCATAATCAAAAAGGGACAAAGATGACACTGCCAATTATAGGCCCATTAGCCTGCACAATACCATCAGCAAGCTGTATGCCAGGCACATACATGGGAAACTCAAGGACTGGCTAGAGCAAGAAGAGATGCTGGCGGATGAACAAGCGGGCATTAGGGAAGGCAGATCTGCAACTGATCAGTGCCTGGTGCTCCAACATCACATTGAAAGGTACTCTTCTAACAAATCTACCTCACTCTACACTGCCTTTATAGACCTTAAGGCTGCATTTGACTCTATCTCCCGAGTTAAGCTATGGGGAAAACTTGAATCCTCCTCAATTGATCGATCCCTGCTTTATCTGATCTGTGCCCTTCACAAAGACACATCACTCAAGGTAAGATGTAGCCCCCAAAGACACCTTACAAACCCTATATCAATCCAGAATGGAGTTAAACAAGGATGTATCCTGGCCTGCTATTGTTCAAGTTCTATATTAATGCTATGGTGAGCTGTCTCAACAACCCTGACTTCCACCCTTTCAAGTTGGCTGGAAGAGCCATCTCCATCTTACTCTATGCAGAAGATGCTGCTGTCCTTTCGAGGACCCTGGTAGGCCTCAGAAGGGCGATGGCAACATTATCACAGCACTGCAAGGGAGAAAAACTTGAAATTAATTACCAAAAAACCAAGGTCATGGCCTTCGCTAGAAGACCGAAGACCTACCATTGGAATATTGATGGACACGGAATTGAGCAAGTTGCCTGCTTTACATACCTGGGGATAGTCCTTCATGCCTCTGGCTCAAGAAGGGCCCATTGTGATCATGTTGCCCTAACGGCACAGAGGAGCTCCACTGCCATCTTGAGTTTCCTTCATTCTAGAAGTGGCCATTACGTACCTGCAGCGCTCAAACTATATGAAGCCAAGTCATTGGCACAATTATTATATGGCGCTCACCCAAGATCTCCATCCAATCTTGCTATATTGGAATGTGTTTGATCTAAATTCTTGAGAGGGACCTTACAAGTGCCTTGCTGTGTCTCCAATGCCACTCTATGTCTGGAAACTGGCATGATAAAAGTGGAAGCTAAGGTTTGGATGACAGTTCTCAACCATTGGCTCAAACTAGCCTTTTGTCCACAGGGCCTGGCCCCGCTAACCCTGCAGGACAACTTTCAATCCTCTTGGAAATGGCCAGTCTACAACAAAGTGGCGCATCTGGGCTTCTCCCCATCCCTTCTGCTTGCTATGGGCTGGGACAAGGCAGAAATGGCCATCAGAAAGAGGATTCTGGACACAGAATGCCAGGCAGATTTAAGTAAGGTGCCAGGCTTTCTGGTCCTGGATAGTTGTAGATTTATCGTCTCCCACTCTGCATATCAGGCACAATTGGAAATCTCAAGCCACAGAAGGGCGTTCATGCTTTGTGTGGTGTCATGCTCTTCCTTCCACCATTCTGGAAGGCAAATACAAGAAGATCCCACTCATTGAAAAGCTTTGTCTTTGTGACTCTGGGGAGGTGGAAACCATAGAGCATGTACTCTGTTCATGCCCCTTTTATAAAGGCAGCCATGACACACTCATATCTCCCTTGCTTCTCAAATACCCTGGTCACTCTAGTCAAGTCTACACCAAGATGCTGCTCTCAGATGACAATCGGACTTTCACGTACAATGCTGCCAGGTTCTGCAGGGCAGCATGCAAGATACGCCAGGTCCTGATCACCAGTCAATATCCCTTGAAGCAGATTTTTAACTACTGATCATTTTACTTGATTACATAATTTTAATTTGCTCCTCTACTTCACATGTTAGCCTGTATATGTTATCTTTTATATTTTTAGATGCCCTACTTTTAAAGATAGTTGTATACTTACCCCTGTTTTATCTCTACTCTATTAATCTCCCTACAGCTCCTAGGTTTAGCCTGCTGTATCTTATTTTATTAATTACCCATAGTTTTTAGAGTTGTAATCATAATCATAATAATTATAATTATAATTTTATAGGCTAATTAGCTATAGATCCACAGCATTTTAGGTGTATCTATCTGGTTTATAATAATTTTAATGAGTTTTATTTCACTATATCTGTACTATATCCTGTGCTGGTCTTTGACCGTAATAAGGATGATTGATTGATTGAGGCACCTTTTAAAGTGGAGATTCTCATATATTTAGCAGCAGAAACAACGATCCCTATCCAACCCCAGCACAGCACAGCATTCTTCCAGCAGTTGTTGCTGGTGTCTGCCTTATGTTTCTTTTTAGACTGTGAGCCCTTTGGGGACAAGGAACCATCTTATTTTGTTTTACATAAAGCATCTCTTTAAGAAAATCTTACACTTCATTCAAAAGCTCCATATCTCTTTTAGATTTTGAACGCTTTGGGCCAGGGTAGGGACCTCTCTTCTCTCCATGTAAAAAGCCCTCCACATGGTTCCTGCTATTATAAGTAAAGAATATGCAGGGTACAGAGACTGGGTGCCTGCATCCATTATACTGCCATATAGGCAGGTTATTACATCCAGGGAATTTCTCATGGCTTATTTATTTTACCCACAGTGCCCTGGGATGATGCCACACCCTTGTTTTAGCTTGTTGATAGTTTTGCACATTTTAAAGGACATCCACACACTGAAGAAAACCTATTTACAAGTATTGTGGTTTTCACTTGACTGGAGAGGAATATTTTGTTGTTGTTGTTTCCTTCTGTGTTAATGTTCTTTTAAAATGATCTCAAACTATTTTCTTGGTTACATGTGTGCATCAGTGCAAAATCTGTGTTTTGGGAAATCATTTTAAAACCGTATCCCTCCCCCACTCCCATATAACTTAAACCTGTTTAAATGAGTCAAGTTCTGATGTGATTAGACAGAATAAATGTGTAGTGATTTCCTGTGGTTCGTGGTTTGTTTCTATGGATTTTCTTAACGAAATAGTGGTTTTTAGTATTCTGTTCGGTTAGATTCCATGTAACAGACAACCTCCAACTGTGTATCCACTCACCTCCCAGTATTTTTGTGTGTGTCTATTACATATAGTGCACCATTTTTGTATCATATAGAGAGGCTATTCACACACATGTGTAAAACTGAGCTAAGGAAGCCCAGCTCAGTATTGCATTTTGTGTGCGAACCACCAGGATCAGGTCCGATCCTGGCAGCAACATGGCGGCAAACCCACCTGTGAAGCCACCGCTCAAAACAGGGTTGGGAGAGCGAGCACTCTCTGAACCCTGTTTTGGCAATCGTTTGTCAGCTGTGGCTGCTTGCAGACTTGGGGGGCGGGGGGATCCCAATATTGCACTGTGCATTTACATGGTGCATTATTTGAGCTCCAGGGGACAGTGCAGGGCAGCGGGGTGGCGCATCCTGTAACCCCAATCCCCAGAGCTACCGGCAGGAGCCAGTGCTCATCTGGGCAGGTGATCCACCCACCCAAGGAGGCAGCGGTGCTCTTCTTCAGGGAGGGTAAGTGTAACCCGCTCTCTCTGCAGACCACCTCAGAGCTCTTCTCATGGATCATGAGAAGAGGCTCAGAGTCTTTTATGGAATTGGAACAAAAATGGATATCTTAATGAAACTGTGTGCTGAAATCATTATGCAATGAATTGACTAATTTCCATACTTTCAACACACGTGAATGCTCTATACATTTTAATTCACTGTTCCATTTTTTTTTCTTACTAGTGCTATGTATTTGCTTGTATCCAAAATGGTAGTCATAAACATAGAATAACCAGATCTGACAATACATGTGGGAAGAGTCTTGCATAGCTTTTGATAATTCCAATAAGTTATTCTTCAAGTATATGGATTGCTCTTCATTATGAGAAAATTCTGAGGCGAAAGACTGAATTCAAATTTCACAGCTTGTAGGAAATTATCTCTCTTGTTTGGAGGGTATGCATAATTCATTTAGTAAAGTACTCAACTCCATTTCTTCTAAGGTTACAGAATGTACTATTTTCTCAGATAGAAATAGAATAAGAGGCATACGTACATACATATATTTAAAACTATTAGGACTAACTTGGTATATTAGAAGCCCACAACTATAAATCTCTTTCTAGTAGCTACTTGCCCCTGGTTGCCCACCATGAAGTAAGGGATCACTCCCCTTCCCTGAGTTCTTTGGTATCACTAGAGATGCTGGTCAACGTTTCTCAGCTCAGGCTTGTAGAAGAACTTTGGGCATACCTAAAAGTCCACCTCAAATTAGAGGCAAAATTAACCCAAATTCTTCTCCAAAATCCAAGTTGGAGAATAATTCTTGACTTCCTTCTTCCACATCCCATTTAGCCCTCTTTGTCCCTGAATCTACTTCTGCTACTGGTTCATGAAAAAGGTAAAAGTATAAAAGTAGTCATTTAACACGGCAGGGTTTAATATATTCCATACATTATGACATGCTGTAATTATATTCCATACATTATAAAAAGATTGTTATTGATTTCACTGGGAACGTCAATAGTTGGAATATATTGGGAGGGTCTCTGTTTACTGAGGATCCTACTGAACACAGGAGCATCTCTTAATTTGTTTAATATGAAAACTAAAATGGCTCAGAAGCTTGTGGCTGTGGATACTCAACTCTCCACTGGAAACGGAAGTCAATATTTTCTATCTCCTTAGAGGAGGAAAATGAGAACTCTCGAAACAGAATGAAGGTGTCATAGTTGGAAGCAAATTAGATTTGAAACAGAAAAACCACACTGATATTTGATCCTGATTTTTCTTCTGTCTTTGATAAATAAATGAAGAGCCAGCACCTAGAAGTCTTTACAGCCTATATGTTTGAACTCCTGCTTATCTTTCCCTGTATTTATTTATTTACTTATTTGTATAATTTATATATCAAAATAACTAGCTGTTATCTGTCCCTTTCACACACATGCACTATCACTACCTTTGGTTGGGCTTCTGTGATGTCATGGGATGTGTAATTCACTCTCTTAGGAGGTTGCCAGGTAATGTCATCATATATATATTTTAGTGGCTCGCTAAGATTTTTCTTTTCAGCAAGCTCTTGGGGATCTGGCCAGTTTTTGTACTGTGGATTGGGATATTCTCTGCTGTAGTTATGTGCAAGCTATTATTTTTACTGGACGATATCTTTACAGGACACTCTCGTTCTATAGCTTAAATTGTATTTCAGTAATTATTGTGACTTTTAAAGTTGCTTTCTTGAGATTTTACCATTGTTCAACAATATTCACCACTTAGGGCATATTTTCCCTTTGGAAAAGTGACATGTAAATCCTTATATATAAAAATTCATTCCTGAGAATCTCAGCATTCATCTTAAAAGAACAGCAAATTTTTGTCATTCATGGCTTCATAAGAGAGTTTTAAAATGTGCACGAGTCATAGGATACCAGTCAGATTGTTAGTAGTTCTGTAGTTTTGGGGTCCAGTTCCACTTCCAGCTGATCCACAAAACTGTTTTCCCACCAATAGTTGACATTCAGGAAGTAACCCTGTGAGCATTACTCATACAGCATTTTGGACCAGTCATCTTGTGCCTAGCAAAGCATGTATCACATTAATCTATAGGTCAAACTGCACCTTACATTATGTACATCCTTACATCTTTACATTATGCACATCCTTACATGTAACCTTACATTATGTACATCCTCAAAGCTAATTATTTTTATCAAATAATAATAATTAAATAGTCGTTAGAATTGTTTTCACAAAATTGGGACATTTGCATGGAGGGACTATCCTCTCACATTTTAAAATAAGTTAATGCCCCTCCCACAAAAGTGAGAGGAGTCCCCACATTTCTGGAATTTAAGTTAGTGGGGTGAAGGGAATATAAATCTTCACCCAATAGTCTAGTAGTGTATTGTAGTAAACCACTACACTAGCAACTTATGATCATTTTGATAAAGTATGATCAAGAATGTGTGATATCGCTGAGTTTATTTATCTATTCCCTATTCAGGATGAATATACTGGCAGGTATAATAATTGGTTATAATTAATCATTTGTTGTGATCAAATCAAAATATTCTGCCATGAACTAAACATGCAAGAACAGAAACTATGACAGCATGGGTTGCCAGGAACAGATAGAATGTTTTAGCTCTTCTTATCCTCAGGGGGAAATACCTTCTTATGAAGCTCTGTGTGAAATGTGCAGAAGAAGGTCTGAGAAATTATGTAACCTCCCACAGTAATACAGGGGTTAGTAATGAAGCTTCTCCAGCAGTTCTGTCTATAGTTTAAGGTCTATCTGTGGAAGCACATTCGGTTTTAGAGAGAATATATGCTTAACTCCCATTTATACTGGGAGGCATTGAGGTCACTACAGGGCATTGCACCCCCAGACGCCCAATGAAGACAGGACACCATTAGTTGGAGTAAATAAGGGCCACTTTTATTATTGTACATAGGTAACGACACTTGCAACGAGGTCCCAATACACTAGAGTGCGGGTACTACTCTCGTGTGGTGGCCCTTCCTAATGAAGAGCACCCCACACCAGGGCGAAGGGCCGGGTCCTGATTTGGCCAGGCTCCAAGTCCTGGCCTCCTCTCACCGCGGGGGTCTACCCCGCCGAGGGGGGGGTGGTCCGCCACACCCCCAACCCAAGCCGTCAAAGCTCTGAGCCGGTGAGTCGCGCCCACCCCCCGAGTGGGGGCCATTCCCAACCTTACGGGCCGTCAAAGCCCTGAAAGGCTGTTCCTTGACCCCCCCTCACCCAACTGGCCCTCCAGCCAAACACCGATCCCTGAATCTACCTACCCAACACCCGCACTCTCCTGCAAAGTGACCAACCAATTCTCAATGCCTACCTGCCACCCGGGGACCATAGGTAACGATGGCTACCTGTGGCCCAGCTCCTAAGCCTCAGTGAGAAGTAGGCGAAAAAAGGCCGTGCCCCGGCCAATCTGGCACGACCCAAAAAATTCCTACTTGGCCCCCGTAGGCGACCGGCTATCCCTCACTGAGTACCGGGAGGGTGGGTGGGTGCCCGGCAGAGGAGAGACTGCTTCTGTGATGGCTGCCGGGCTGCACTGTTTCCCCGGCCCCCTCCTGATTGGACAGTCCCTCGTCACATGGAGGGGGCCAAGATGGCGCTTCCGTGCCTGCTTCTTCGCGCCGGGTGCACAACCCCGCCCCCCGCCTCACACGGAGGCGAGAAGCGGCATTCCTGGAGCAGGCTCTTGCTGAGGTGATTTCAAGTAATGATGTTTTAACACCCACACATGCCTTTCATTGCTGCTCACCTGAATAGTTTGTTTTTTAAATGTAGAACTACGGGCCACTTCATTCTGACGCCTGCAAAACAAACCCAGCATGAGGGAGTCTGTTAGGTCCAAATGTTTACAACCATGTCTCCACAGGAGCTCCTTAGCTGCTCCCAGGTGGGTCCCATGGGATGACACAAGTCACATTTGTGTGAGGGAAGCCCAGCTGGAGTGAATCAGATCTTTGACCGTAAACCTCCATAGAATAACTGATATGAAATACATTCATAGAATTTCTCTCACTTTGCACATTTTAGATAGCAGGATGGTCTCCAGTGCCTGATTTAAAAGCACCAACAAGGTTGTCAGCAATTTCAGGATGTGATCTCAATTGCAGATAATAGTTGCACAAACAAGCAGCATGGGGTTAGAACTATAATGTTGCTTATCTTCAGTTGTCCAGTGATTATGCAGAATCTTATAATCACGGGGCCTGGAATAGCAAGGGTTTCAGACTAAGGGTTCCCAAGCCCAAAGTCCCACCAGAGTTCTGGACTCACTCATAATGGACTTGACTTGACCTATTATGACCTTCCTGGAAATTATGACCTCCCATTATGACCTCCCTAAATTCAGCCCTCCCACTTTTCGACCCTATTTGAGAAGATCAGGTATGTAGTTTTGGAGTGCTTCTGGACCCAAAGCTCTCCCTGGTTTCTCAGGTTGAGGCATTGGCCAGAAGCGCTTTTTATCAGCTTCAGCTGCTATGACAGTTACGTCGATTTCTAGGGGTAAATGACCTTAAAACAGTGGCACATATGCTGGTAATCTCCCCTCCTGTCATCTATACAGCTACAGAGTTGCCAAGCTATAGGGATGCTGCCACGCCCCATCCAGGACTTGTGATCCTCCTGTCAAGCTGCCCAGTCGCTTGGGGGATCCTCTCA
The DNA here is from genome assembly GCF_027244095.1 of Hemicordylus capensis. Lineage (NCBI taxonomy): Eukaryota > Metazoa > Chordata > Lepidosauria > Squamata > Cordylidae > Hemicordylus > Hemicordylus capensis. Next base: position 184,409,895 of record NC_069657.1, on the reverse strand, counting down.
TCCCATTCTGTTCCTTGCTCCTCCCACCCTCTCCCAGGAATCCCTGCACCCTCAGGTTTGAATAAAGCACAATACCGGACTGAGCCCAGGAACTCTGAATGGGTTTAAAGGTCTGTGCCCAACACCTGTGTCTACACTCTCCACACAAGCAGGTATGCCCTGACCAATGGCCCCCTTATGGCATGGATAGCCAACCCGAGCGGGGCATCTTCTCCAGGTGGGGAGCAAATATTTAGAGGTGGTGCTCTTGTCCTGGTTTAAGAGGCTGCCTTCTGGAGATGCCAAGGTCTATTTTTTTTCCCCACATAAAGGTTGGGGATGGGGGAGAATGTTTTCTCCCTAGGTTTACTCATGAGCAGGGCCAGGCAGCTGGATCAGCATTGCTCCAGTGGAAGAAATTCTTCCTTTGTGATGATAATGATAGGTACAGACCCAGAGGGGGCAGAGAGTGCCAGGCCATGGAGGCTCTATCTACAGCCAGACTTGACTACTGTAATGCTCTCTACGTGGGGCTGCCTTTGTATGTAGTCTGGAAACTGCAATTGGTACAGAATGCGACAACCAGCTTGGTTTCTGGAACAACATGAAGGGACCATATAACACAGGTTTTGAAAGAACTGCACTGGCTGCCGATATGTTTCTGGGTAAAATACAAAGAGCTGGTTATTACCTATAAAGTCCTTAATGGCTTGGGTCCAGGTTATAAAAGAGAGCCCCTCCTTTGTTATGAACCCTGCCGCCTGTTACAATCTTCTGGAGAGGTCCGGTTATGGTTGCCACCAGCATGTCTGGTGGCAACTCAGGACCAGGCTTCCTCTGTGGCTGCCTCAGGGCTTTGGAATATGAGCATCTGCTGAAATAAGAGCATCTCCTTCTCTATTTGTTTTCAGGAAGATCCTCAAGACTCTCCTGTTCTCGCAAGCTTTTAATTAGAATAAATTTTAATAATTTTGATAATTTGTTTTAATAACTGTTTTATACTATTGTTTTAATTGTGTCTTGTATATTTTAATCAGTGTTGATTTTTTAAATATTTTAAATCTTGTACACCACCTAGAGATATACATATCAGACTGTATCAAAATGTGTGTGAGAGAGAGATTCGTGATTTCAGGAAGGGATGACTCTTGGGAGGCTTTATGGCAACAGAGTCATGGAAACTATAGCTTTCAATTTCTCCAGGAAAACTGTATGTTTTAATTTTTATTTATTTCTACCTTCTTTTTCTTCATATGTAAGCAAAGCAACATACAAGTATCAAAACAAAATAAAATAACAAATAAAAATATTTAAAATACAACAAAGCAACTATCAGCACCACTAAAACTATCATAAAAGAATTATTTAAAGGATTATATTCCAAAGGTCTTTCAATTTTAAAAAAAATCATCTAAGAGTGGTGTGAGAGAAAGCCTATTAAAGCTGTCCGGGGATGAGGGGAATTCAATCCACCATTGTGGTACTATCAGTGAGAAGGCTGTTTTGACTGCTGTCTACCAGCTGCACTTCCAGCAAGACATGATAAAAAAGGAGGGCCTCTGAAGCCAATCTTGAGGCTCAGGCAGCTTAATATGAACCAGGAGGAATCTCCTTGCAGGGGTGTAGCTATAATTGAGCGGATGGGTTCAAAGAACAGCTCCTCAGGGCTCCCCAGCTCCACCCCTCCCTATTTTCTTCTTTATCTCCCTCACTCCAAGGGGCAAGGGGAGTCTGGGAAAGGAAGGAAACAGTGGAAGACTTCTGGGTAGCTTTCCTGGGCTCAGACTTCCTGAGTTTTCCCAGAGAACTCCCAGATCCAGAGGGCCCATTACAAAGCAGGCACAGCAGAGGGTTCCCAAACTGATATTTATCCACTCACATGAGATTAATGGAATAACTTCAGTCTAGTCTAGTCTAGTAACCCCTGCTAACTGGGCAAAGAGGCACCTTTTACTGTGGTGATTCTCTTTATTTAGCAGGGGGAGAGTAACTGGCCCTCTCCACCCCCAGCACAGTACCTCCAGCGACTGTTGCTAGTGTCTGTCTTGTGGTTCTTTTAGAATGTGAGCCCTTTGGGGACAGGGAGCCATCTTATTTGTTTTATTTCTCTTTGTAAACCGCCCTGAGCCATTTTTGGAAGGATGGTATAGAAATCTAATTAATAATAATAATAATAATAATAATAATAATAATAATAGTCTGGTACCACAAGGAAATTCACATGTAACATAAATAGGAAGAGAAATACATAGGGGCTGTTCACACAAGCAGCACTACCCGGGCTTGCACACCTCATCCAGGTAGGGCTGCTCATGTGCAGCACTGGGATCAGGCCTGATCCCAGTGCTGACTTGCCGGGTAGCCCAAGCTTTTATCTTGGGCTGTTACTGAGGTAGAAGGGTGGAAGCACATTCTTCCACCCCAGTCCCCCGTCACTAGTTTAAAGCAGGTCTTTGCCAGACTATACTTGTGAATATTTCAATTCTTTGCTTAACTAACTGTGTGAAAATATCTTTAAAGCACTGATTCTCTCTCCCCACCCCCCACCCCCACCAAATATTTACTTAACTACTACGGCTCGTGAGTCAATTATTTACCATAAATGTCAAGAAAGAATCTGAAAGCATATGGACTGCGAATGTGTCTTAGGTATGAATTAACTCTCTAATTCATTCTGGGACTCCTAATTTGTGGTATGCAACATCTGTTCCAGGAAAATAATAAGCAGCATAAATAAAACAATGGCTAAGGAGTGTTGACTAGGATTTGACTAAACTGATAAAGACTCCGGTAGTTAACAGCAGGTATATGGAAGTTATTTTTATCCTAAACAATGTTTAGAAGTTTGAAATTATCAGGGAAATAATGCTTACATTTGACTCTAATAATACAATACATTCTTGTTGTTGTTGTTGTTGTTTATTTGATTTCTATACCACCCTTCCAAAAATGGCTCAGGGTAGTTTACACAGAGCAATTACAAACAAATAAGATGGAATCCTGTCCCCAAAGGGTTTGCAATCAAAAAAGAAACACAAGATAGACACCAGCAACAGGCACTGGGGGTTCTGTGCTGGGGCTGGATAGGGCCAGTTACTCTCCCGCTGTTCAATAAAGAGAATCACCACATTAAAATGTGCCTCTTTGCCAAGTTAGCAGGGGTTAGGGCAGGGGTCCTCAAACTGCGGCCCTCCAGATGTTGCTGAACTACAATTCCCATCACCCCCGACTACAACTTATTGTGGCTGGGATGATGGGAACTGTAGTTCAGCAACATCTGGAGGGCCGCAGTTTGAGGAACCCTGGGTTAGTGTATAATGATACGTGTGTTTTGCTGTTAGTAGCATTAGGATGTTCCTGTTGCTTTTCAGATGGCACAAAGGAAAAAAGTGGATCATGGGGTATCATCATCTCCTTGAGTCCCAGATCTTTCAGGGTTGAGTTAGGATTGAACCAAAGTATTGCCCAGCAGGAATTTGGGGGAAGAGTTCACAGCCATAATGTGTTCCCACACTGTGCTGCAGCAACTCAGTGATTATTTTTTAATCTTCTAGTACTGTACTAGTTTTTTTAAATCTTCTAGTACAATTTTTTTTATTTGTAAACTGCCCGGAGATGCAAGTTTTGGGTGGTAAAGAAATATTTTAAATAAAAAATAATATAAATAAATAAATAATACTGTGCTGTGCAGCCCAGTGCTGGAAGATCAAAATGCTGGTGATTATCGTGCATGTAAATAGCTACAGAAGAAACCAAATGAGTAAACTGGGTAAGAAGTGATGGTGTTTTTTAAGGCATTACAGCTGTATCAGTTTGACAGACACATTGGTGCAGACATGCCCTCTGTCAGGGTCTGTCAGGGGGGTTCCACAAGAACAGCACGATCCTCCTTGAGTCAGAATTCTGATTGAGATCCTTGCTTTAGTTCTGGAACTCACAGATATTCTGACTCATCTAGCCCAATTTAAACATTATGCAGTATGAGTGTACAGATGTCTGAACACTCGTGCACGTGTTTGTGTGAATGTCAGTACCTGTGTTCATTTTAAAAGTGAACCTGGATACAGGCCCTTCAAATGCATGGTACAGATAGGAAGTGTACTTCTGTACATCTATTCAGCATAATGGGTGAATGACTGTACCTGTGCAGAGATCTGTACCTGTATACACTGTACACTTGTTGTACGAGTGTTGCACATGACGTGTGAATGGTTCTCATGTCAGACTCCCTCTCCCCTGCCTGCTTTGCTCTCTCCTCCTCCTCCTCCTCCTCCTCACCTGTAGGGAACAGGCCAGAGGACAGGATGCCTTGCTTCCTCTTCCCTCTGGAGGCAGCACACAACCGGAGGCTTCGTTTTTACTTTAACTGTTCACTTAGGTGCCTGAGTGGCTCAGGTAGTCTTGGAAGCAGCTGGGCCATTCAGGCACCTAATAGGAAAGCTTTTCTCCTTGGATTCTGATGCCCTGAGTAAGACCCTCATAATGCCGGCTCATGTTTTGTTTGTCCCCCAAGACTCTTTCACATGTTTCACTGCATGGTTGGTAACAACTGTCCTGTGTTGAGCAATTTGATATTAGTTTCAACTGGATAAAGGCTGTGTTAAAAGACAACAGTGTGCTGCCTGGCAATTAAAGCTAACTAGTGCCATCATAGTCTTTTATCTCCTCAGCATGTGGCAAATAATAACCTTTTAAAACTCTATGCAGAATGCAATTTCCAAATGCAATTATTAAAGCAGAAAGTCCTAGAAAGAGAAACAACATCAGTGAGAGTGCACAAAGACAAACCAGTGTGTGCCACCACTCTCCGTGCATTATTTTGTAGAACTGGAAAAGGTACAGAAGAGGGCAACCAAGATGAGCAGGGGCCTGAAGTAGGGATGTGCATGAACATCTTCATGAACATGAAGGTTCTGCGATCTTTTTATGGACTGCCAAACCAGTTTTGAGGTCAGGTGTTTGGACCGGTTTGGAGGCAGAAGGGATTACCTTTAAGGAGCATGCACATGCACACCAGAGATAGTGGTGGGAGGGGAGCTAGGGGGGTACCCTCCCTGCTCCTTAAAGGTAGCCTCCCCTAGCAAATAGTGGTTTTAAGCCCAGCCTTTGTCTCAGAGCAAGTCCACATGGAGGAAAGAAAAATGCTGATTCATTCCCTTCATGTTTGCTCAACGAAGACTATTCCTTTAAAACTTAACTGTTTCTTGGTAATCTCTGCCACCACGCCCACTTTTAACAGAGTTTAATCCCTCCCTGGTGTGGGCGAAATTCCAGGGAAACTCCTTCATTTTCCAACGGGAAAAAACAGAAAACCCTCCACATGCAGTCTACACATGAAGAGCAAACTTGGTAGGCTGCTGAACAATTAACATTGAGGCATGTTTGCACCAGAGTAAAACCCCTTTTTCCCGAGTTAAAAATCCACTCAGAGGCGGGTGAAATATAAAGAACAAAAAGAGAAAAACTTTATTCAAAATACTACAGACTGCTTCAGTCTGAGGCTCTCTCAGCTTTGAATTACAGGTAAAAAGAATTACTCAGTACTTTACAACATTGCTTCCAAAGAACAACTCAGCTGGTATTTGGAGTGGCACACTTTAAAAATTGTGGTTACCCAGTTGCAAGGATAATTCAAAAAACACCCCCAGTTGCAAGGAACCTTTAACAGCACCTTTACAGGGTACAGAGACTTCTACAACTCTTTGGTTGGATAGAAAGGACTCAGGCTAGAGTTTCTTAGAAGGTTACATTACAAAATAAAACACAATTGACCAGGTGTAAGAATTTGTAAAACATAAAAGGAAAGTAAATTGTCTAACACAGGCTAGCTATCGCACTATTTCCTGTCTAAGTCTTTCCGAAGTCAAAAGCCCTTGGCTTCCTTTCTCCATGAATGCACTCCAAACTCCAGGAGAGAATTCAAGCTTCCTGAAATCCTGTCTCTCAAGGATCTGCAGATGTCCTTCCATGAGAGAAGTCTCCAGGCTGGCTGTTGGCCATGAGGCAGCAAGACTTCATTGCTGGTGCTCATGAAGCCTGCCCCCAATCCAGAGGTGTATCTAGAGTAAAATACTGCCTAGGGCAAGCACTGAAATTGCACCCCCTGTCCAAACATCTGACACCCATCTTTCAGATAACTTTACCATAATATCAGCTGAAAAATACAAGTCAAGCTTGTTAATCTTTTAATATTTCAAAAACTTAGTTTGGCACTAAGTACAGATAATCAGGGCTTGTGAATATTGAGCTGAAGCTTATGAGCTAGGATTGTATTCATTTGCTCTTACTTTGCTTCTTGTGATAAGTGAGTTAAATGTGATGTCGTAATAATCTGACTATTAATAGTGAATTTGTCTTTGAATCAGTGTGAAATCCTTTATTATTAAGGCCCACTGGGAGTTTCTTGCTCTCTTTCTCTCATTTTAACTGTCTTTCTGAAATACTAGAATATATTCTAAGCAGTGACACAGTTTACTTTGCATATCCTTTAATTATTTTCAGAGCATCTGGGGAAAGTCAAATTCTCCATTTATTTTTAAAACTTATATAATAGTGATGCTACAATGCATAGTAGAGAATTAGACAGGCACTTCTGTTGAGTTTTTCAAGGACACCTCCAGTATTTGGGTATTTCATGAGCTCCAGCATACTGAAATTTGTAGTTTTCCATCATTTTTTGTTCTGGCTACATCCACTGCTAAATAGTTTTTGAAATACTAAAAGATTAACGAGCTTGACTTGTATTTTTCAGCTGATATTATGGCAAAGTTATCTGAAAGATGGGTGTCAGATGTTTTGACAGGGGGCACAATTTAATTCCTTCCCCAGGTGTTATTTTCCCTAGATACGCCTCTGGGCACCCGGGGCACATGCCCTGCCTGCCCCACCCTAGATACTCCCCTGTCCCCGTCTCTCATCGCCATCCTGGATCCTTGTGAGAACAAAGACCCCCCTCACTTCCTGCCGCCAGACCCTCTAGGTCCTGGTCACCGTGTGCTGAGTGGCTGATCCCCAGAGGTTACTGCCCATCAGTCAGGACAGGGTTCACTTCCGGTTCATTATTTAGGGTAAGGGAGAGGCCAATTGCTACACCCCCCATCCCCAGGAATGCTTGAATCTGTTCGTTCACATCCCTAGCCTGGAGCACCTTCCTAATGAGGCAAAGCTACATCATCTGGGGCTCTTTATTTTGGAAAAAAGGTTACTAAGGGGAGACATGATTGAGGTATATGAAATTATACATGGAGTGGAGAGAGTGGACAGAGAAATTTTTCTCCCTTTTTCACAACACTAGAATGAGGGGTCATCTCATGAAACTGATGATCGGGAAATTTAGGACTGAAAAAGGAAGTACTTTTTCACACAGCACATAATTAATCTATGGAATTCTCTGCCATGGGATGTGGTTGAATGGCTTTAAGCCAGCTTGAATGGCTTTAAAGGGGCTTAGAGAAATTCATGGAGGACAGGTCTATCAATGGCTACTAGTCTGGTGGCTGTGTGCCACCTCCAGCCTCAGAGGCACGATGCCTCTAAATATCAGTTTCAGGGGAGCAACAGCAGGAGTGAGGGCATGCCATTATCTCTTGCCTGTGGGCTCCCCAGAGGCATCTGGTGGGCCACTGTGTGAAAAAGGATGCTGGACTTAGGTAGGCCTTTGGCCTGATCCAGCAGGGCTGTTCTTATGTTCTTATGTTTTTCTTTAGCTTCTTCCTTCAGAGTTCAGGGTGCATCCAGGATGCTGGATGAATCATTGAGTGTGTATTTCATTTCATGTTTATTTATCCATGAAGTTTGCCAGTAGCACGAAAAATCTCCCCTCCTCCACAGTGTATCTCTGACCTTTGTCCCCCAGGGGGAAGAATCATTCTGTCTGCAAAAGCCAGTTGTATCCAGCAATGATAGCATGGGTAACATTTGACAAAGCTAGTTATACTCAGAGTTTGTGAACTGGCTGAAGAAGCCACAGTGGCACATGTGGAATGAAGAGTTAGCAAAAGCAGTTCTACCTTTTCCATTCTCCTCCCTGCATCTGGAAAAACTATTCATGGGGGTCAAAG